>NW_026527678.1:0-300000 GCF_022682495.2 Desmodus rotundus | reverse complement strand
CTTCCATGCGTAAAGGGGTCCCCTTTACGGATGGAAGAACAGGGGGATCTTCGCAGTGGTGGGGACGGGACGGAGGGGTCTGCGGGTTTGCAGCCACGTAGGCCAGTTGCTCGCACCCCGGCCCCAAGTGTCCCAGCTCCATGGACGAGGTGGGCCGCTTATGGCGGGATGCAGGCGTCCTGCGGGGGTCAGGGGACGGCGTGGGCACTCCCCGGGTGAGAGAGGGCGCCTGGGACCCGAGAGAGCCCCGGGGAGAGTCCGAGGCCTGGCCGCAGAGGCTGCCATTGCCTCCCCGGGCTCCTACCATGGGGCCTGGCCGTGCTCGCCCGAGGCCCTGGTTCACCGCAGGTGAATGCCTTTTGCGGACGCCAAGGACAGGAGGTCGCCGATTCCCTCACAGAGGTGGGGGTTCGAGCTCTGGGGGACTGAGGTCGCAGCGGTCACACTCCATTTTTGGGTGGTTCCGCAGAGACTGGAGGGTTGAAGCGGCTGGGTCCAAGTGTGCCGCCTTGTGGCAGGGTGGGGGCTTTGCAGGCGAAGCAAGGCTCTTAGCCTCCCAGGCGGGGCACAGGCCAGACTACCCAAGGGAGAACCGGTCCTTGGTCGAGGGTCCCGCCCGCCCGCCCGGAACCGCTCCACCTGGCGCGGAACCGTGGCCGGCCCCTCTTCCAGGCACCAGGTCCCTAGTTCTTTCCTGGCACTCTGCCTCTGCGGGGGTGGGAGAGCTGCTGGGAAGTGTGGTCCACGGGAAAACGCGCGGTCCTCTGGGTGGCAGGGAGGGCCTCCGTTAACTCTGACACCAGCCCAGGGACCCTGTGGACCTGGCCTGCTATCTCGAGGGGGGGGCACGTTGCCCGGAGGGATGCTCTTGGGGTGGGGCCTGCTTGCCCCTGCGCGGCCCCGCCTCATGGCCCCAAACCACCCAGCCGCGGCTCGGACAAAAGCCATCTCCTGGGGGCCTCCCCCCTGTTCTTCCATCCGTAAAGGGGGACCCCTTTACGGATGGAAGAACAGGGGGATCTTCGCAGTGGTGGGGACGGGACGGAGGGGTCTGCGGGTTTGCAGCCACGTAGGCCAGTTGCTCGCACCCCGGCCCCATGTGTCCCAGCTCCATGGACGAGGTGGGCCGCTTATGGCGGGATGCAGGCGTCCTGCGGGGGTCAGGGGACGGCGTGGGCACTCCCCGGGCGAGCGAGGGCGCCAGGGACCCGAGAGAGCACCCGGGAAAATGCCCAGCCCTAGCCCCCGTGGCTCCAGTGGCCTCCCCAGGCTCCGGCCGTGGGGCCTGGTCCCGCTCACCTGAGCCCAGGTTCTCCGCAGGTGAATGCCTTTTGCGGACACCAGGGACCACAGGCCGCGGATCCCTTCACGGGCAGGGGGGGTTCGAGCTCTGTGGGACCCAGGTCGCAGCGCAAACAGTCCCTTCTCGCAAAGTTCAGCCCTGACTTTAGAGAGTAGAAGAGTCTCGGTCCAAGTTTGCCGCCTCGGGGCAGGGTTGGGCCGTTTGAGCCAAGAGAGACTCTTAGCCCCCCAGGCAGGTCTCAGGCCCGAGACCCCCAGGGAGACCCGGTCCTGGGCGTGGGTCCCGCCCGCCCGGGCCCGCCCCACGTGGCCCGGAACCGTGGCCAGCCCCTCTTCCCGGCCCCAGGTCCCTAGCTCTTCCCTGGCACTCTGCCTCTGGCGGGGTGGGAGACGGGCTGGCAAGTGTGGTCCACGGGAAAACGCGCGGTCCTCTGGGTGGCAGGGAGGGCCTCTGTTAACTCTGACACCAGCCCAGGAACCCTGTGGACCTGGCCTGATATCTCAAGGGGGGGGGCACGTTGCCCGGAGGGATGCTCTTGGGGTGGGGCCTGCTTGCGCCTGCGCGGCCCCGCCTCTTGGCCCGAAACCACCCAGCCGCGGCTCGGACAAAAGCCATCTCCTGGGGGCCTCCCCCCTGTTCTTCCATCCGTAAAGGGGGACCCCTTTACGGATGGAAGAACAGGGGGATCTTCGCAGTGGTGGGGACGGGACGGAGGGGTCTGCGGGTTTGCAGCCACGTAGGCCAGTTGCTCGCACCCCGGCCCCATGTGTCCCAGCTCCATGGACGAGGTGGGCCGCTTATGGCGGGATGCAGGCGTCCTGCGGGGGTCAGGGGACAGCGTGGGCACTCCCCGGGCGAGAGAGGGCGCCTGGGACCCGAGAGAGCCCCGGGGAGAGTTCGAGGCCTGGCCGCAGAGGCTGCCATTGCCTCCCCGGGCTCCGACCATGGGGCCTGGCCGTGCTCGCCCGAGGCCCAGGTTCACCGCAGGTGAATGCCTTTTGCGGACGCCAAGGACAGGAGGTCGCCGATTCCCTCACAGAGGTGGGGGTTCGAGCTCTGGGGGACTGAGGTCGCAGCGGTCACACTCCATTTTTGGGTGGTTCCGCAGAGACTGGAGGGTTGAAGCGGCTGTGTCCAAGTCTGCCGCCTTGTGGCAGGGTGGGGGCTTTGCAGGCGAAGCAAGGCTCTTAGCCTCCCAGGCGGGGCACAGGCCAGACTCCCCAAGGGAGAACCGGTCCTTGGTCGAGGGTCCCGCCCGCCCGCCCGGAACCGCTCCACCAGGCGCGGAACCGTGGCCGGCCCCTCTTCCAGGCACCAGGTCCCTAGTTCTTTCCTGGCACTCTGCCTCAGCGGAGGTGGGAGAGCTGCTGGGAAGTGTGGTCCACGGGAAAACGCGCGGTCCTCTGGGTGGCAGGGAGGGCCTCCGTTAACTCTGACACCAGCCCAGGGACCCTGTGGACCTGGCCTGCTATCTCAAGGGGGGGGCACGTTGCCCGGAGGAATGCTCTTGGGGTGGGGCCTGCTTGCGCTTGCGCGGCACCGCCCCTTGGCCCGAAACCACCCAGCCGCGGCTCGGACAAAAGCCATCTCCTGGGGGCCTCCCCCCTGTTCTTCCATCCGTAAAGGGGGACCCCTTTACGGATGGAAGAACAGGGGGATCTTCGCAGTGGTGGGGACGGGACGGAGGGGTCTGCGGGTTTGCAGCCACGTAGGCCAGTTGCTCGCACCCCGGCCCCATGTGTCCCAGCTCCATGGACGAGGTGGGCCGCTTATGGCGGGATGCAGGCGTCCTGCGGGGGTCAGGGGACGGCGTGGACACTCCCCGGGCGAGAGAGGGCGCCTGGGACCCGAGAGAGCCCCGGGGAGAGTCCGAGGCCTGGCCGCAGAGGCTGCCATTGCCTCCCCGGGCTCCTACCATGGGGCCTGGCCGTGCTCGCCCGAGGCCCAGGTTCACCGCAGGTGAATGCCTTTTGCGGACGCCAAGGACAGGAGGTCGCCGATTCCCTCACAGAGGTGGGGGTTCGAGCTCTGGGGGACTGAGGTCGCAGCGGTCACACTCCATTTTTGGGTGGTTCCGCAGAGACTGGAGGGTTGAAGCGGCTGGGTCCAAGTCTGCCGCCTTGTGGCAGGGTGGGGGCTTTGCAGGCGAAGCAAGGCTCTTAGCCTCCCAGGCGGGGCACAGGCCAGACTCCCCAAGGGAGAACCGGTCCTTGGTCGAGGGTCCCGCCCGCCCGCCCGGAACCGCTCCACCAGGCGCGGAACCGTGGCCGGCCCCTCTTCCAGGCACCAGGTCCCTAGTTCTTTCCTGGCACTCTGCCTCAGCGGAGGTGGGAGAGCTGCTGGGATGTGTGGTCCACGGGAAAACGCGCGGTCCTCTGGGTGGCAGGGAGGGCCTCCGTTAACTCTGACACCAGCCCAGGGACCCTGTGGACCTGGCCTGATATCTCAAGGGGCGGGCACGTTGCCCGGAGGGATGCTCTTGGGGTGGGGCCTGCTTGCGCCTGCGCGGCCCCGCCTCTTGGCCCGAAACCACCCAGCCGCGGCTCGGACAAAAGCCATCTCCTGGGGGCCTCCCCCCTGTTCTTCCATCCGTAAAGGGGGACCCCTTTACGGATGGAAGAACAGGGGGATCTTCGCAGTGGTGGGGACGGGACGGAGGGGTCTGCGGGTTTGCAGCCACGTAGGCCAGTTGCTCGCACCCCGGCCCCATGTGTCCCAGCTCCATGGACGAGGTGGGCCGCTTATGGCGGGATGCAGGCGTCCTGCGGGGGTCAGGGGACGGCGTGGGCACTCCCCGGGCGAGAGAGGGCGCCTGGGACCCGAGAGAGCCCCGGGGAGAGTCCCAGGCCTGGCAGCAGAGGCTGCCATTGCCTCCCCGGGCTCCTACCATGGGGCCTGGCCGTGCTCGCCCGAGGCCCAGGTTCACCGCAGGTGAATGCCTTTTGCGGACGCCAAGGACAGGAGGTCGCCGATTCCCTCACAGAGGTGGGGGTTCGAGCTCTGGGGGACTGAGGTCGCAGCGGTCACACTCCATTTTTGGGTGGTTCCGCAGAGACTGGAGGGTTGAAGCGGCTGGGTCCAAGTGTGCCGCCTTGTGGCAGGGTGGGGGCTTTGCAGGCGAAGCAAGGCTCTTAGCCTCCCAGGCGGGGCACAGGCCAGACTCCCCAAGGGAGAACCGGTCCTTGGTCGAGGGTCCCGCCCGCCCGCCCGGAACCGCTCCACCTGGCGCGGAACCGTGGCCGGCCCCTCTTCCAGGCACCAGGTCCCTAGTTCTTTCCTGGCACTCTGCCTCTGCGGGGGTGGGAGAGCTGCTGGGAAGTGTGGTCAACGGGAAAACGCGCGGTCCTCTGGGTGGCAGGGAGGGCCTCCGTTAACTCTGACACCAGCCCAGGGACCCTGTGGACCTGGCCTGATATCTCAAGGGTGGGGCACGTTGCCCGGAGGGATGCTCTTGGGGTGGGGCCTGCTTGCGCCTGCGCGGCCCCGCCTCTTGGCCCCAAACCACCCAGCCGCGGCTCGGACAAAAGCCATCTCCTGGGGGCCTCCCCCCTGTTCTTCCATCCGTAAAGGGGTCCCCCTTTACGGATGGAAGAACAGGGGGATCTTCGCAGTGGTGGGGACGGGACGGAGGGGTCTGCGGGTTTGCAGCCACGTAGGCCAGTTGCTCGCACCCCGGCCCCATGTGTCCCAGCTCCATGGACGAGGTGGGCCGCTTATGGCGGGATGCAGGCGTCCTGCGGGGGTCAGGGGACGGCGTGGGCACTCCCCGGGCGAGAGAGAGCGCCTGGGACCCGAGAGAGCACCCGGGAAAATGCCCAGCCCTGGCCCCCGTGGCTCCAGTGGCCTCCCCAGGCTCCGGCCGTGGGGCCTGGTCCCGCTCACCTGAGCCCAGGTTCTCCGCAGGTGAATGCCTTTTGCGGACACCAGGGACCACAGGCCGCGGATCCCTTCACGGGCAGGGGGGGTTCGAGCTCTGTGGGACCCAGGTCGCAGCGCAAACAGTCCCTTCTCGCAAAGTTCAGCCCAGACTTTAGAGAGTAGAAGAGTCTCGGTCCAAGTTTTCCGCCTAGGGGCAGGGTTGGGCCGTTTGAGCCAAGAGAGACTCTTAGCCCCCCAGGCAGGTCTCAGGCCCGAGACCCCCAGGGAGACCCGGTCCCTGGGCGTGGGTCCCGCCCGCCCGGGCCCGCCCCACGTGGCCCGGAACCCTGGCCGGCCCCTCTTCCCGGCCCCAGGTCCCTAGCTCTTCCCTGGCACTCTGCCTCTGGCGGGGTGGGAGACGGGCTGGCAAGTGTGGTCCACGGGAAAACGCGCGGTCCTCTGGGTGGCAGGGAGGGCCTCCGTTAACTCTGACACCAGCCCAGGGACCCTGTGGACCTGGCCTGCTATCTCAAGGGGGGGGCACGTTGCCCGGAGGGATGCTCTTGGGGTGGGGCCTGCTTGCGCCTGCGCGGCCCCGCCTCTTGGCCCGAAACCACCCAGCCGCGGCTCGGACAAAAGCCATCTCCTGGGGGCCTCCCCCCTGTTCTTCCATCCGTAAAGGGGGACCCCTTTACGGATGGAAGAACAGGGGGATCTTCGCAGTGGTGCGGACGGGACGGAGGGGTCTGCGGGTTTGCAGCCACGTAGGCCAGTTGCTCGCACCTCGGCCCCATGTGTCCCAGCTCCATGGACGAGGTGGGCCGCTTATGGCGGGATGCAGGCGTCCTGCGGGGGTCAGGGGACGGCGTGGGCTCTCCCCGGGCGAGAGAGGGCGCCTGGGACCCGAGAGAGCCCCGGGGAGAGTCCCAGGCCTGGCAGCAGAGGCTGCCATTGCCTCTCCGGGCTCCTACCATGGGGCCTGGCCGTGCTCGCCCGAGGCCCAGGTTCACCGCAGGTGAATGCCTTTTGCGGACGCCAAGGACAGGAGGTCGCCGATTCCCTCACAGAGGTGGGGGTTCGAGCTCTGGGGGACTGAGGTCGCAGCGGTCACACTCCATTTTTGGGTGGTTCCGCAGAGACTGGAGGGTTGAAGCGGCTGGGTCCAAGTGTGCCGCCTTGTGGCAGGGTGAGGGCTTTGCAGGCGAAGCAAGGCTCTTAGCCTCCCAGGCGGGGCACAGGCCAGACTCCCCAAGGGAGAACCGGTCCTTGGTCGAGGGTCCCGCCCGCCCGCCCGGAACCGCTCCACCTGGCGCGGAACCGTGGCCGGCCCCTCTGCCAGGCACCAGGTCCCTAGCTCTTCCCTGGCACTCTGCCTCTGGCGGGGTGGGAGACGGGCTGGCAAGTGTGGTCCACGGGAAAACGCGCGGTCCTCTGGGTGGCAGGGAGGGCCTCTGTTAACTCTGACACCAGCCCAGGAACCCTGTGGACCTGGCCTGATATCTCAAGGGGGGGGGCACGTTGCCCGGAGGGATGCTCTTGGGGTGGGGCCTGCTTGCGCCTGCGCGGCCCCGCCTCTTGGCCCGAAACCACCCAGCCGCGGCTCGGACAAAAGCCATCTCCTGGGGGCCTCCCCCCTGTTCTTCCATCCGTAAAGGGGGACCCCTTTACGGATGGAAGAACAGGGGGATCTTCGCAGTGGTGGGGACGGGACGGAGGGGTCTGCGGGTTTGCAGCCACGTAGGCCAGTTGCTCGCACCCCGGCCCCATGTGTCCCAGCTCCATGGACGAGGTGGGCCGCTTATGGCGGGATGCAGGCGTCCTGCGGGGGTCAGGGGACAGCGTGGGCACTCCCCGGGCGAGAGAGGGCGCCTGGGACCCGAGAGAGCCCCGGGGAGAGTTCGAGGCCTGGCCGCAGAGGCTGCCATTGCCTCCCCGGGCTCCTACCATGGGGCCTGGCCGTGCTCGCCCGAGGCCCAGGTTCACCGCAGGTGAATGCCTTTTGCGGACGCCAAGGACAGGAGGTCGCCGATTCCCTCACAGAGGTGGGGGTTCGAGCTCTGGGGGACTGAGGTCGCAGCGGTCACACTCCATTTTTGGGTGGTTCCGCAAGACTGGAGGGTTGAAGCGGCTGTGTCCAAGTCTGCCGCCTTGTGGCAGGGTGGGGGCTTTGCAGGCGAAGCAAGGCTCTTAGCCTCCCAGGCGGGGCACAGGCCAGACTCCCCAAGGGAGAACCGGTCCTTGGTCGAGGGTCCCGCCCGCCCGCCCGGAACCGCTCCACCAGGCGCGGAACCGTGGCCGGCCCCTCTTCCAGGCACCAGGTCCCTAGTTCTTTCCTGGCACTCTGCCTCAGCGGAGGTGGGAGAGCTGCTGGGAAGTGTGGTCCACGGGAAAACGCGCGGTCCTCTGGGTGGCAGGGAGGGCCTCCGTTAACTCTGACACCAGCCCAGGGACCCTGTGGACCTGGCCTGCTATCTCAAGGGGGGGGCACGTTGCCCGGAGGAATGCTCTTGGGGTGGGGCCTGCTTGCGCTTGCGCGGCACCGCCCCTTGGCCCGAAACCACCCAGCCGCGGCTCGGACAAAAGCCATCTCCTGGGGGCCTCCCCCCTGTTCTTCCATCCGTAAAGGGGGACCCCTTTACGGATGGAAGAACAGGGGGATCTTCGCAGTGGTGGGGACGGGACGGAGGGGTCTGCGGGTTTGCAGCCACGTAGGCCAGTTGCTCGCACCCCGGCCCCATGTGTCCCAGCTCCATGGACGAGGTGGGCCGCTTATGGCGGGATGCAGGCGTCCTGCGGGGGTCAGGGGACGGCGTGGGCACTCCCCGGGCGAGAGAGAGCGCCTGGGACCCGAGAGAGCACCCGGGAAAATGCCCAGCCCTGGCCCCCGTGGCTCCAGTGGCCTCCCCAGGCTCCGGCCGTGGGGCCTGGTCCCGCTCACCTGAGCCCAGGTTCTCCGCAGGTGAATGCCTTTTGCGGACACCAGGGACCACAGGCCGCGGATCCCTTCACGGGCAGGGGGGGTTCGAGCTCTGTGGGACCCAGGTCGCAGCGCAAACAGTCCCTTCTCGCAAAGTTCAGCCCAGACTTTAGAGAGTAGAAGAGTCTCGGTCCAAGTTTTCCGCCTAGGGGCAGGGTTGGGCCGTTTGAGCCAAGAGAGACTCTTAGCCCCCCAGGCAGGTCTCAGGCCCGAGACCCCCAGGGAGACCCGGTCCCTGGGCGTGGGTCCCGCCCGCCCGGGCCCGCCCCACGTGGCCCGGAACCCTGGCCGGCCCCTCTTCCCGGCCCCAGGTCCCTAGCTCTTCCCTGGCACTCTGCCTCTGGCGGGGTGGGAGACGGGCTGGCAAGTGTGGTCCACGGGAAAACGCGCGGTCCTCTGGGTGGCAGGGAGGGCCTCCGTTAACTCTGACACCAGCCCAGGGACCCTGTGGACCTGGCCTGCTATCTCAAGGGGGGGGCACGTTGCCCGGAGGGATGCTCTTGGGGTGGGGCCTGCTTGCGCCTGCGCGGCCCCGCCTCTTGGCCCGAAACCACCCAGCCGCGGCTCGGACAAAAGCCATCTCCTGGGGGCCTCCCCCCTGTTCTTCCATCCGTAAAGGGGGACCCCTTTACGGATGGAAGAACAGGGGGATCTTCGCAGTGGTGCGGACGGGACGGAGGGGTCTGCGGGTTTGCAGCCACGTAGGCCAGTTGCTCGCACCTCGGCCCCATGTGTCCCAGCTCCATGGACGAGGTGGGCCGCTTATGGCGGGATGCAGGCGTCCTGCGGGGGTCAGGGGACGGCGTGGGCTCTCCCCGGGCGAGAGAGGGCGCCTGGGACCCGAGAGAGCCCCGGGGAGAGTCCCAGGCCTGGCAGCAGAGGCTGCCATTGCCTCTCCGGGCTCCTACCATGGGGCCTGGCCGTGCTCGCCCGAGGCCCAGGTTCACCGCAGGTGAATGCCTTTTGCGGACGCCAAGGACAGGAGGTCGCCGATTCCCTCACAGAGGTGGGGGTTCGAGCTCTGGGGGACTGAGGTCGCAGCGGTCACACTCCATTTTTGGGTGGTTCCGCAGAGACTGGAGGGTTGAAGCGGCTGGGTCCAAGTGTGCCGCCTTGTGGCAGGGTGAGGGCTTTGCAGGCGAAGCAAGGCTCTTAGCCTCCCAGGCGGGGCACAGGCCAGACTCCCCAAGGGAGAACCGGTCCTTGGTCGAGGGTCCCGCCCGCCCGCCCGGAACCGCTCCACCTGGCGCGGAACCGTGGCCGGCCCCTCTGCCAGGCACCAGGTCCCTAGTTCTTTCCTGGCACTCTGCCTCTGCGGGGGTGGGAGAGCTGCTGGGAAGTGTGGTCCAC
Source organism: Desmodus rotundus (assembly GCF_022682495.2). Classification (NCBI taxonomy): domain Eukaryota; kingdom Metazoa; phylum Chordata; class Mammalia; order Chiroptera; family Phyllostomidae; genus Desmodus; species Desmodus rotundus. Next base: position 290,512 of record NW_026527678.1, on the reverse strand, counting down.
GGGAAAACGCGCGGTCCTCTGGGTGGCAGGGAGGGCCTCCGTTAACTCTGACACCAGCCCAGGGACCCTGTGGACCTGGCCTGATATCTCAAGGGGGGGGGCACGTTGCCCGGAGGGATGCTCTTGGGGTGGGGCCTGCTTGCGCCTGCGCGGCCCCGCCTCTTGGCCCCAAACCACCCAGCCGCGGCTGGGACAAAAGCCATCTCCTGGGGGCCTCCCCCCTGTTCTTCCATCCGTAAAGGGGTCCCCCTTTACGGATGGAAGAACAGGGGGATCTTCGCAGTGGTGGGGACGGGACGGAGGGGTCTGCGGGTTTGCAGCCACGTAGGCCAGTTGCTCGCACCCCGGCCCCATGTGTCCCAGCTCCATGGACGAGGTGGGCCGCTTATGGCGGGATGCAGGCGTCCTGCGGGGGTCAGGGGACGGCGTGGGCACTCCCCGGGCGAGAGAGGGCGCCTGGGACCCGAGAGAGCCCCGGGGAGAGTCCGAGGCCTGGCCGCAGAGGCTGCCATTGCCTCCCCGGGCTCCTACCATGGGGCCTGGCCGTGCTCGCCTGAGGCCCAGGTTCACCGCAGGTGAATGCCTTTTGCGGACGCCAAGGACAGGAGGTCGCCGATTCCCTCACAGAGGTGGGGGTTCGAGCTCTGGGGGACTGAGGTCGCAGCGGTCACACTCCATTTTTGGGTGGTTCCGCAGAGACTGGAGGGTTGAAGCGGCTGGGTCCAAGTCTGCCGCCTTGTGGCAGGGTGGGGGCTTTGCAGGCGAAGCAAGGCTCTTAGCCTCCCAGGCGGGGCATAGGCCAGACTCCCCAAGGGAGAACCGGTCCTTGGTCGAGGGTCCCGCCCGCCCGCCCGGAACCGCTCCACCAGGCGCGGAACCGTGGCCGGCCCCTCTTCCAGGCACCAGGTCCCTACTTCTTTCCTGGCACTCTGCCTCAGCGGAGGTGGGAGAGCTGCTGGGAAGTGTGGTCCACGGGAAAACGCGCGGTCCTCTGGGTGGCAGGGAGGGCCTCCGTTAACTCTGACACCAGCCCAGGGACCCTGTGGACCTGGCCTGCTATCTCAAGGGGCGGGCACGTTGCCCGGAGGGATGCTCTTGGGGTGGGGCCTTCTTGCGCCTACGCGGCCCCGACTCTTGGCCCGAAACCACCCAGCCGCGGCTCGGACAAAAGCCATCTCCTGGGGGCCTCCCCCCTGTTCTTCCATCCGTAAAGGGGGACCCCTTTACGGATGGAAGAACAGGGGGATCTTCGCAGTGGTGGGGACGGGACGGAGGGGTCTGCGGGTTTGCAGCCACGTAGGCCAGTTGCTCGCACCCCGGCCCCTTGTGTCCCAGCTCCATGGACGAGGTGGGCCGCTTATGGCGGGATGCAGGCGTCCTGCGGGGGTCAGGGGACGGCGTGGGCACTCCCCGGGCGAGAGAGGGCGCCTGGGACCCGAGAGAGCACCCGGGAAAATGCCCAGCCCTGGCCCCCGTGGCTCCAGTGGCCTCCACAGGCTCCTGCCGTGGGGCCTGGTCCCGCTCACCTGAGCCCAGGTTCTCCGCAGGTGAATGCCTTTTGCGGACACCAGGGACCACAGGCCGCGGATCCCTTCACGGGCAGGGGGGGTTCGAGCTCTGTGGGACCCAGGTCGCAGCGCAAACAGTCCCTTCTCGCAAAGTTCAGCCCAGACTTTAGAGAGTAGAAGCGTCTCGGTCCAAGTTTTCCGCCTCGGGGCATGGTGGGGCCGTGTGAGCCAAGAGAGACTCTTAGCCCCCAGGTAGACCCGGTCCCTGGGCGTGGGTCCCGCCCGCCCGGGCCCGCCCCACGTGGCCCGGAACCGTGGCCGGCCCCTCTTCCCGGCCCCAGGTCCCTAGCTCTTCCCTGGCACTCTGCCTCTGGCGGGGTGGGAGACGGGCTGGCAAGTGTGGTCCACGGGAAAACGCGCGGTCCTCTGGGTGGCAGGGAGGGCCTCTGTTAACTCTGACACCAGCACAGGGACCCTGTGGACCTGGCCTGCTATCTCAAGGGGGGGGCACGTTGCCCGGAGGGATGCTCTTGGGGTGGGGCCTGCTTGCGCCTGCGCGGCCCCGCCTCTTGGCCCGAAACCACCCAGCCGCGGCTGGGACAAAAGCCATCTCCTGGGGGCCTCCCCCCTGTTCTTCCATCCGTAAAGGGGGACCCCTTTACGGATGGAAGAACAGGGGGATCTTCGCAGTGGTGGGGACGGGACGGAGGGGTCTGCGGGTTTGCAGCCACGTAGGCCAGTTGCTCGCACCCCGGCCCCATGTGTCCCAGCTCCATGGACGAGGTGGGCCGCTTATGGCGGGATGCAGGCGTCCTGCGGGGGTCAGGGGACGGCGTGGGCACTCCCCGGGCGAGAGAGGGCGCCTGGGACCCGAGAGAGCCCCGGGGAGAGTCCGAGGCCTGGCCGCAGAGGCTGCCATTGCCTCCCCGGGCTCCTACCATGGGGCCTGGCCGTGCTCGCCCGAGGCCCAGGTTCACCGCAGGTGAATGCCTTTTGCGGACGCCAAGGACAGGAGGTCGCCGATTCCCTCACAGAGGTGGGGGTTCGAGCTCTGGGGGACTGAGGTCGCAGCGGTCACACTCCATTTTTGGGTGGTTCCGCAGAGACTGGAGGGTTGAAGCGGCTGGGTCCAAGTCTGCCGCCTTGTGGCAGGGTGGGGGCTTTGCAGGCGAAGCAAGGCTCTTAGCCTCCCAGGCGGGGCACAGGCCAGACTCCCCAAGGGAGAACCGGTCCTTGGTCGAGGGTCCCGCCCGCCCGCCCGGAACCGCTCCACCAGGCGCGGAACCGTGGCCGGCCCCTCTTCCAGGCACCAGGTCCCTAGTTCTTTCCTGGCACTCTGCCTCAGCGGAGGTGGGAGAGCTGCGGGGAAGTGTGGTCCACGGGTAAACGCGCGGTCCTCTGGGTGGCAGGGAGGGCCTCCGTTAACTCTGACACCAGCCCAGGGACCCTGTGGACCTGGCCTGCTATCTCAAGGGGCGGGCACGTTGCCCGGAGGGATGCTCTTGGGGTGGGGCCTGCTTGCGCCTGCGCGGCCCCGCTTCTTGGCCCCAAACCACCCAGCCGCGGCTCGGACAAAAGCCATCTCCTGGGGGCCTCCCCCCTGTTCTTCCATCCGTAAAGGGGGACCCCTTTACGGATGGAAGAACAGGGGGATCTTCGCAGTGGTGGGGACGGGACGGAGGGGTCTGCGGGTTTGCAGCCACGTAGGCCAGTTGCTCGCACCCCGGCCCCATGTGTCCCAGCTCCATGGACGAGGTGGGCCGCTTATGGCGGGATGCAGGCGTCCTGCGGGGGTCAGGGGACGGCGTGGGCACTCCCCGGGCGAGCGAGGGCGCCTGGGACCCGAGAGAGCACCCGGGAAAATGCCCAGCCCTAGCCCCCGTGGCTCCAGTGGCCTCCCCAGGCTCCGGCCGTGGGGCCTGGTCCCGCTCACCTGAGCCCAGGTTCTCCGCAGGTGAATGCCTTTTGCGGACACCAGGGACCACAGGCCGCGGATCCCTTCACGGGCAGGGGGGGTTCGAGCTCTGTGGGACCCAGGTCGCAGCGCAAACAGTCCCTTCTCGCAAAGTTCAGCCCTGACTTTAGAGAGTAGAAGAGTCTCGGTCCAAGTTTGCCGCCTCGGGGCAGGGTTGGGCCGTTTGAGCCAAGAGAGACTCTTAGCCCCCCAGGCAGGTCTCAGGCCCGAGACCCCCAGGGAGACCCGGTCCTGGGCGTGGGTCCCGCCCGCCCGGGCCCGCCCCACGTGGCCCGGAACCGTGGCCAGCCCCTCTTCCCGGCCCCAGGTCCCTAGCTCTTCCCTGGCACTCTGCCTCTGGCGGGGTGGGAGACGGGCTGGCAAGTGTGGTCCACGGGAAAACGCGCGGTCCTCTGGGTGGCAGGGAGGGCCTCTGTTAACTCTGACACCAGCCCAGGAACCCTGTGGACCTGGCCTGATATCTCAAGGGGGGGGGCACGTTGCCCGGAGGGATGCTCTTGGGGTGGGGCCTGCTTGCGCCTGCGCGGCCCCGCCTCTTGGCCCGAAACCACCCAGCCGCGGCTCGGACAAAAGCCATCTCCTGGGGGCCTCCCCCCTGTTCTTCCATCCGTAAAGGGGGACCCCTTTACGGATGGAAGAACAGGGGGATCTTCGCAGTGGTGGGGACGGGACGGAGGGGTCTGCGGGTTTGCAGCCACGTAGGCCAGTTGCTCGCACCCCGGCCCCATGTGTCCCAGCTCCATGGACGAGGTGGGCCGCTTATGGCGGGATGCAGGCGTCCTGCGGGGGTCAGGGGACAGCGTGGGCACTCCCCGGGCGAGAGAGGGCGCCTGGGACCCGAGAGAGCCCCGGGGAGAGTTCGAGGCCTGGCCGCAGAGGCTGCCATTGCCTCCCCGGGCTCCTACCATGGGGCCTGGCCGTGCTCGCCCGAGGCCCAGGTTCACCGCAGGTGAATGCCTTTTGCGGACGCCAAGGACAGGAGGTCGCCGATTCCCTCACAGAGGTGGGGGTTCGAGCTCTGGGGGACTGAGGTCGCAGCGGTCACACTCCATTTTTGGGTGGTTCCGCAGAGACTGGAGGGTTGAAGCGGCTGTGTCCAAGTCTGCCGCCTTGTGGCAGGGTGGGGGCTTTGCAGGCGAAGCAAGGCTCTTAGCCTCCCAGGCGGGGCACAGGCCAGACTCCCCAAGGGAGAACCGGTCCTTGGTCGAGGGTCCCGCCCGCCCGCCCGGAACCGCTCCACCAGGCGCGGAACCGTGGCCGGCCCCTCTTCCAGGCACCAGGTCCCTAGTTCTTTCCTGGCACTCTGCCTCAGCGGAGGTGGGAGAGCTGCTGGGAAGTGTGGTCCACGGGAAAACGCGCGGTCCTCTGGGTGGCAGGGAGGGCCTCCGTTAACTCTGACACCAGCCCAGGGACCCTGTGGACCTGGCCTGCTATCTCAAGGGGGGGGCACGTTGCCCGGAGGGATGCTCTTGGGGTGGGGCCTGCTTGCGCCTGCGCGGCCCCGCCTCTTGGCCCGAAACCACCCAGCCGCGGCTCGGACAAAAGCCATCTCCTGGGGGCCTCCCCCCTGTTCTTCCATGCGTAAAGGGGTCCCCTTTACGGATGGAAGAACAGGGGGATCTTCGCAGTGGTGGGGACGGGACGGAGGGGTCTGCGGGTTTGCAGCCACGTAGGCCAGTTGCTCGCACCCCGGCCCCAAGTGTCCCAGCTCCATGGACGAGGTGGGCCGCTTATGGCGGGATGCAGGCGTCCTGCGGGGGTCAGGGGACGGCGTGGGCACTCCCCGGGTGAGAGAGGGCGCCTGGGACCCGAGAGAGCCCCGGGGAGAGTCCGAGGCCTGGCCGCAGAGGCTGCCATTGCCTCCCCGGGCTCCTACCATGGGGCCTGGCCGTGCTCGCCCGAGGCCCTGGTTCACCGCAGGTGAATGCCTTTTGCGGACGCCAAGGACAGGAGGTCGCCGATTCCCTCACAGAGGTGGGGGTTCGAGCTCTGGGGGACTGAGGTCGCAGCGGTCACACTCCATTTTTGGGTGGTTCCGCAGAGACTGGAGGGTTGAAGCGGCTGGGTCCAAGTCTGCCGCCTTGTGGCAGGGTGGGGGCTTTGCAGGCGAAGCAAGGCTCTTAGCCTCCCAGGCGGGGCACAGGCCAGACTACCCAAGGGAGAACCGGTCCTTGGTCGAGGGTCCCGCCCGCCCGCCCGGAACCGCTCCACCTGGCGCGGAACCGTGGCCGGCCCCTCTTCCAGGCACCAGGTCCCTAGTTCTTTCCTGGCACTCTGCCTCTGCGGGGGTGGGAGAGCTGCTGGGAAGTGTGGTCCACGGGAAAACGCGCGGTCCTCTGGGTGGCAGGGAGGGCCTCCGTTAACTCTGACACCAGCCCAGGGACCCTGTGGACCTGGCCTGCTATCTCGAGGGGGGGGCACGTTGCCCGGAGGGATGCTCTTGGGGTGGGGCCTGCTTGCCCCTGCGCGGCCCCGCCTCATGGCCCCAAACCACCCAGCCGCGGCTCGGACAAAAGCCATCTCCTGGGGGCCTCCCCCCTGTTCTTCCATCCGTAAAGGGGGACCCCTTTACGGATGGAAGAACAGGGGGATCTTCGCAGTGGTGGGGACGGGACGGAGGGGTCTGCGGGTTTGCAGCCACGTAGGCCAGTTGCTCGCACCCCGGCCCCATGTGTCCCAGCTCCATGGACGAGGTGGGCCGCTTATGGCGGGATGCAGGCGTCCTGCGGGGGTCAGGGGACGGCGTGGGCACTCCCCGGGCGAGCGAGGGCGCCTGGGACCCGAGAGAGCACCCGGGAAAATGCCCAGCCCTAGCCCCCGTGGCTCCAGTGGCCTCCCCAGGCTCCGGCCGTGGGGCCTGGTCCCGCTCACCTGAGCCCAGGTTCTCCGCAGGTGAATGCCTTTTGCGGACACCAGGGACCACAGGCCGCGGATCCCTTCACGGGCAGGGGGGGTTCGAGCTCTGTGGGACCCAGGTCGCAGCGCAAACAGTCCCTTCTCGCAAAGTTCAGCCCTGACTTTAGAGAGTAGAAGAGTCTCGGTCCAAGTTTTCCGCCTAGGGGCAGGGTTGGGCCGTTTGAGCCAAGAGAGACTCTTAGCCCCCCAGGCAGGTCTCAGGCCCGAGACCCCCAGGGAGACCCGGTCCTGGGCGTGGGTCCCGCCCGCCCGGGCCCGCCCCACGTGGCCCGGAACCGTGGCCAGCCCCTCTTCCCGGCCCCAGGTCCCTAGCTCTTCCCTGGCACTCTGCCTCTGGCGGGGTGGGAGACGGGCTGGCAAGTGTGGTCCACGGGAAAACGCGCGGTCCTCTGGGTGGCAGGGAGGGCCTCTGTTAACTCTGACACCAGCCCAGGAACCCTGTGGACCTGGCCTGATATCTCAAGGGGGGGGGCACGTTGCCCGGAGGGATGCTCTTGGGGTGGGGCCTGCTTGCGCCTGCGCGGCCCCGCCTCTTGGCCCGAAACCACCCAGCCGCGGCTCGGACAAAAGCCATCTCCTGGGGGCCTCCCCCCTGTTCTTCCATCCGTAAAGGGGGACCCCTTTACGGATGGAAGAACAGGGGGATCTTCGCAGTGGTGGGGACGGGACGGAGGGGTCTGCGGGTTTGCAGCCACGTAGGCCAGTTGCTCGCACCCCGGCCCCATGTGTCCCAGCTCCATGGACGAGGTGGGCCGCTTATGGCGGGATGCAGGCGTCCTGCGGGGGTCAGGGGACAGCGTGGGCACTCCCCGGGCGAGAGAGGGCGCCTGGGACCCGAGAGAGCCCCGGGGAGAGTTCGAGGCCTGGCCGCAGAGGCTGCCATTGCCTCCCCGGGCTCCTACCATGGGGCCTGGCCGTGCTCGCCCGAGGCCCAGGTTCACCGCAGGTGAATGCCTTTTGCGGACGCCAAGGACAGGAGGTCGCCGATTCCCTCACAGAGGTGGGGGTTCGAGCTCTGGGGGACTGAGGTCGCAGCGGTCACACTCTATTTTTGGGTGGTTCCGCAGAGACTGGAGGGTTGAAGCGGCTGTGTCCAAGTCTGCCGCCTTGTGGCAGGGTGGGGGCTTTGCAGGCGAAGCAAGGCTCTTAGCCTCCCAGGCGGGGCACAGGCCAGACTCCCCAAGGGAGAACCGGTCCTTGGTCGAGGGTCCCGCCCGCCCGCCCGGAACCGCTCCACCAGGCGCGGAACCGTGGCCGGCCCCTCTTCCAGGCACCAGGTCCCTAGTTCTTTCCTGGCACTCTGCCTCAGCGGAGGTGGGAGAGCTGCTGGGAAGTGTGGTCCACGGGAAAACGCGCGGTCCTCTGGGTGGCAGGGAGGGCCTCCGTTAACTCTGACACCAGCCCAGGGACCCTGTGGACCTGGCCTGCTATCTCAAGGGGGGGGCACGTTGCCCGGAGGAATGCTCTTGGGGTGGGGCCTGCTTGCGCTTGCGCGGCACCGCCCCTTGGCCCGAAACCACCCAGCCGCGGCTCGGACAAAAGCCATCTCCTGGGGGCCTCCCCCCTGTTCTTCCATCAGTAAAGGGGGACCCCTTTACGGATGGAAGAACAGGGGGATCTTCGCAGTGGTGGGGACGGGACGGAGGGGTCTGCGGGTTTGCAGCCACGTAGGCCAGTTGCTCGCACCCCGGCCCCATGTGTCCCAGCTCCATGGACGAGGTGGGCCGCTTATGGCGGGATGCAGGCGTCCTGCGGGGGTCAGGGGACGGCGTGGGCACTCCCCGGGCGAGAGAGGGCGCCTGGGACCCGAGAGAGCCCCGGGGAGAGTCCGAGGCCTGGCCGCAGAGGCTGCCATTGCCTCCCCGGGCTCCTACCATGGGGCCTGGCCGTGCTCGCCCGAGGCCCAGGTTCACCGCAGGTGAATGCCTTTTGCGGACGCCAAGGACAGGAGGTCGCCGATTCCCTCACAGAGGTGGGGGTTCGAGCTCTGGGGGACTGAGGTCGCAGCGGTCACACTCCATTTTTGGGTGGTTCCGCAGAGACTGGAGGGTTGAAGCGGCTGGGTCCAAGTCTGCCGCCTTGTGGCAGGGTGGGGGCTTTGCAGGCGAAGCAAGGCTCTTAGCCTCCCAGGCGGGGCACAGGCCAGACTCCCCAAGGGAGAACCGGTCCTTGGTCGAGGGTCCCGCCCGCCCGCCCGGAACCGCTCCACCAGGCGCGGAACCGTGGCCGGCCCCTCTTCCAGGCACCAGGTCCCTAGTTCTTTCCTGGCACTCTGCCTCAGCGGAGGTGGGAGAGCTGCTGGGATGTGTGGTCCACGGGAAAACGCGCGGTCCTCTGGGTGGCAGGGAGGGCCTCCGTTAACTCTGACACCAGCCCAGGGACCCTGTGGACCTGGCCTGATATCTCAAGGGGCGGGCACGTTGCCCGGAGGGATGCTCTTGGGGTGGGGCCTGCTTGCGCCTGCGCGGCCCCGCCTCTTGGCCCGAAACCACCCAGCCGCGGCTCGGACAAAAGCCATCTCCTGGGGGCCTCCCCCCTGTTCTTCCATCCGTAAAGGGGGACCCCTTTACGGATGGAAGAACAGGGGGATCTTCGCAGTGGTGGGGACGGGACGGAGGGGTCTGCGGGTTTGCAGCCACGTAGGCCAGTTGCTCGCACCCCGGCCCCATGTGTCCCAGCTCCATGGACGAGGTGGGCCGCTTATGGCGGGATGCAGGCGTCCTGCGGGGGTCAGGGGACGGCGTGGGCACTCCCCGGGCGAGAGAGGGCGCCTGGGACCCGAGAGAGCCCCGGGGAGAGTCCCAGGCCTGGCAGCAGAGGCTGCCATTGCCTCCCCGGGCTCCTACCATGGGGCCTGGCCGTGCTCGCCCGAGGCCCAGGTTCACCGCAGGTGAATGCCTTTTGCGGACGCCAAGGACAGGAGGTCGCCGATTCCCTCACAGAGGTGGGGGTTCGAGCTCTGGGGGACTGAGGTCGCAGCGGTCACACTCCATTTTTGGGTGGTTCCGCAGAGACTGGAGGGTTGAAGCGGCTGGGTCCAAGTGTGCCGCCTTGTGGCAGGGTGGGGGCTTTGCAGGCGAAGCAAGGCTCTTAGCCTCCCAGGCGGGGCACAGGCCAGACTCCCCAAGGGAGAACCGGTCCTTGGTCGAGGGTCCCGCCCGCCCGCCCGGAACCGCTCCACCTGGCGCGGAACCGTGGCCGGCCCCTCTTCCAGGCACCAGGTCCCTAGTTCTTTCCTGGCACTCTGCCTCTGCGGGGGTGGGAGAGCTGCTGGGAAGTGTGGTCAACGGGAAAACGCGCGGTCCTCTGGGTGGCAGGGAGGGCCTCCGTTAACTCTGACACCAGCCCAGGGACCCTGTGGACCTGGCCTGATATCTCAAGGGTGGGGCACGTTGCCCGGAGGGATGCTCTTGGGGTGGGGCCTGCTTGCGCCTGCGCGGCCCCGCCTCTTGGCCCCAAACCACCCAGCCGCGGCTCGGACAAAAGCCATCTCCTGGGGGCCTCCCCCCTGTTCTTCCATCCGTAAAGGGGTCCCCCTTTACGGATGGAAGAACAGGGGGATCTTCGCAGTGGTGGGGACGGGACGGAGGGGTCTGCGGGTTTGCAGCCACGTAGGCCAGTTGCTCGCACCCCGGCCCCATGTGTCCCAGCTCCATGGACGAGGTGGGCCGCTTATGGCGGGATGCAGGCGTCCTGCGGGGGTCAGGGGACGGCGTGGGCACTCCCCGGGCGAGAGAGAGCGCCTGGGACCCGAGAGAGCACCCGGGAAAATGCCCAGCCCTGGCCCCCGTGGCTCCAGTGGCCTCCCCAGGCTCCGGCCGTGGGGCCTGGTCCCGCTCACCTGAGCCCAGGTTCTCCGCAGGTGAATGCCTTTTGCGGACACCAGGGACCACAGGCCGCGGATCCCTTCACGGGCAGGGGGGGTTCGAGCTCTGTGGGACCCAGGTCGCAGCGCAAACAGTCCCTTCTCGCAAAGTTCAGCCCAGACTTTAGAGAGTAGAAGAGTCTCGGTCCAAGTTTTCCGCCTAGGGGCAGGGTTGGGCCGTTTGAGCCAAGAGAGACTCTTAGCCCCCCAGGCAGGTCTCAGGCCCGAGACCCCCAGGGAGACCCGGTCCCTGGGCGTGGGTCCCGCCCGCCCGGGCCCGCCCCACGTGGCCCGGAACCCTGGCCGGCCCCTCTTCCCGGCCCCAGGTCCCTAGCTCTTCCCTGGCACTCTGCCTCTGGCGGGGTGGGAGACGGGCTGGCAAGTGTGGTCCACGGGAAAACGCGCGGTCCTCTGGGTGGCAGGGAGGGCCTCCGTTAACTCTGACACCAGCCCAGGGACCCTGTGGACCTGGCCTGCTATCTCAAGGGGGGGGCACGTTGCCCGGAGGGATGCTCTTGGGGTGGGGCCTGCTTGCGCCTGCGCGGCCCCGCCTCTTGGCCCGAAACCACCCAGCCGCGGCTCGGACAAAAGCCATCTCCTGGGGGCCTCCCCCCTGTTCTTCCATCCGTAAAGGGGGACCCCTTTACGGATGGAAGAACAGGGGGATCTTCGCAGTGGTGCGGACGGGACGGAGGGGTCTGCGGGTTTGCAGCCACGTAGGCCAGTTGCTCGCACCTCGGCCCCATGTGTCCCAGCTCCATGGACGAGGTGGGCCGCTTATGGCGGGATGCAGGCGTCCTGCGGGGGTCAGGGGACGGCGTGGGCTCTCCCCGGGCGAGAGAGGGCGCCTGGGACCCGAGAGAGCCCCGGGGAGAGTTCGAGGCCTGGCCGCAGAGGCTGCCATTGCCTCCCCGGGCTCCTACCATGGGGCCTGGCCGTGCTCGCCCGAGGCCCAGGTTCACCGCAGGTGAATGCCTTTTGCGGACGCCAAGGACAGGAGGTCGCCGATTCCCTCACAGAGGTGGGGGTTCGAGCTCTGGGGGACTGAGGTCGCAGCGGTCACACTCCATTTTTGGGTGGTTCCGCAGAGACTGGAGGGTTGAAGCGGCTGTGTCCAAGTCTGCCGCCTTGTGGCAGGGTGGGGGCTTTGCAGGCGAAGCAAGGCTCTTAGCCTCCCAGGCGGGGCACAGGCCAGACTCCCCAAGGGAGAACCGGTCCTTGGTCGAGGGTCCCGCCCGCCCGCCCGGAACCGCTCCACCAGGCGCGGAACCGTGGCCGGCCCCTCTTCCAGGCACCAGGTCCCTAGTTCTTTCCTGGCACTCTGCCTCAGCGGAGGTGGGAGAGCTGCTGGGAAGTGTGGTCCACGGGAAAACGCGCGGTCCTCTGGGTGGCAGGGAGGGCCTCCGTTAACTCTGACACCAGCCCAGGGACCCTGTGGACCTGGCCTGCTATCTCAAGGGGGGGGCACGTTGCCCGGAGGAATGCTCTTGGGGTGGGGCCTGCTTGCGCTTGCGCGGCACCGCCCCTTGGCCCGAAACCACCCAGCCGCGGCTCGGACAAAAGCCATCTCCTGGGGGCCTCCCCCCTGTTCTTCCATCCGTAAAGGGGGACCCCTTTACGGATGGAAGAACAGGGGGATCTTCGCAGTGGTGGGGACGGGACGGAGGGGTCTGCGGGTTTGCAGCCACGTAGGCCAGTTGCTCGCACCCCGGCCCCATGTGTCCCAGCTCCATGGACGAGGTGGGCCGCTTATGGCGGGATGCAGGCGTCCTGCGGGGGTCAGGGGACGGCGTGGGCACTCCCCGGGCGAGAGAGGGCGCCTGGGACCCGAGAGAGCCCCGGGGAGAGTCCGAGGCCTGGCCGCAGAGGCTGCCATTGCCTCCCCGGGCTCCTACCATGGGGCCTGGCCGTGCTCGCCCGAGGCCCAGGTTCACCGCAGGTGAATGCCTTTTGCGGACGCCAAGGACAGGAGGTCGCCGATTCCCTCACAGAGGTGGGGGTTCGAGCTCTGGGGGACTGAGGTCGCAGCGGTCACACTCCATTTTTGGGTGGTTCCGCAGAGACTGGAGGGTTGAAGCGGCTGGGTCCAAGTCTGCCGCCTTGTGGCAGGGTGGGGGCTTTGCAGGCGAAGCAAGGCTCTTAGCCTCCCAGGCGGGGCACAGGCCAGACTCCCCAAGGGAGAACCGGTCCTTGGTCGAGGGTCCCGCCCGCCCGCCCGGAACCGCTCCACCAGGCGCGGAACCGTGGCCGGCCCCTCTTCCAGGCACCAGGTCCCTAGTTCTTTCCTGGCACTCTGCCTCAGCGGAGGTGGGAGAGCTGCTGGGATGTGTGGTCCACGGGAAAACGCGCGGTCCTCTGGGTGGCAGGGAGGGCCTCCGTTAACTCTGACACCAGCCCAGGGACCCTGTGGACCTGGCCTGATATCTCAAGGGGCGGGCACGTTGCCCGGAGGGATGCTCTTGGGGTGGGGCCTGCTTGCGCCTGCGCGGCCCCGCCTCTTGGCCCGAAACCACCCAGCCGCGGCTCGGACAAAAGCCATCTCCTGGGGGCCTCCCCCCTGTTCTTCCATCCGTAAAGGGGGACCCCTTTACGGATGGAAGAACAGGGGGATCTTCGCAGTGGTGGGGACGGGACGGAGGGGTCTGCGGGTTTGCAGCCACGTAGGCCAGTTGCTCGCACCCCGGCCCCATGTGTCCCAGCTCCATGGACGAGGTGGGCCGCTTATGGCGGGATGCAGGCGTCCTGCGGGGGTCAGGGGACGGCGTGGGCACTCCCCGGGCGAGAGAGGGCGCCTGGGACCCGAGAGAGCCCCGGGGAGAGTCCCAGGCCTGGCAGCAGAGGCTGCCATTGCCTCCCCGGGCTCCTACCATGGGGCCTGGCCGTGCTCGCCCGAGGCCCAGGTTCACCGCAGGTGAATGCCTTTTGCGGACGCCAAGGACAGGAGGTCGCCGATTCCCTCACAGAGGTGGGGGTTCGAGCTCTGGGGGACTGAGGTCGCAGCGGTCACACTCCATTTTTGGGTGGTTCCGCAGAGACTGGAGGGTTGAAGCGGCTGGGTCCAAGTGTGCCGCCTTGTGGCAGGGTGGGGGCTTTGCAGGCGAAGCAAGGCTCTTAGCCTCCCAGGCGGGGCACAGGCCAGACTCCCCAAGGGAGAACCGGTCCTTGGTCGAGGGTCCCGCCCGCCCGCCCGGAACCGCTCCACCTGGCGCGGAACCGTGGCCGGCCCCTCTTCCAGGCACCAGGTCCCTAGTTCTTTCCTGGCACTCTGCCTCTGCGGGGGTGGGAGAGCTGCTGGGAAGTGTGGTCAACGGGAAAACGCGCGGTCCTCTGGGTGGCAGGGAGGGCCTCCGTTAACTCTGACACCAGCCCAGGGACCCTGTGGACCTGGCCTGATATCTCAAGGGTGGGGCACGTTGCCCGGAGGGATGCTCTTGGGGTGGGGCCTGCTTGCGCCTGCGCGGCCCCGCCTCTTGGCCCCAAACCACCCAGCCGCGGCTCGGACAAAAGCCATCTCCTGGGGGCCTCCCCCCTGTTCTTCCATCCGTAAAGGGGTCCCCCTTTACGGATGGAAGAACAGGGGGATCTTCGCAGTGGTGGGGACGGGACGGAGGGGTCTGCGGGTTTGCAGCCACGTAGGCCAGTTGCTCGCACCCCGGCCCCATGTGTCCCAGCTCCATGGACGAGGTGGGCCGCTTATGGCGGGATGCAGGCGTCCTGCGGGGGTCAGGGGACGGCGTGGGCACTCCCCGGGCGAGAGAGAGCGCCTGGGACCCGAGAGAGCACCCGGGAAAATGCCCAGCCCTGGCCCCCGTGGCTCCAGTGGCCTCCCCAGGCTCCGGCCGTGGGGCCTGGTCCCGCTCACCTGAGCCCAGGTTCTCCGCAGGTGAATGCCTTTTGCGGACACCAGGGACCACAGGCCGCGGATCCCTTCACGGGCAGGGGGGGTTCGAGCTCTGTGGGACCCAGGTCGCAGCGCAAACAGTCCCTTCTCGCAAAGTTCAGCCCAGACTTTAGAGAGTAGAAGAGTCTCGGTCCAAGTTTTCCGCCTAGGGGCAGGGTTGGGCCGTTTGAGCCAAGAGAGACTCTTAGCCCCCCAGGCAGGTCTCAGGCCCGAGACCCCCAGGGAGACCCGGTCCCTGGGCGTGGGTCCCGCCCGCCCGGGCCCGCCCCACGTGGCCCGGAACCCTGGCCGGCCCCTCTTCCCGGCCCCAGGTCCCTAGCTCTTCCCTGGCACTCTGCCTCTGGCGGGGTGGGAGACGGGCTGGCAAGTGTGGTCCACGGGAAAACGCGCGGTCCTCTGGGTGGCAGGGAGGGCCTCCGTTAACTCTGACACCAGCCCAGGGACCCTGTGGACCTGGCCTGCTATCTCAAGGGGGGGGCACGTTGCCCGGAGGGATGCTCTTGGGGTGGGGCCTGCTTGCGCCTGCGCGGCCCCGCCTCTTGGCCCGAAACCACCCAGCCGCGGCTCGGACAAAAGCCATCTCCTGGGGGCCTCCCCCCTGTTCTTCCATCCGTAAAGGGGGACCCCTTTACGGATGGAAGAACAGGGGGATCTTCGCAGTGGTGCGGACGGGACGGAGGGGTCTGCGGGTTTGCAGCCACGTAGGCCAGTTGCTCGCACCTCGGCCCCATGTGTCCCAGCTCCATGGACGAGGTGGGCCGCTTATGGCGGGATGCAGGCGTCCTGCGGGGGTCAGGGGACGGCGTGGGCTCTCCCCGGGCGAGAGAGGGCGCCTGGGACCCGAGAGAGCCCCGGGGAGAGTCCCAGGCCTGGCAGCAGAGGCTGCCATTGCCTCTCCGGGCTCCTACCATGGGGCCTGGCCGTGCTCGCCCGAGGCCCAGGTTCACCGCAGGTGAATGCCTTTTGCGGACGCCAAGGACAGGAGGTCGCCGATTCCCTCACAGAGGTGGGGGTTCGAGCTCTGGGGGACTGAGGTCGCAGCGGTCACACTCCATTTTTGGGTGGTTCCGCAGAGACTGGAGGGTTGAAGCGGCTGGGTCCAAGTGTGCCGCCTTGTGGCAGGGTGAGGGCTTTGCAGGCGAAGCAAGGCTCTTAGCCTCCCAGGCGGGGCACAGGCCAGACTCCCCAAGGGAGAACCGGTCCTTGGTCGAGGGTCCCGCCCGCCCGCCCGGAACCGCTCCACCTGGCGCGGAACCGTGGCCGGCCCCTCTGCCAGGCACCAGGTCCCTAGTTCTTTCCTGGCACTCTGCCTCTGCGGGGGTGGGAGAGCTGCTGGGAAGTGTGGTCCACGGGAAAACGCGCGGTCCTCTGGGTGGCAGGGAGGGCCTCCGTTAACTCTGACACCAGCCCAGGGACCCTGTGGACCTGGCCTGATATCTCAAGGGGGGGGGCACGTTGCCCGGAGGGATGCTCTTGGGGTGGGGCCTGCTTGCGCCTGCGCGGCCCCGCCTCTTGGCCCCAAACCACCCAGCCGCGGCTGGGACAAAAGCCATCTCCTGGGGGCCTCCCCCCTGTTCTTCCATCCGTAAAGGGGTCCCCCTTTACGGATGGAAGAACAGGGGGATCTTCGCAGTGGTGGGGACGGGACGGAGGGGTCTGCGGGTTTGCAGCCACGTAGGCCAGTTGCTCGCACCCCGGCCCCATGTGTCCCAGCTCCATGGACGAGGTGGGCCGCTTATGGCGGGATGCAGGCGTCCTGCGGGGGTCAGGGGACGGCGTGGGCACTCCCCGGGCGAGAGAGGGCGCCTGGGACCCGAGAGAGCCCCGGGGAGAGTCCGAGGCCTGGCCGCAGAGGCTGCCATTGCCTCCCCGGGCTCCTACCATGGGGCCTGGCCGTGCTCGCCCGAGGCCCAGGTTCACCGCAGGTGAATGCCTTTTGCGGACGCCAAGGACAGGAGGTCGCCGATTCCCTCACAGAGGTGGGGGTTCGAGCTCTGGGGGACTGAGGTCGCAGCGGTCACACTCCATTTTTGGGTGGTTCCGCAGAGACTGGAGGGTTGAAGCGGCTGGGTCCAAGTCTGCCGCCTTGTGGCAGGGTGGGGGCTTTGCAGGCGAAGCAAGGCTCTTAGCCTCCCAGGCGGGGCATAGGCCAGACTCCCCAAGGGAGAACCGGTCCTTGGTCGAGGGTCCCGCCCGCCCGCCCGGAACCGCTCCACCAGGCGCGGAACCGTGGCCGGCCCCTCTTCCAGGCACCAGGTCCCTACTTCTTTCCTGGCACTCTGCCTCAGCGGAGGTGGGAGAGCTGCTGGGAAGTGTGGTCCACGGGAAAACGCGCGGTCCTCTGGGTGGCAGGGAGGGCCTCCGTTAACTCTGACACCAGCCCAGGGACCCTGTGGACCTGGCCTGCTATCTCAAGGGGCGGGCACGTTGCCCGGAGGGATGCTCTTGGGGTGGGGCCTTCTTGCGCCTACGCGGCCCCGACTCTTGGCCCGAAACCACCCAGCCGCGGCTCGGACAAAAGCCATCTCCTGGGGGCCTCCCCCCTGTTCTTCCATCCGTAAAGGGGGACCCCTTTACGGATGGAAGAACAGGGGGATCTTCGCAGTGGTGGGGACGGGACGGAGGGGTCTGCGGGTTTGCAGCCACGTAGGCCAGTTGCTCGCACCCCGGCCCCTTGTGTCCCAGCTCCATGGACGAGGTGGGCCGCTTATGGCGGGATGCAGGCGTCCTGCGGGGGTCAGGGGACGGCGTGGGCACTCCCCGGGCGAGAGAGGGCGCCTGGGACCCGAGAGAGCACCCGGGAAAATGCCCAGCCCTGGCCCCCGTGGCTCCAGTGGCCTCCACAGGCTCCTGCCGTGGGGCCTGGTCCCGCTCACCTGAGCCCAGGTTCTCCGCAGGTGAATGCCTTTTGCGGACACCAGGGACCACAGGCCGCGGATCCCTTCACGGGCAGGGGGGGTTCGAGCTCTGTGGGACCCAGGTCGCAGCGCAAACAGTCCCTTCTCGCAAAGTTCAGCCCAGACTTTAGAGAGTAGAAGCGTCTCGGTCCAAGTTTTCCGCCTCGGGGCAGGGTGGGGCCGTGTGAGCCAAGAGAGACTCTTAGCCCCCAGGTAGACCCGGTCCCTGGGCGTGGGTCCCGCCCGCCCGGGCCCGCCCCACGTGGCCCGGAACCGTGGCCGGCCCCTCTTCCCGGCCCCAGGTCCCTAGCTCTTCCCTGGCACTCTGCCTCTGGCGGGGTGGGAGACGGGCTGGCAAGTGTGGTCCACGGGAAAACGCGCGGTCCTCTGGGTGGCAGGGAGGGCCTCTGTTAACTCTGACACCAGCACAGGGACCCTGTGGACCTGGCCTGCTATCTCAAGGGGGGGGCACGTTGCCCGGAGGGATGCTCTTGGGGTGGGGCCTGCTTGCGCCTGCGCGGCCCCGCCTCTTGGCCCGAAACCACCCAGCCGCGGCTGGGACAAAAGCCATCTCCTGGGGGCCTCCCCCCTGTTCTTCCATCCGTAAAGGGGGACCCCTTTACGGATGGAAGAACAGGGGGATCTTCGCAGTGATGGGGACGGGACGGAGGGGTCTGCGGGTTTGCAGCCACGTAGGCCAGTTGCTCGCACCCCGGCCCCATGTGTCCCAGCTCCATGGACGAGGTGGGCCGCTTATGGCGGGATGCAGGCGTCCTGCGGGGGTCAGGGGACGGCGTGGGCACTCCCCGGGCGAGAGAGGGCGCCTGGGACCCGAGAGAGCCCCGGGGAGAGTCCGAGGCCTGGCCGCAGAGGCTGCCATTGCCTCCCCGGGCTCCTACCATGGGGCCTGGCCGTGCTCGCCCGAGGCCCAGGTTCACCGCAGGTGAATGCCTTTTGCGGACGCCAAGGACAGGAGGTCGCCGATTCCCTCACAGAGGTGGGGGTTCGAGCTCTGGGGGACTGAGGTCGCAGCGGTCACACTCCATTTTTGGGTGGTTCCGCAGAGACTGGAGGGTTGAAGCGGCTGGGTCCAAGTCTGCCGCCTTGTGGCAGGGTGGGGGCTTTGCAGGCGAAGCAAGGCTCTTAGCCTCCCAGGCGGGGCACAGGCCAGACTCCCCAAGGGAGAACCGGTCCTTGGTCGAGGGTCCCGCCCGCCCGCCCGGAACCGCTCCACCAGGCGCGGAACCGTGGCCGGCCCCTCTTCCAGGCACCAGGTCCCTAGTTCTTTCCTGGCACTCTGCCTCAGCGGAGGTGGGAGAGCTGCGGGGAAGTGTGGTCCACGGGTAAACGCGCGGTCCTCTGGGTGGCAGGGAGGGCCTCCGTTAACTCTGACACCAGCCCAGGGACCCTGTGGACCTGGCCTGCTATCTCAAGGGGCGGGCACGTTGCCCGGAGGGATGCTCTTGGGGTGGGGCCTGCTTGCGCCTGCGCGGCCCCGCTTCTTGGCCCCAAACCACCCAGCCGCGGCTCGGACAAAAGCCATCTCCTGGGGGCCTCCCCCCTGTTCTTCCATCCGTAAAGGGGGACCCCTTTACGGATGGAAGAACAGGGGGATCTTCGCAGTGGTGGGGACGGGACGGAGGGGTCTGCGGGTTTGCAGCCACGTAGGCCAGTTGCTCGCACCCCGGCCCCATGTGTCCCAGCTCCATGGACGAGGTGGGCCGCTTATGGCGGGATGCAGGCGTCCTGCGGGGGTCAGGGGACGGCGTGGGCACTCCCCGGGCGAGCGAGGGCGCCTGGGACCCGAGAGAGCACCCGGGAAAATGCCCAGCCCTAGCCCCCGTGGCTCCAGTGGCCTCCCCAGGCTCCGGCCGTGGGGCCTGGTCCCGCTCACCTGAGCCCAGGTTCTCCGCAGGTGAATGCCTTTTGCGGACACCAGGGACCACAGGCCGCGGATCCCTTCACGGGCAGGGGGGGTTCGAGCTCTGTGGGACCCAGGTCGCAGCGCAAACAGTCCCTTCTCGCAAAGTTCAGCCCTGACTTTAGAGAGTAGAAGAGTCTCGGTCCAAGTTTGCCGCCTCGGGGCAGGGTTGGGCCGTTTGAGCCAAGAGAGACTCTCAGCCCCCCAGGCAGGTCTCAGGCCCGAGACCCCCAGGGAGACCCGGTCCTGGGCGTGGGTCCCGCCCGCCCGGGCCCGCCCCACGTGGCCCGGAACCGTGGCCAGCCCCTCTTCCCGGCCCCAGGTCCCTAGCTCTTCCCTGGCACTCTGCCTCTGGCGGGGTGGGAGACGGGCTGGCAAGTGTGGTCCACGGGAAAACGCGCGGTCCTCTGGGTGGCAGGGAGGGCCTCTGTTAACTCTGACACCAGCCCAGGAACCCTGTGGACCTGGCCTGATATCTCAAGGGGGGGGGCACGTTGCCCGGAGGGATGCTCTTGGGGTGGGGCCTGCTTGCGCCTGCGCGGCCCCGCCTCTTGGCCCGAAACCACCCAGCCGCGGCTCGGACAAAAGCCATCTCCTGGGGGCCTCCCCCCTGTTCTTCCATCCGTAAAGGGGGACCCCTTTACGGATGGAAGAACAGGGGGATCTTCGCAGTGGTGGGGACGGGACGGAGGGGTCTGCGGGTTTGCAGCCACGTAGGCCAGTTGCTCGCACCCCGGCCCCATGTGTCCCAGCTCCATGGACGAGGTGGGCCGCTTATGGCGGGATGCAGGCGTCCTGCGGGGGTCAGGGGACAGCGTGGGCACTCCCCGGGCGAGAGAGGGCGCCTGGGACCCGAGAGAGCCCCGGGGAGAGTTCGAGGCCTGGCCGCAGAGGCTGCCATTGCCTCCCCGGGCTCCTACCATGGGGCCTGGCCGTGCTCGCCCGAGGCCCAGGTTCACCGCAGGTGAATGCCTTTTGCGGACGCCAAGGACAGGAGGTCGCCGATTCCCTCACAGAGGTGGGGGTTCGAGCTCTGGGGGACTGAGGTCGCAGCGGTCACACTCCATTTTTGGGTGGTTCCGCAGAGACTGGAGGGTTGAAGCGGCTGTGTCCAAGTCTGCCGCCTTGTGGCAGGGTGGGGGCTTTGCAGGCGAAGCAAGGCTCTTAGCCTCCCAGGCGGGGCACAGGCCAGACTCCCCAAGGGAGAACCGGTCCTTGGTCGAGGGTCCCGCCCGCCCGCCCGGAACCGCTCCACCAGGCGCGGAACCGTGGCCGGCCCCTCTTCCAGGCACCAGGTCCCTAGTTCTTTCCTGGCACTCTGCCTCAGCGGAGGTGGGAGAGCTGCTGGGAAGTGTGGTCCACGGGAAAACGCGCGGTCCTCTGGGTGGCAGGGAGGGCCTCCGTTAACTCTGACACCAGCCCAGGGACCCTGTGGACCTGGCCTGCTATCTCAAGGGGGGGGCACGTTGCCCGGAGGGATGCTCTTGGGGTGGGGCCTTCTTGCGCCTGCGCGGCCCCGCCTCTTGGCCCGAAACCACCCAGCCGCGGCTCGGACAAAAGCCATCTCCTGGGGGCCTCCCCCCTGTTCTTCCATGCGTAAAGGGGTCCCCTTTACGGATGGAAGAACAGGGGGATCTTCGCAGTGGTGGGGACGGGACGGAGGGGTCTGCGGGTTTGCAGCCACGTAGGCCAGTTGCTCGCACCCCGGCCCCAAGTGTCCCAGCTCCATGGACGAGGTGGGCCGCTTATGGCGGGATGCAGGCGTCCTGCGGGGGTCAGGGGACGGCGTGGGCACTCCCCGGGTGAGAGAGGGCGCCTGGGACCCGAGAGAGCCCCGGGGAGAGTCCGAGGCCTGGCCGCAGAGGCTGCCATTGCCTCCCCGGGCTCCTACCATGGGGCCTGGCCGTGCTCGCCCGAGGCCCAGGTTCACCGCAGGTGAATGCCTTTTGCGGACGCCAAGGACAGGAGGTCGCCGATTCCCTCACAGAGGTGGGGGTTCGAGCTCTGGGGGACTGAGGTCGCAGCGGTCACACTCCATTTTTGGGTGGTTCCGCAGAGACTGGAGGGTTGAAGCGGCTGGGTCCAAGTGTGCCGCCTTGTGGCAGGGTGGGGGCTTTGCAGGCGAAGCAAGGCTCTTAGCCTCCCAGGCGGGGCACAGGCCAGACTACCCAAGGGAGAACCGGTCCTTGGTCGAGGGTCCCGCCCGCCCGCCCGGAACCGCTCCACCTGGCGCGGAACCGTGGCCGGCCCCTCTTCCAGGCACCAGGTCCCTAGTTCTTTCCTGGCACTCTGCCTCTGCGGGGGTGGGAGAGCTGCTGGGAAGTGTGGTCCACGGGAAAACGCGCGGTCCTCTGGGTGGCAGGGAGGGCCTCCGTTAACTCTGACACCAGCCCAGGGACCCTGTGGACCTGGCCTGCTATCTCGAGGGGGGGGCACGTTGCCCGGAGGGATGCTCTTGGGGTGGGGCCTGCTTGCCCCTGCGCGGCCCCGCCTCATGGCCCCAAACCACCCAGCCGCGGCTCGGACAAAAGCCATCTCCTGGGGGCCTCCCCCCTGTTCTTCCATCCGTAAAGGGGGACCCCTTTACGGATGGAAGAACAGGGGGATCTTCGCAGTGGTGGGGACGGGACGGAGGGGTCTGCGGGTTTGCAGCCACGTAGGCCAGTTGCTCGCACCCCGGCCCCATGTGTCCCAGCTCCATGGACGAGGTGGGCCGCTTATGGCGGGATGCAGGCGTCCTGCGGGGGTCAGGGGACGGCGTGGGCACTCCCCGGGCGAGCGAGGGCGCCTGGGACCCGAGAGAGCACCCGGGAAAATGCCCAGCCCTAGCCCCCGTGGCTCCAGTGGCCTCCCCAGGCTCCGGCCGTGGGGCCTGGTCCCGCTCACCTGAGCCCAGGTTCTCCGCAGGTGAATGCCTTTTGCGGACACCAGGGACCACAGGCCGCGGATCCCTTCACGGGCAGGGGGGGTTCGAGCTCTGTGGGACCCAGGTCGCAGCGCAAACAGTCCCTTCTCGCAAAGTTCAGCCCTGACTTTAGAGAGTAGAAGAGTCTCGGTCCAAGTTTGCCGCCTCGGGGCAGGGTTGGGCCGTTTGAGCCAAGAGAGACTCTTAGCCCCCCAGGCAGGTCTCAGGCCCGAGACCCCCAGGGAGACCCGGTCCTGGGCGTGGGTCCCGCCCGCCCGGGCCCGCCCCACGTGGCCCGGAACCGTGGCCAGCCCCTCTTCCCGGCCCCAGGTCCCTAGCTCTTCCCTGGCACTCTGCCTCTGGCGGGGTGGGAGACGGGCTGGCAAGTGTGGTCCACGGGAAAACGCGCGGTCCTCTGGGTGGCAGGGAGGGCCTCTGTTAACTCTGACACCAGCCCAGGGACCCTGTGGACCTGGCCTGCTATCTCAAGGGGGGGGCACGTTGCCCGGAGGAATGCTCTTGGGGTGGGGCCTGCTTGCGCTTGCGCGGCACCGCCCCTTGGCCCGAAACCACCCAGCCGCGGCTCGGACAAAAGCCATCTCCTGGGGGCCTCCCCCCTGTTCTTCCATCCGTAAAGGGGGACCCCTTTACGGATGGAAGAACAGGGGGATCTTCGCAGTGGTGGGGACGGGACGGAGGGGTCTGCGGGTTTGCAGCCACGTAGGCCAGTTGCTCGCACCCCGGCCCCATGTGTCCCAGCTCCATGGACGAGGTGGGCCGCTTATGGCGGGATGCAGGCGTCCTGCGGGGGTCAGGGGACGGCGTGGGCACTCCCCGGGCGAGAGAGGGCGCCTGGGACCCGAGAGAGCCCCGGGGAGAGTCCGAGGCCTGGCCGCAGAGGCTGCCATTGCCTCCCCGGGCTCCTACCATGGGGCCTGGCCGTGCTCGCCCGAGGCCCAGGTTCACCGCAGGTGAATGCCTTTTGCGGACGCCAAGGACAGGAGGTCGCCGATTCCCTCACAGAGGTGGGGGTTCGAGCTCTGGGGGACTGAGGTCGCAGCGGTCACACTCCATTTTTGGGTGGTTCCGCAGAGACTGGAGGGTTGAAGCGGCTGGGTCCAAGTCTGCCGCCTTGTGGCAGGGTGGGGGCTTTGCAGGCGAAGCAAGGCTCTTAGCCTCCCAGGCGGGGCACAGGCCAGACTCCCCAAGGGAGAACCGGTCCTTGGTCGAGGGTCCCGCCCGCCCGCCCGGAACCGCTCCACCAGGCGCGGAACCGTGGCCGGCCCCTCTTCCAGGCACCAGGTCCCTAGTTCTTTCCTGGCACTCTGCCTCAGCGGAGGTGGGAGAGCTGCTGGGATGTGTGGTCCACGGGAAAACGCGCGGTCCTCTGGGTGGCAGGGAGGGCCTCCGTTAACTCTGACACCAGCCCAGGGACCCTGTGGACCTGGCCTGATATCTCAAGGGGCGGGCACGTTGCCCGGAGGGATGCTCTTGGGGTGGGGCCTGCTTGCGCCTGCGCGGCCCCGCCTCTTGGCCCGAAACCACCCAGCCGCGGCTCGGACAAAAGCCATCTCCTGGGGGCCTCCCCCCTGTTCTTCCATCCGTAAAGGGGGACCCCTTTACGGATGGAAGAACAGGGGGATCTTCGCAGTGGTGGGGACGGGACGGAGGGGTCTGCGGGTTTGCAGCCACGTAGGCCAGTTGCTCGCATCCCGGCCCCATGTGTCCCAGCTCCATGGACGAGGTGGGCCGCTTATGGCGGGATGCAGGCGTCCTGCGGGGGTCAGGGGACGGCGTGGGCACTCCCCGGGCGAGAGAGGGCGCCTGGGACCCGAGAGAGCCCCGGGGAGAGTCCCAGGCCTGGCAGCAGAGGCTGCCATTGCCTCCCCGGGCTCCTACCATGGGGCCTGGCCGTGCTCGCCCGAGGCCCAGGTTCACCGCAGGTGAATGCCTTTTGCGGACGCCAAGGACAGGAGGTCGCCGATTCCCTCACAGAGGTGGGGGTTCGAGCTCTGGGGGACTGAGGTCGCAGCGGTCACACTCCATTTTTGGGTGGTTCCGCAGAGACTGGAGGGTTGAAGCGGCTGGGTCCAAGTGTGCCGCCTTGTGGCAGGGTGGGGGCTTTGCAGGCGAAGCAAGGCTCTTAGCCTCCCAGGCGGGGCACAGGCCAGACTCCCCAAGGGAGAACCGGTCCTTGGTCGAGGGTCCCGCCCGCCCGCCCGGAACCGCTCCACCTGGCGCGGAACCGTGGCCGGCCCCTCTTCCGGGCACCAGGTCCCTAGTTCTTTCCTGGCACTCTGCCTCTGCGGGGGTGGGAGAGCTGCTGGGAAGTGTGGTCAACGGGAAAACGCGCGGTCCTCTGGGTGGCAGGGAGGGCCTCCGTTAACTCTGACACCAGCCCAGGGACCCTGTGGACCTGGCCTGATATCTCAAGGGTGGGGCACGTTGCCCGGAGGGATGCTCTTGGGGTGGGGCCTGCTTGCGCCTGCGCGGCCCCGCCTCTTGGCCCCAAACCACCCAGCCGCGGCTCGGACAAAAGCCATCTCCTGGGGGCCTCCCCCCTGTTCTTCCATCCGTAAAGGGGTCCCCCTTTACGGATGGAAGAACAGGGGGATCTTCGCAGTGGTGGGGACGGGACGGAGGGGTCTGCGGGTTTGCAGCCACGTAGGCCAGTTGCTCGCACCCCGGCCCCATGTGTCCCAGCTCCATGGACGAGGTGGGCCGCTTATGGCGGGATGCAGGCGTCCTGCGGGGGTCAGGGGACGGCGTGGGCACTCCCCGGGCGAGAGAGAGCGCCTGGGACCCGAGAGAGCACCCGGGAAAATGCCCAGCCCTGGCCCCCGTGGCTCCAGTGGCCTCCCCAGGCTCCGGCCGTGGGGCCTGGTCCCGCTCACCTGAGCCCAGGTTCTCCGCAGGTGAATGCCTTTTGCGGACACCAGGGACCACAGGCCGCGGATCCCTTCACGGGCAGGGGGGGTTCGAGCTCTGTGGGACCCAGGTCGCAGCGCAAACAGTCCCTTCTCGCAAAGTTCAGCCCAGACTTTAGAGAGTAGAAGAGTCTCGGTCCAAGTTTTCCGCCTAGGGGCAGGGTTGGGCCGTTTGAGCCAAGAGAGACTCTTAGCCCCCCAGGCAGGTCTCAGGCCCGAGACCCCCAGGGAGACCCGGTCCCTGGGCGTGGGTCCCGCCCGCCCGGGCCCGCCCCACGTGGCCCGGAACCCTGGCCGGCCCCTCTTCCCGGCCCCAGGTCCCTAGCTCTTCCCTGGCACTCTGCCTCTGGCGGGGTGGGAGACGGGCTGGCAAGTGTGGTCCACGGGAAAACGCGCGGTCCTCTGGGTGGCAGGGAGGGCCTCCGTTAACTCTGACACCAGCCCAGGGACCCTGTGGACCTGGCCTGCTATCTCAAGGGGGGGGCACGTTGCCCGGAGGGATGCTCTTGGGGTGGGGCCTGCTTGCGCCTGCGCGGCCCCGCCTCTTGGCCGGAAACCACCCAGCCGCGGCTCGGACAAAAGCCATCTCCTGGGGGCCTCCCCCCTGTTCTTCCATCCGTAAAGGGGGACCCCTTTACGGATGGAAGAACAGGGGGATCTTCGCAGTGGTGCGGACGGGACGGAGGGGTCTGCGGGTTTGCAGCCACGTAGGCCAGTTGCTCGCACCTCGGCCCCATGTGTCCCAGCTCCATGGACGAGGTGGGCCGCTTATGGCGGGATGCAGGCGTCCTGCGGGGGTCAGGGGACGGCGTGGGCTCTCCCCGGGCGAGAGAGGGCGCCTGGGACCCGAGAGAGCCCCGGGGAGAGTCCCAGGCCTGGCAGCAGAGGCTGCCATTGCCTCTCCGGGCTCCTACCATGGGGCCTGGCCGTGCTCGCCCGAGGCCCAGGTTCACCGCAGGTGAATGCCTTTTGCGGACGCCAAGGACAGGAGGTCGCCGATTCCCTCACAGAGGTGGGGGTTCGAGCTCTGGGGGACTGAGGTCGCAGCGGTCACACTCCATTTTTGGTTGGTTCCGCAGAGACTGGAGGGTTGAAGCAGCTGGGTCCAAGTGTGCCGCCTTGTGGCAGGGTGAGGGCTTTGCAGGCGAAGCAAGGCTCTTAGCCTCCCAGGCGGGGCACAGGCCAGACTCCCCAAGGGAGAACCGGTCCTTGGTCGAGGGTCCCGCCCGCCCGCCCGGAACCGCTCCACCTGGCGCGGAACCGTGGCCGGCCCCTCTGCCAGGCACCAGGTCCCTAGTTCTTTCCTGGCACTCTGCCTCTGCGGGGGTGGGAGAGCTGCTGGGAAGTGTGGTCCACGGGAAAACGCGCGGTCCTCTGGGTGGCAGGGAGGGCCTCCGTTAACTCTGACACCAGCCCAGGGACCCTGTGGACCTGGCCTGATATCTCAAGGGGGGGGGCACGTTGACCGGAGGGATGCTCTTGGGGTGGGGCCTGCTTGCGCCTGCGCGGCCCCGCCTCTTGGCCCCAAACCACCCAGCCGCGGCTCGGACAAAAGCCATCTCCTGGGGGCCTCCCCCCTGTTCTTCCATCCGTAAAGGGGTCCCCCTTTACGGATGGAAGAACAGGGGGATCTTCGCAGTGGTGGGGACGGGACGGAGGGGTCTGCGGGTTTGCAGCCACGTAGGCCAGTTGCTCGCACCCCGGCCCCATGTGTCCCAGCTCCATGGACGATGTGGGCCGCTTATGGCGGGATGCAGGCGTCCTGCGGGGGTCAGGGGACGGCGTGGGCACTCCCCGGGCGAGAGAGGGCGCCTGGGACCCGAGAGAGCACCCGGGAAAATGCCCAGCCCTGGCCCCCGTGGCTCCAGTGGCCTCCCCAGGCTCCGGCCGTGGGGCCTGGTCCCGCTCACCTGAGCCCAGGTTCTCCGCAGGTGAATGCCTTTTGCGGACACCAGGGACCACAGGCCGCGGATCCCTTCACGGGCAGGGGGGGTTCGAGCTCTGTGGGACCCAGGTCGCAGCGCAAACAGTCCCTTCTCGCAAAGTTCAGCCCAGACTTTAGAGAGTAGAAGAGTCTCGGTCCAAGTTTTCCGCCTAGGGGCAGGGTTGGGCCGTTTGAGCCAAGAGAGACTCTTAGCCCCCCAGGCAGGTCTCAGGCCCGAGACCCCCAGGGAGACCCGGTCCCTGGGCGTGGGTCCCGCCCGCCCGGGCCCGCCCCACGTGGCCCGGAACCCTGGCCGGCCCCTCTTCCCGGCCCCAGGTCCCTAGCTCTTCCCTGGCACTCTGCCTCTGGCGGGGTGGGAGACGGGCTGGCAAGTGTGGTCCACGGGAAAACGCGCGGTCCTCTGGGTGGCAGGGAGGGCCTCCGTTAACTCTGACACCAGCCCAGGGACCCTGTGGACCTGGCCTGCTATCTCAAGGGGGGGGCACGTTGCCCGGAGGGATGCTCTTGGGGTGGGGCCTGCTTGCGCCTGCGCGGCCCCGCCTCTTGGCCCGAAACCACCCAGCCGCGGCTCGGACAAAAGCCATCTCCTGGGGGCCTCCCCCCTGTTCTTCCATCCGTAAAGGGGGACCCCTTTACGGATGGAAGAACAGTGGGATCTTCGCAGTGGTGCGGACGGGACGGAGGGGTCTGCGGGTTTGCAGCCACGTAGGCCAGTTGCTCGCACCTCGGCCCCATGTGTCCCAGCTCCATGGACGAGGTGGGCCGCTTATGGCGGGATGCAGGCGTCCTGCGGGGGTCAGGGGACGGCGTGGGCTCTCCCCGGGCGAGAGAGGGCGCCTGGGACCCGAGAGAGCCCCGGGGAGAGTCCCAGGCCTGGCAGCAGAGGCTGCCATTGCCTCTCCGGGCTCCTACCATGGGGCCTGGCCGTGCTCGCCCGAGGCCCAGGTTCACCGCAGGTGAATGCCTTTTGCGGACGCCAAGGACAGGAGGTCGCCGATTCCCTCACAGAGGTGGGGGTTCGAGCTCTGGGGGACTGAGGTCGCAGCGGTCACACTCCATTTTTGGGTGGTTCCGCAGAGACTGGAGGGTTGAAGCGGCTGGGTCCAAGTGTGCCGCCTTGTGGCAGGGTGAGGGCTTTGCAGGCGAAGCAAGGCTCTTAGCCTCCCAGGCGGGGCACAGGCCAGACTCCCCAAGGGAGAACCGGTCCTTGGTCGAGGGTCCCGCCCGCCCGCCCGGAACCGCTCCACCTGGCGCGGAACCGTGGCCGGCCCCTCTTCCAGGCACCAGGTCCCTAGTTCTTTCCTGGCACTCTGCCTCTGCGGGGGTGGGAGAGCTGCTGGGAAGTGTGGTCCACGGGAAAACGCGCGGTCCTCTGGGTGGCAGGGAGGGCCTCCGTTAACTCTGACACCAGCCCAGGGACCCTGTGGACCTGGCCTGATATCTCAAGGGGGGGGGCACGTTGCCCGGAGGGATGCTCTTGGGGTGGGGCCTGCTTGCGCCTGCGCGGCCCCGCCTCTTGGCCCCAAACCACCCAGCCGCGGCTCGGACAAAAGCCATCTCCTGGGGGCCTCCCCCCTGTTCTTCCATCCGTAAAGGGGTCCCCCTTTACGGATGGAAGAACAGGGGGATCTTCGCAGTGGTGGGGACGGGACGGAGGGGTCTGCGGGTTTGCAGCCACGTAGGCCAGTTGCTCGCACCCCGGCCCCATGTGTCACAGCTCCATGGACGAGGTGGGCCGCTTATGGCGGGATGCAGGCGTCCTGCGGGGGTCAGGGGACGGCGTGGGCACTCCCCGGGCGAGAGAGGGCGCCTGGGACCCGAGAGAGCACCCGGGAAAATGCCCAGCCCTGGCCCCCGTGGCTCCAGTGGCCTCCCCAGGCTCCGGCCGTGGGGCCTGGTCCCGCTCACCTGAGCCCAGGTTCTCCGCAGGTGAATGCCTTTTGCGGACACCAGGGACCACAGGCCGCGGATCCCTTCACGGGCAGGGGGGGTTCGAGCTCTGTGGGACCCAGGTCGCAGTGCAAACAGTCCCTTCTCGCAAAGTTCAGCCCAGACTTTAGAGAGTAGAAGCGTCTCGGTCCAAGTTTGCCGCCTAGGGGCAGGGTTGGGACGTTTGAGCCAAGAGAGACTCTTAGCCCCCCAGGCAGGTCTCAGGCCCGAGACCCCCAGGGAGACCCGGTCCCTGGGCGAGGGTCCCGCCCGCCCGGGCCCGCCCCACGTGGCCCGGAACCGTGGCCGGCCCCTCTTCCCGGCCCCAGGTCCCTAGCTCTTCCCTGGCACTCTGCCTCTGGCGGGGTGGGAGACGGGCTGGCAAGTGTGGTCCACGGGAAAACGCGCGGTCCTCTGGGTGGCAGGGAGGGCCTCTGTTAACTCTGACACCAGCCCAGGGACCCTGTGGACCTGGCCTGATATCTCAAGGGGAGGGGCACGTTGCCCGGAGGGATGCTCTTGGGGTGGGGCCTGCCTGCGCCTGCGCGGCCCCGCCTCTTGGCCCGAAACCACCCAGCCGCGGCTCGGACAAAAGCCATCTCCTGGGGGCCTCCCCCCTGTTCTTCCATCCGTAAAGGGGGACCCCTTTACGGATGGAAGAACAGGGGGATCTTCGCAGTGGTGGGGACGGGACGGAGGGGTCTGCGGGTTTGCAGCCACGTAGGCCAGTTGCTCGCACCCCGGCCCCATGTGTCCCAGCTCCATGGACGAGGTGGGCCGCTTATGGCGGGATGCAGGCGTCCTGCGGGGGTCAGGGGACGGCGTGGGCACTCCCCGGGCGAGAGAGGGCGCCTGGGACCCGAGAGAGCCCCGGGGAGAGTCCGAGGCCTGGCCGCAGAGGCTGCCATTGCCTCCCCGGGCTCCTACCATGGGGCCTGGCCGTGCTCGCCCGAGGCCCAGGTTCACCGCAGGTGAATGCCTTTTCCGGACGCCAAGGACAGGAGGTCGCCGATTCCCTCACAGAGGTGGGGGTTCGAGCTCTGGGGGACTGAGGTCGCAGCGGTCACACTCCATTTTTGGGTGGTTCCGCAGAGACTGGAGGGTTGAAGCGGCTGGGTCCAAGTCTGCCGCCTTGTGGCAGGGTGGGGGCTTTGCAGGCGAAGCAAGGCTCTTAGCCTCCCAGGCGGGGCACGGGCCAGACTCCCCAAGGGAGAACCGGTCCTTGGTCGAGGGTCCCGCCCGCCCGCCCGGAACCGCTCCACCAGGCGCGGAACCGTGGCCGGCCCCTCTTCCAGGCACCAGGTCCCTAGCTCTTTCCTGGCACTCTGCCTCTGCGGGGGTGGGAGAGCTGCTGGGAAGTGTGGTCCACGGGAAAACGCGCGGTCCTCTGGGTGGCAGGGAGGGCCTCCGTTAACTCTGACACCAGCCCAGGGACCCTGTGGACCTGGCCTGCTATCTCAAGGGGGGGGCACGTTGCCCGGAGGAATGCTCTTGGGGTGGGGCCTGCTTGCGCTTGCGCGGCACCGCCCCTTGGCCCGAAACCACCCAGCCGCGGCTCGGACAAAAGCCATCTCCTGGGGGCCTCCCCCCTGTTCTTCCATCCGTAAAGGGGGACCCCTTTACGGATGGAAGAACAGGGGGATCTTCGCAGTGGTGGGGACGGGACGGAGGGGTCTGCGGGTTTGCAGCCACGTAGGCCAGTTGCTCGCACCCCGGCCCCATGTGTCCCAGCTCCATGGACGAGGTGGGCCGCTTATGGCGGGATGCAGGCGTCCTGCGGGGGTCAGGGGACGGCGTGGGCACTCCCCGGGCGAGAGAGGGCGCCTGGGACCCGAGAGAGCCCCGGGGAGAGTCCGAGGCCTGGCCGCAGAGGCTGCCATTGCCTCCCCGGGCTCCTACCATGGGGCCTGGCCGTGCTCGCCCGAGGCCCAGGTTCACCGCAGGTGAATGCCTTTTGCGGACGCCAAGGACAGGAGGTCGCCGATTCCCTCACAGAGGTGGGGGTTCGAGCTCTGGGGGACTGAGGTCGCAGCGGTCACACTCCATTTTTGGGTGGTTCCGCAGAGACTGGAGGGTTGAAGCGGCTGGGTCCAAGTCTGCCGCCTTGTGGCAGGGTGGGGGCTTTGCAGGCGAAGCAAGGCTCTTAGCCTCCCAGGCGGGGCACAGGCCAGACTCCCCAAGGGAGAACCGGTCCTTGGTCGAGGGTCCCGCCCGCCCGCCCGGAACCGCTCCACCAGGCGCGGAACCGTGGCCGGCCCCTCTTCCAGGCACCAGGTCCCTAGTTCTTTCCTGGCACTCTGCCTCAGCGGAGGTGGGAGAGCTGCTGGGATGTGTGGTCCACGGGAAAACGCGCGGTCCTCTGGGTGGCAGGGAGGGCCTCCGTTAACTCTGACACCAGCCCAGGGACCCTGTGGACCTGGCCTGATATCTCAAGGGGCGGGCACGTTGCCCGGAGGGATGCTCTTGGGGTGGGGCCTGCTTGCGCCTGCGCGGCCCCGCCTCTTGGCCCGAAACCACCCAGCCGCGGCTCGGACAAAAGCCATCTCCTGGGGGCCTCCCCCCTGTTCTTCCATCCGTAAAGGGGGACCCCTTTACGGATGGAAGAACAGGGGGATCTTCGCAGTGGTGCGGACGGGACGGAGGGGTCTGCGGGTTTGCAGCCACGTAGGCCAGTTGCTCGCACCCCGGCCCCATGTGTCCCAGCTCCATGGACGAGGTGGGCCGCTTATGGCGGGATGCAGGCGTCCTGCGGGGGTCAGGGGACGGCGTGGGCACTCCCCGGGCGAGAGAGGGCGCCTGGGACCCGAGAGAGCCCCGGGGAGAGTCCGAGGCCTGGCCGCAGAGGCTGCCATTGCCTCCCCGGGCTCCTACCATGGGGCCTGGCCGTGCTCGCCCGAGGCCCAGGTTCACCGCAGGTGAATGCCTTTTGCGGACGCCAAGGACAGGAGGTCGCCGATTCCCTCACAGAGGTGGGGGTTCGAGCTCTGGGGGACTGAGGTCGCAGCGGTCACACTCCATTTTTGGGTGGTTCCGCAGAGACTGGAGGGTTGAAGCGGCTGGGTCCAAGTCTGCCGCCTTGTGGCAGGGTGGGGGCTTTGCAGGCGAAGCAAGGCTCTTAGCCTCCCAGGCGGGGCACAGGCCAGACTCCCCAAGGGAGAACCGGTCCTTGGTCGAGGGTCCCGCCCGCCCGCCCGGAACCGCTCCACCAGGCGCGGAACCGTGGCCGGCCCCTCTTCCAGGCACCAGGTCCCTAGTTCTTTCCAGGCACTCTGCCTCAGCGGAGGTGGGAGAGCTGCTGGGATGTGTGGTCCACGGGAAAACGCGCGGTCCTCTGGGTGGCAGGGAGGGCCTCCGTTAACTCTGACACCAGCCCAGGGACCCTGTGGACCTGGCCTGATATCTCAAGGGGCGGGCACGTTGCCCGGAGGGATGCTCTTGGGGTGGGGCCTGCTTGCGCCTGCGCGGCCCCGCCTCTTGGCCCGAAACCACCCAGCCGCGGCTCGGACAAAAGCCATCTCCTGGGGGCCTCCCCCCTGTTCTTCCATCCGTAAAGGGGGACCCCTTTACGGATGGAAGAACAGGGGGATCTTCGCAGTGGTGGGGACGGGACGGAGGGGTCTGCGGGTTTGCAGCCACGTAGGCCAGTTGCTCGCACCCCGGCCCCATGTGTCCCAGCTCCATGGACGAGGTGGGCCGCTTATGGCGGGATGCAGGCGTCCTGCGGGGGTCAGGGGACGGCGTGGGCACTCCCCGGGCGAGCGAGGGCGCCTGGGACCCGAGAGAGCACCCGGGAAAATGCCCAGCCCTAGCCCCCGTGGCTCCAGTGGCCTCCCCAGGCTCCGGCCGTGGGGCCTGGTCCCGCTCACCTGAGCCCAGGTTCTCCGCAGGTGAATGCCTTTTGCGGACACCAGGGACCACAGGCCGCGGATCCCTTCACGGGCAGGGGGGGTTCGAGCTCTGTGGGACCCAGGTCGCAGCGCAAACAGTCCCTTCTCGCAAAGTTCAGCCCTGACTTTAGAGAGTAGAAGAGTCTCGGTCCAAGTTTGCCGCCTCGGGGCAGGGTTGGGCCGTTTGAGCCAAGAGAGACTCTCAGCCCCCCAGGCAGGTCTCAGGCCCGAGACCCCCAGGGAGACCCGGTCCTGGGCGTGGGTCCCGCCCGCCCGGGCCCGCCCCACGTGGCCCGGAACCGTGGCCAGCCCCTCTTCCCGGCCCCAGGTCCCTAGCTCTTCCCTGGCACTCTGCCTCTGGCGGGGTGGGAGACGGGCTGGCAAGTGTGGTCCACGGGAAAACGCGCGGTCCTCTGGGTGGCAGGGAGGGCCTCTGTTAACTCTGACACCAGCCCAGGAACCCTGTGGACCTGGCCTGATATCTCAAGGGGGGGGGCACGTTGCCCGGAGGGATGCTCTTGGGGTGGGGCCTGCTTGCGCCTGCGCGGCCCCGCCTCTTGGCCCGAAACCACCCAGCCGCGGCTCGGACAAAAGCCATCTCCTGGGGGCCTCCCCCCTGTTCTTCCATCCGTAAAGGGGGACCCCTTTACGGATGGAAGAACAGGGGGATCTTCGCAGTGGTGGGGACGGGACGGAGGGGTCTGCGGGTTTGCAGCCACGTAGGCCAGTTGCTCGCACCCCGGCCCCATGTGTCCCAGCTCCATGGACGAGGTGGGCCGCTTATGGCGGGATGCAGGCGTCCTGCGGGGGTCAGGGGACAGCGTGGGCACTCCCCGGGCGAGAGAGGGCGCCTGGGACCCGAGAGAGCCCCGGGGAGAGTTCGAGGCCTGGCCGCAGAGGCTGCCATTGCCTCCCCGGGCTCCTACCATGGGGCCTGGCCGTGCTCGCCCGAGGCCCAGGTTCACCGCAGGTGAATGCCTTTTGCGGACGCCAAGGACAGGAGGTCGCCGATTCCCTCACAGAGGTGGGGGTTCGAGCTCTGGGGGACTGAGGTCGCAGCGGTCACACTCCATTTTTGGGTGGTTCCGCAGAGACTGGAGGGTTGAAGCGGCTGTGTCCAAGTCTGCCGCCTTGTGGCAGGGTGGGGGCTTTGCAGGCGAAGCAAGGCTCTTAGCCTCCCAGGCGGGGCACAGGCCAGACTCCCCAAGGGAGAACCGGTCCTTGGTCGAGGGTCCCGCCCGCCCGCCCGGAACCGCTCCACCAGGCGCGGAACCGTGGCCGGCCCCTCTTCCAGGCACCAGGTCCCTAGTTCTTTCCTGGCACTCTGCCTCAGCGGAGGTGGGAGAGCTGCTGGGAAGTGTGGTCCACGGGAAAACGCGCGGTCCTCTGGGTGGCAGGGAGGGCCTCCGTTAACTCTGACACCAGCCCAGGGACCCTGTGGACCTGGCCTGCTATCTCAAGGGGGGGGCACGTTGCCCGGAGGGATGCTCTTGGGGTGGGGCCTTCTTGCGCCTGCGCGGCCCCGCCTCTTGGCCCGAAACCACCCAGCCGCGGCTCGGACAAAAGCCATCTCCTGGGGGCCTCCCCCCTGTTCTTCCATGCGTAAAGGGGTCCCCTTTACGGATGGAAGAACAGGGGGATCTTCGCAGTGGTGGGGACGGGACGGAGGGGTCTGCGGGTTTGCAGCCACGTAGGCCAGTTGCTCGCACCCCGGCCCCAAGTGTCCCAGCTCCATGGACGAGGTGGGCCGCTTATGGCGGGATGCAGGCGTCCTGCGGGGGTCAGGGGACGGCGTGGGCACTCCCCGGGTGAGAGAGGGCGCCTGGGACCCGAGAGAGCCCCGGGGAGAGTCCGAGGCCTGGCCGCAGAGGCTGCCATTGCCTCCCCGGGCTCCTACCATGGGGCCTGGCCGTGCTCGCCCGAGGCCCAGGTTCACCGCAGGTGAATGCCTTTTGCGGACGCCAAGGACAGGAGGTCGCCGATTCCCTCACAGAGGTGGGGGTTCGAGCTCTGGGGGACTGAGGTCGCAGCGGTCACACTCCATTTTTGGGTGGTTCCGCAGAGACTGGAGGGTTGAAGCGGCTGGGTCCAAGTGTGCCGCCTTGTGGCAGGGTGGGGGCTTTGCAGGCGAAGCAAGGCTCTTAGCCTCCCAGGCGGGGCACAGGCCAGACTACCCAAGGGAGAACCGGTCCTTGGTCGAGGGTCCCGCCCGCCCGCCCGGAACCGCTCCACCTGGCGCGGAACCGTGGCCGGCCCCTCTTCCAGGCACCAGGTCCCTAGTTCTTTCCTGGCACTCTGCCTCTGCGGGGGTGGGAGAGCTGCTGGGAAGTGTGGTCCACGGGAAAACGCGCGGTCCTCTGGGTGGCAGGGAGGGCCTCCGTTAACTCTGACACCAGCCCAGGGACCCTGTGGACCTGGCCTGCTATCTCGAGGGGGGGGCACGTTGCCCGGAGGGATGCTCTTGGGGTGGGGCCTGCTTGCGCCTGCGCGGCCCCGCCTCTTGGCCCCAAACCACCCAGCCGCGGCTCGGACAAAAGCCATCTCCTGGGGGCCTCCCCCCTGTTCTTCCATCCGTAAAGGGGTCCCCCTTTACGGATGGAAGAACAGGGGGATCTTCGCAGTGGTGGGGACGGGACGGAGGGGTCTGCGGGTTTGCAGCCACGTAGGCCAGTTGCTCGCACCCCGGCCCCATGTGTCCCAGCTCCATGGACGATGTGGGCCGCTTATGGCGGGATGCAGGCGTCCTGCGGGGGTCAGGGGACGGCGTGGGCACTCCCCGGGCGAGAGAGGGCGCCTGGGACCCGAGAGAGCACCCGGGAAAATGCCCAGCCCTGGCCCCCGTGGCTCCAGTGGCCTCCCCAGGCTCCGGCCGTGGGGCCTGGTCCCGCTCACCTGAGCCCAGGTTCTCCGCAGGTGAATGCCTTTTGCGGACACCAGGGACCACAGGCCGCGGATCCCTTCACGGGCAGGGCGGGTTCGAGCTCTGTGGGACCCAGGTCGCAGCGCAAACAGTCCCTTCTCGCAAAGTTCAGCCCAGACTTTAGAGAGTAGAAGAGTCTCGGTCCAAGTTTTCCGCCTAGGGGCAGGGTTGGGCCGTTTGAGCCAAGAGAGACTCTTAGCCCCCCAGGCAGGTCTCAGGCCCGAGACCCCCAGGGAGACCCGGTCCCTGGGCGTGGGTCCCGCCCGCCCGGGCCCGCCCCACGTGGCCCGGAACCCTGGCCGGCCCCTCTTCCCGGCCCCAGGTCCCTAGCTCTTCCCTGGCACTCTGCCTCTGGCGGGGTGGGAGACGGGCTGGCAAGTGTGGTCCACGGGAAAACGCGCGGTCCTCTGGGTGGCAGGGAGGGCCTCCGTTAACTCTGACACCAGCCCAGGGACCCTGTGGACCTGGCCTGCTATCTCAAGGGGGGGGCACGTTGCCCGGAGGGATGCTCTTGGGGTGGGGCCTGCTTGCGCCTGCGCGGCCCCGCCTCTTGGCCCGAAACCACCCAGCCGCGGCTCGGACAAAAGCCATCTCCTGGGGGCCTCCCCCCTGTTCTTCCATCCGTAAAGGGGGACCCCTTTACGGATGGAAGAACAGTGGGATCTTCGCAGTGGTGCGGACGGGACGGAGGGGTCTGCGGGTTTGCAGCCACGTAGGCCAGTTGCTCGCACCTCGGCCCCATGTGTCCCAGCTCCATGGACGAGGTGGGCCGCTTATGGCGGGATGCAGGCGTCCTGCGGGGGTCAGGGGACGGCGTGGGCTCTCCCCGGGCGAGAGAGGGCGCCTGGGACCCGAGAGAGCCCCGGGGAGAGTCCCAGGCCTGGCAGCAGAGGCTGCCATTGCCTCTCCGGGCTCCTACCATGGGGCCTGGCCGTGCTCGCCCGAGGCCCAGGTTCACCGCAGGTGAATGCCTTTTGCGGACGCCAAGGACAGGAGGTCGCCGATTCCCTCACAGAGGTGGGGGTTCGAGCTCTGGGGGACTGAGGTCGCAGCGGTCACACTCCATTTTTGGGTGGTTCCGCAGAGACTGGAGGGTTGAAGCGGCTGGGTCCAAGTGTGCCGCCTTGTGGCAGGGTGAGGGCTTTGCAGGCGAAGCAAGGCTCTTAGCCTCCCAGGCGGGGCACAGGCCAGACTCCCCAAGGGAGAACCGGTCCTTGGTCGAGGGTCCCGCCCGCCCGCCCGGAACCGCTCCACCTGGCGCGGAACCGTGGCCGGCCCCTCTTCCAGGCACCAGGTCCCTAGTTCTTTCCTGGCACTCTGCCTCTGCGGGGGTGGGAGAGCTGCTGGGAAGTGTGGTCCACGGGAAAACGCGCGGTCCTCTGGGTGGCAGGGAGGGCCTCCGTTAACTCTGACACCAGCCCAGGGACCCTGTGGACCTGGCCTGATATCTCAAGGGGGGGGGCACGTTGCCCGGAGGGATGCTCTTGGGGTGGGGCCTGCTTGCGCCTGCGCGGCCCCGCCTCTTGGCCCCAAACCACCCAGCCGCGGCTCGGACAAAAGCCATCTCCTGGGGGCCTCCCCCCTGTTCTTCCATCCGTAAAGGGGTCCCCCTTTACGGATGGAAGAACAGGGGGATCTTCGCAGTGGTGGGGACGGGACGGAGGGGTCTGCGGGTTTGCAGCCACGTAGGCCAGTTGCTCGCACCCCGGCCCCATGTGTCACAGCTCCATGGACGAGGTGGGCCGCTTATGGCGGGATGCAGGCGTCCTGCGGGGGTCAGGGGACGGCGTGGGCACTCCCCGGGCGAGAGAGGGCGCCTGGGACCCGAGAGAGCACCCGGGAAAATGCCCAGCCCTGGCCCCCGTGGCTCCAGTGGCCTCCCCAGGCTCCGGCCGTGGGGCCTGGTCCCGCTCACCTGAGCCCAGGTTCTCCGCAGGTGAATGCCTTTTGCGGACACCAGGGACCACAGGCCGCGGATCCCTTCACGGGCAGGGGGGGTTCGAGCTCTGTGGGACCCAGGTCGCAGTGCAAACAGTCCCTTCTCGCAAAGTTCAGCCCAGACTTTAGAGAGTAGAAGCGTCTCGGTCCAAGTTTGCCGCCTATGGGCAGGGTTGGGACGTTTGAGCCAAGAGAGACTCTTAGCCCCCCAGGCAGGTCTCAGGCCCGAGACCCCCAGGGAGACCCGGTCCCTGGGCGAGGGTCCCGCCCGCCCGGGCCCGCCCCACGTGGCCCGGAACCGTGGCCGGCCCCTCTTCCCGGCCCCAGGTCCCTAGCTCTTCCCTGGCACTCTGCCTCTGGCGGGGTGGGAGACGGGCTGGCAAGTGTGGTCCACGGGAAAACGCGCGGTCCTCTGGGTGGCAGGGAGGGCCTCTGTTAACTCTGACACCAGCCCAGGGACCCTGTGGACCTGGCCTGATATCTCAAGGGGAGGGGCACGTTGCCCGGAGGGATGCTCTTGGGGTGGGGCCTGCCTGCGCCTGCGCGGCCCCGCCTCTTGGCCCGAAACCACCCAGCCGCGGCTCGGACAAAAGCCATCTCCTGGGGGCCTCCCCCCTGTTCTTCCATCCGTAAAGGGGGACCCCTTTACGGATGGAAGAACAGGGGGATCTTCGCAGTGGTGGGGACGGGACGGAGGGGTCTGCGGGTTTGCAGCCACGTAGGCCAGTTGCTCGCACCCCGGCCCCATGTGTCCCAGCTCCATGGACGAGGTGGGCCGCTTATGGCGGGATGCAGGCGTCCTGCGGGGGTCAGGGGACGGCGTGGGCACTCCCCGGGCGAGAGAGGGCGCCTGGGACCCGAGAGAGCCCCGGGGAGAGTCCGAGGCCTGGCCGCAGAGGCTGCCATTGCCTCCCCGGGCTCCTACCATGGGGCCTGGCCGTGCTCGCCCGAGGCCCAGGTTCACCGCAGGTGAATGCCTTTTCCGGACGCCAAGGACAGGAGGTCGCCGATTCCCTCACAGAGGTGGGGGTTCGAGCTCTGGGGGACTGAGGTCGCAGCGGTCACACTCCATTTTTGGGTGGTTCCGCAGAGACTGGAGGGTTGAAGCGGCTGGGTCCAAGTCTGCCGCCTTGTGGCAGGGTGG
The DNA here is from genome assembly GCF_022682495.2 of Desmodus rotundus. NCBI lineage: Eukaryota > Metazoa > Chordata > Mammalia > Chiroptera > Phyllostomidae > Desmodus > Desmodus rotundus. The sequence goes on along the minus strand of NW_026527678.1, from coordinate 251,934 downwards.
GGGCTTTGCAGGCGAAGCAAGGCTCTTAGCCTCCCAGGCGGGGCACGGGCCAGACTCCCCAAGGGAGAACCGGTCCTTGGTCGAGGGTCCCGCCCGCCCGCCCGGAACCGCTCCACCAGGCGCGGAACCGTGGCCGGCCCCTCTTCCAGGCACCAGGTCCCTAGCTCTTTCCTGGCACTCTGCCTCTGCGGGGGTGGGAGAGCTGCTGGGAAGTGTGGTCCACGGGAAAACGCGCGGTCCTCTGGGTGGCAGGGAGGGCCTCCGTTAACTCTGACACCAGCCCAGGGACCCTGTGGACCTGGCCTGCTATCTCAAGGGGGGGGCACGTTGCCCGGAGGAATGCTCTTGGGGTGGGGCCTGCTTGCGCTTGCGCGGCACCGCCCCTTGGCCCGAAACCACCCAGCCGCGGCTCGGACAAAAGCCATCTCCTGGGGGCCTCCCCCCTGTTCTTCCATCCGTAAAGGGGGACCCCTTTACGGATGGAAGAACAGGGGGATCTTCGCAGTGGTGGGGACGGGACGGAGGGGTCTGCGGGTTTGCAGCCACGTAGGCCAGTTGCTCGCACCCCGGCCCCATGTGTCCCAGCTCCATGGACGAGGTGGGCCGCTTATGGCGGGATGCAGGCGTCCTGCGGGGGTCAGGGGACGGCGTGGGCACTCCCCGGGCGAGAGAGGGCGCCTGGGACCCGAGAGAGCCCCGGGGAGAGTCCGAGGCCTGGCCGCAGAGGCTGCCATTGCCTCCCCGGGCTCCTACCATGGGGCCTGGCCGTGCTCGCCCGAGGCCCAGGTTCACCGCAGGTGAATGCCTTTTGCGGACGCCAAGGACAGGAGGTCGCCGATTCCCTCACAGAGGTGGGGGTTCGAGCTCTGGGGGACTGAGGTCGCAGCGGTCACACTCCATTTTTGGGTGGTTCCGCAGAGACTGGAGGGTTGAAGCGGCTGGGTCCAAGTCTGCCGCCTTGTGGCAGGGTGGGGGCTTTGCAGGCGAAGCAAGGCTCTTAGCCTCCCAGGCGGGGCACAGGCCAGACTCCCCAAGGGAGAACCGGTCCTTGGTCGAGGGTCCCGCCCGCCCGCCCGGAACCGCTCCACCAGGCGCGGAACCGTGGCCGGCCCCTCTTCCAGGCACCAGGTCCCTAGTTCTTTCCTGGCACTCTGCCTCAGCGGAGGTGGGAGAGCTGCTGGGATGTGTGGTCCACGGGAAAACGCGCGGTCCTCTGGGTGGCAGGGAGGGCCTCCGTTAACTCTGACACCAGCCCAGGGACCCTGTGGACCTGGCCTGATATCTCAAGGGGCGGGCACGTTGCCCGGAGGGATGCTCTTGGGGTGGGGCCTGCTTGCGCCTGCGCGGCCCCGCCTCTTGGCCCGAAACCACCCAGCCGCGGCTCGGACAAAAGCCATCTCCTGGGGGCCTCCCCCCTGTTCTTCCATCCGTAAAGGGGGACCCCTTTACGGATGGAAGAACAGGGGGATCTTCGCAGTGGTGGGGACGGGACGGAGGGGTCTGCGGGTTTGCAGCCACGTAGGCCAGTTGCTCGCACCCCGGCCCCAAGTGTCCCAGCTCCATGGTCGAGGTGGGCCGCTTATGGCGGGATGCAGGCGTCCTGCGGGGGTCAGGGGACGGCGTGGGCACTCCCCGGGCGAGAGAGGGCGCCTGGGACCCGAGAGAGCCCCGGGGAGAGTCCGAGGCCTGGCCGCAGAGGCTGCCATTGCCTCCCCGGGCTCCTACCATGGGGCCTGGCCGTGCTCGCCCGAGGCCCAGGTTCACCGCAGGTGAATGCCTTTTGCGGACGCCAAGGACAGGAGGTCGCCGATTCCCTCACAGAGGTGGGGGTTCGAGCTCTGGGGGACTGAGGTCGCAGCGGTCACACTCCATTTTTGGGTGGTTCCGCAGAGACTGGAGGGTTGAAGCGGCTGGGTCCAAGTGTGCCGCCTTGTGGCAGGGTGGGGGCTTTGCAGGCGAAGCAAGGCTCTTAGCCTCCCAGGCGGGGCACAGGCCAGACTCCCCAAGGGAGAACCGGTCCTTGGTCGAGGGTCCGGCCCGCCCGCCCGGAACCGCTCCACCAGGCGCGGAACCGTGGCCGGCCCCTCTTCCAGGCACCAGGTCCCTAGTTCTTTCCTGGCACTCTGCCTCTGCGGGGGTGGGAGAGCTGCTGGGAAGTGTGGTCCACGGGAAAACGCGCGGTCCTCTGGGTGGCAGGGAGGGCCTCCGTTAACTCTGACACCAGCCCAGGGACCCTGTGGACCTGGCCTGATATCTCAAGGGGCGGGCACGTTGCCCGGAGGGATGCTCTTGGGGTGGGGCCTGCTTGCGCCTGCGCGGCCCCGCCTCTTGGCCCGAAACCACCCAGCCGCGGCTCGGACAAAAGCCATCTCCTGGGGGCCTCCCCCCTGTTCTTCCATCCGTAAAGGGGGACCCCTTTACGGATGGAAGAACAGGGGGATCTTCGCAGTGGTGGGGACGGGACGGAGGGGTCTGCGGGTTTGCAGCCACGTAGGCCAGTTGCTCGCACCCCGGCCCCATGTGTCCCAGCTCCATGGACGAGGTGGGCCGCTTATGGCGGGATGCAGGCGTCCTGCGGGGGTCAGGGGACGGCGTGGGCACTCCCCGGGCGAGAGAGGGCGCCTGGGACCCGAGAGAGCCCCGGGGAGAGTCCCAGGCCTGGCAGCAGAGGCTGCCATTGCCTCCCCGGGCTCCTACCATGGGGCCTGGCCGTGCTCGCCCGAGGCCCAGGTTCACCGCAGGTGAATGCCTTTTGCGGACGCCAAGGACAGGAGGTCGCCGATTCCCTCACAGAGGTGGGGGTTCGAGCTCTGGGGGACTGAGGTCGCAGCGGTCACACTCCATTTTTGGGTGGTTCCGCAGAGACTGGAGGGTTGAAGCGGCTGGGTCCAAGTGTGCCGCCTTGTGGCAGGGTGGGGGCCTTGCAGGCGAAGCAAGGCTCTTAGCCTCCCAGGCGGGGCACAGGCCAGACTCCCCAAGGGAGAACCGGTCCTTGGTCGAGGGTCCCGCCCGCCCGCCCGGAACCGCTCCACCTGGCGCGGAACCGTGGCCGGCCCCTCTTCCAGGCACCAGGTCCCTAGTTCTTTCCTGGCACTCTGCCTCTGCGGGGGTGGGAGAGCTGCTGGGAAGTGTGGTCCACGGGAAAACGCGCGGTCCTCTGGGTGGCAGGGAGGGCCTCCGTTAACTCTGACACCAGCCCAGGGACCCTGTGGACCTGGCCTGATATCTCAAGGGGGGGGCACGTTGCCCGGAGGGATGCTCTTGGGGTGGGGCCTGCTTGCGCCTGCGCGGCCCCGCCTCTTGGCCCCAAACCACCCAGCCGCGGCTGGGACAAAAGCCATCTCCTGGGGGCCTCCCCCCTGTTCTTCCATCCGTAAAGGGGTCCCCCTTTACGGATGGAAGAACAGGGGGATCTTCGCAGTGGTGGGGACGGGACGGAGGGGTCTGCGGGTTTGCAGCCACGTAGGCCAGTTGCTCGCACCCCGGCCCCATGTGTCCCAGCTCCATGGACGAGGTGGGCCGCTTATGGCGGGATGCAGGCGTCCTGCGGGGGTCAGGGGACGGCGTGGGCACTCCCCGGGCGAGAGAGGGCGCCTGGGACCCGAGAGAGCCCCGGGGAGAGTCCGAGGCCTGGCCGCAGAGGCTGCCATTGCCTCCCCGGGCTCCTACCATGGGGCCTGGCCGTGCTCGCCCGAGGCCCAGGTTCACCGCAGGTGAATGCCTTTTGCGGACGCCAAGGACAGGAGGTCGCCGATTCCCTCACAGAGGTGGGGGTTCGAGCTCTGGGGGACTGAGGTCGCAGCGGTCACACTCCATTTTTGGGTGGTTCCGCAGAGACTGGAGGGTTGAAGCGGCTGGGTCCAAGTCTGCCGCCTTGTGGCAGGGTGGGGGCTTTGCAGGCGAAGCAAGGCTCTTAGCCTCCAAGGCGGGGCATAGGCCAGACTCCCCAAGGGAGAACCGGTCCTTGGTCGAGGGTCCCGCCCGCCCGCCCGGAACCGCTCCACCAGGCGCGGAACCGTGGCCGGCCCCTCTTCCAGGCACCAGGTCCCTACTTCTTTCCTGGCACTCTGCCTCAGCGGAGGTGGGAGAGCTGCTGGGAAGTGTGGTCCACGGGAAAACGCGCGGTCCTCTGGGTGGCAGGGAGGGCCTCCGTTAACTCTGACACCAGCCCAGGGACCCTGTGGACCTGGCCTGCTATCTCAAGGGGCGGGCACGTTGCCCGGAGGGATGCTCTTGGGGTGGGGCCTTCTTGCGCCTGCGCGGCCCCGACTCTTGGCCCGAAACCACCCAGCCGCGGCTCGGACAAAAGCCATCTCCTGGGGGCCTCCCCCCTGTTCTTCCATCCGTAAAGGGGGACCCCTTTACGGATGGAAGAACAGGGGGATCTTCGCAGTGGTGGGGACGGGACGGAGGGGTCTGCGGGTTTGCAGCCACGTAGGCCAGTTGCTCGCACCCCGGCCCCATGTGTCCCAGCTCCATGGACGAGGTGGGCCGCTTATGGCGGGATGCAGGCGTCCTGCGGGGGTCAGGGGACGGCGTGGGCACTCCCCGGGCGAGAGAGGGCGCCTGGGACCCGAGAGAGCACCCGGGAAAATGCCCAGCCCTGGCCCCCGTGGCTCCAGTGGCCTCCCCAGGCTCCGGCCGTGGGGCCTGGTCCCGCTCACCTGAGCCCAGGTTCTCCGCAGGTGAATGCCTTTTGCGGACACCAGGGACCACAGGCCGCGGATCCCTTCACGGGCAGGGGGGGTTCGAGCTCTGTGGGACCCAGGTCGCAGCGCAAACAGTCCCTTCTCGCAAAGTTCAGCCCAGACTTTAGAGAGTAGAAGCGTCTCGGTCCAAGTTTGCCGCCTAGGGGCAGGGTTGGGCCGTTTGAGCCAAGAGAGACTCTTAGCCCCCAGGTAGACCCGGTCCCTGGGCGTGGGTCCCGCCCGCCCGGGCCCGCCCCACGTGGCCCGGAACCGTGGCCGGCCCCTCTTCCCGGCCCCAGGTCCCTAGCTCTTCCCTGGCACTCTGCCTCTGGCGGGGTGGGAGACGGGCTGGCAAGTGTGGTCCACGGGAAAACGCGCGGTCCTCTGGGTGGCAGGGAGGGCCTCTGTTAACTCTGACACCAGCACAGGGACCCTGTGGACCTGGCCTGATATCTCAAGGGGGGGGCACGTTGCCCGGAGGGATGCTCTTGGGGTGGGGCCTGCTTGCGCCTGCGCGGCCCCGCCTCTTGGCCCCAAACCACCCAGCCGCGGCTGGGACAAAAGCCATCTCCTGGGGGCCTCCCCCCTGTTCTTCCATCCGTAAAGGGGGACCCCTTTACGGATGGAAGAACAGGGGGATCTTCGCAGTGGTGGGGACGGGACGGAGGGGTCTGCGGGTTTGCAGCCACGTAGGCCAGTTGCTCGCACCCCGGCCCCATGTGTCCCAGCTCCATGGACGAGGTGGGCCGCTTATGGCGGGATGCAGGCGTCCTGCGGGGGTCAGGGGACGGCGTGGGCACTCCCCGGGCGAGAGAGGGCGCCTGGGACCCGAGAGAGCCCCGGGGAGAGTCCGAGGCCTGGCCGCAGAGGCTGCCATTGCCTCCCCGGGCTCCTACCATGGGGCCTGGCCGTGCTCGCCCGAGGCCCAGGTTCACCGCAGGTGAATGCCTTTTGCGGACGCCAAGGACAGGAGGTCGCCGATTCCCTCACAGAGGTGGGGGTTCGAGCTCTGGGGGACTGAGGTCGCAGCGGTCACACTCCATTTTTGGGTGGTTCCGCAGAGACTGGAGGGTTGAAGCGGCTGGGTCCAAGTGTGCCGCCTTGTGGCAGGGTGGGGGCTTTGCAGGCGAAGCAAGGCTCTTAGCCTCCCAGGCGGGGCACAGGCCAGACTCCCCAAGGGAGAACCGGTCCTTGGTCGAGGGTCCCGCCCGCCCGCCCGGAACCGCTCCACCAGGCGCGGAACCGTGGCCGGCCCCTCTTCCAGGCACCAGGTCCCTAGCTCTTTCCTGGCACTCTGCCTCTGCGGGGGTGGGAGAGCTGCTGGGAAGTGTGGTCCACGGGAAAACGCGCGGTCCTCTGGGTGGCAGGGAGGGCCTCCGTTAACTCTGACACCAGCCCAGGGACCCTGTGGACCTGGCCTGCTATCTCAAGGGGGGGGCACGTTGCCCGGAGGGATGCTCTTGGGGTGGGGCCTTCTTGCGCCTGCGCGGCCCCGCCTCTTGGCCCGAAACCACCCAGCCGCGGCTCGGACAAAAGCCATCTCCTGGGGGCCTCCCCCCTGTTCTTCCATCCGTAAAGGGGGACCCCTTTACGGATGGAAGAACAGGGGGATCTTCGCAGTGGTGGGGACGGGACGGAGGGGTCTGCGGGTTTGCAGCCACGTAGGCCAGTTGCTCGCACCCCGGCCCCATGTGTCCCAGCTCCATGGACGAGGTGGGCCGCTTATGGCGGGATGCAGGCGTCCTGCGGGGGTCAGGGGACGGCGTGGGCACTCCCCGGGCGAGAGAGGGCGCCTGGGACCCGAGAGAGCCCCGGGGAGAGTCCGAGGCCTGGCCGCAGAGGCTGCCATTGCCTCCCCGGGCTCCTACCATGGGGCCTGGCCGTGCTCGCCCGAGGCCCAGGTTCACCGCAGGTGAATGCCTTTTGCGGACGCCAAGGACAGGAGGTCGCCGATTCCCTCACAGAGGTGGGGGTTCGAGCTCTGGGGGACTGAGGTCGCAGCGGTCACACTCCATTTTTGGGTGGTTCCGCAGAGACTGGAGGGTTGAAGCGGCTGGGTCCAAGTGTGCCGCCTTGTGGCAGGGTGGGGGCCTTGCAGGCGAAGCAAGGCTCTTAGCCTCCCAGGCGGGGCACAGGCCAGACTCCCCAAGGGAGAACCGGTCCTTGGTCGAGGGTCCCGCCCGCCCGCCCGGAACCGCTCCACCTGGCGCGGAACCGTGGCCGGCCCCTCTTCCAGGCACCAGGTCCCTAGTTCTTTCCTGGCACTCTGCCTCTGCGGGGGTGGGAGAGCTGCTGGGAAGTGTGGTCCACGGGAAAACGCGCGGTCCTCTGGGTGGCAGGGAGGGCCTCCGTTAACTCTGACACCAGCCCAGGAACCCTGTGGACCTGGCCTGATATCTCAAGGGGGGGCCACGTTGCCCGGAGGGATGCTCTTGGGGTGGGGCCTGCTTGCGCCTGCGCGGCCCCGCCTCTTGGCCCCAAACCACCCAGCCGCGGCTCGGACAAAAGCCATCTCCTGGGGGCCTCCCCCCTGTTCTTCCATCCGTAAAGGGGGACCCCTTTACGGATGGAAGAACAGGGGGATCTTCGCAGTGGTGGGGACGGGACGGAGGGGTCTGCGGGTTTGCAGCCACGTAGGCCAGTTGCTCGCACCCCGGCCCCATGTGTCCCAGCTCCATGGACGAGGTGGGCCGCTTATGGCGGGATGCAGGCGTCCTGCGGGTTCAGGGGACGGCGTGGGCACTCCCCGGGCGAGAGAGGGCGCCTGGGACCCGAGAGAGCCCCGGGGAGAGTCCCAGGCCTGGCAGCAGAGGCTGCCATTGCCTCCCCGGGCTCCTACCATGGGGCCTGGCCGTGCTCGCCCGAGGCCCAGGTTCACCGCAGGTGAATGCCTTTTGCGGACGCCAAGGACAGGAGGTCGCCGATTCCCTCACAGAGGTGGGGGTTCGAGCTCTGGGGGACTGAGGTCGCAGCGGTCACACTCCATTTTTGGGTGGTTCCGCAGAGACTGGAGGGTTGAAGCGGCTGGGTCCAAGTGTGCCGCCTTGTGGCAGGGTGGGGGCCTTGCAGGCGAAGCAAGGCTCTTAGCCTCCCAGGCGGGGCACAGGCCAGACTCCCCAAGGGAGAACCGGTCCTTGGTCGAGGGTCCCGCCCGCCCGCCCGGAACCGCTCCACCTGGCGCGGAACCGTGGCCGGCCCCTCTTCCAGGCACCAGGTCCCTAGTTCTTTCCTGGCACTCTGCCTCTGCGGGGGTGGGAGAGCTGCTGGGAAGTGTGGTCCACGGGAAAACGCGCGGTCCTCTGGGTGGCAGGGAGGGCCTCCGTTAACTCTGACACCAGCCCAGGGACCCTGTGGACCTGGCCTGATATCTCAAGGGGGGGGCACGTTGCCCGGAGGGATGCTCTTGGGGTGGGGCCTGCTTGCGCCTGCGCGGCCCCGCCTCTTGGCCCCAAACCACCCAGCCGCGGCTGGGACAAAAGCCATCTCCTGGGGGCCTCCCCCCTGTTCTTCCATCCGTAAAGGGGTCCCCCTTTACGGATGGAAGAACAGGGGGATCTTCGCAGTGGTGGGGACGGGACGGAGGGGTCTGCGGGTTTGCAGCCACGTAGGCCAGTTGCTCGCACCCCGGCCCCATGTGTCCCAGCTCCATGGACGAGGTGGGCCGCTTATGGCGGGATGCAGGCGTCCTGCGGGGGTCAGGGGACGGCGTGGGCACTCCCCGGGCGAGAGAGGGCGCCTGGGACCCGAGAGAGCCCCGGGGAGAGTCCGAGGCCTGGCCGCAGAGGCTGCCATTGCCTCCCCGGGCTCCTACCATGGGGCCTGGCCGTGCTCGCCCGAGGCCCAGGTTCACCGCAGGTGAATGCCTTTTGCGGACGCCAAGGACAGGAGGTCGCCGATTCCCTCACAGAGGTGGGGGTTCGAGCTCTGGGGGACTGAGGTCGCAGCGGTCACACTCCATTTTTGGGTGGTTCCGCAGAGACTGGAGGGTTGAAGCGGCTGGGTCCAAGTCTGCCGCCTTGTGGCAGGGTGGGGGCTCTGCAGGCGAAGCAAGGCTCTTAGCCTCCCAGGCGGGGCATAGGCCAGACTCCCCAAGGGAGAACCGGTCCTTGGTCGAGGGTCCCGCCCGCCCGCCCGGAACCGCTCCACCAGGCGCGGAACCGTGGCCGGCCCCTCTTCCAGGCACCAGGTCCCTACTTCTTTCCTGGCACTCTGCCTCAGCGGAGGTGGGAGAGCTGCTGGGAAGTGTGGTCCACGGGAAAACGCGCGGTCCTCTGGGTGGCAGGGAGGGCCTCCGTTAACTCTGACACCAGCCCAGGGACCCTGTGGACCTGGCCTGCTATCTCAAGGGGCGGGCACGTTGCCCGGAGGGATGCTCTTGGGGTGGGGCCTTCTTGCGCCTACGCGGCCCCGACTCTTGGCCCGAAACCACCCAGCCGCGGCTCGGACAAAAGCCATCTCCTGGGGGCCTCCCCCCTGTTCTTCCATCCGTAAAGGGGGACCCCTTTACGGATGGAAGAACAGGGGGATCTTCGCAGTGGTGGGGACGGGACGGAGGGGTCTGCGGGTTTGCAGCCACGTAGGCCAGTTGCTCGCACCCCGGCCCCTTGTGTCCCAGCTCCATGGACGAGGTGGGCCGCTTATGGCGGGATGCAGGCGTCCTGCGGGGGTCAGGGGACGGCGTGGGCACTCCCCGGGCGAGAGAGGGCGCCTGGGACCCGAGAGAGCACCCGGGAAAATGCCCAGCCCTGGCCCCCGTGGCTCCAGTGGCCTCCACAGGCTCCTGCCGTGGGGCCTGGTCCCGCTCACCTGAGCCCAGGTTCTCCGCAGGTGAATGCCTTTTGCGGACACCAGGGACCACAGGCCGCGGATCCCTTCACGGGCAGGGGGGGTTCGAGCTCTGTGGGACCCAGGTCGCAGCGCAAACAGTCCCTTCTCGCAAAGTTCAGCCCAGACTTTAGAGAGTAGAAGCGTCTCGGTCCAAGTTTTCCGCCTCGGGGCAGGGTGGGGCCGTGTGAGCCAAGAGAGACTCTTAGCCCCCAGGTAGACCGGGTCCCTGGGCGTGGGTCCCGCCCGCCCGGGCCCGCCCCACGTGGCCCGGAACCGTGGCCGGCCCCTCTTCCCGGCCCCAGGTCCCTAGCTCTTCCCTGGCACTCTGCCTCTGGCGGGGTGGGAGACGGGCTGGCAAGTGTGGTCCACAGGAAAACGCGCGGTCCTCTGGGTGGCAGGGAGGGCCTCTGTTAACTCTGACACCAGCACAGGGACCCTGTGGACCTGGCCTGCTATCTCAAGGGGGGGGCACGTTGCCCAGAGGGATGCTCTTGGGGTGGGGCCTGCTTGCGCCTGCGCGGCCCCGCCTCTTGGCCCGAAACCACCCAGCCGCGGCTGGGACAAAAGCCATCTCCTGGGGGCCTCCCCCCTGTTCTTCCATCCGTAAAGGGGGACCCCTTTACGGATGGAAGAACAGGGGGATCTTCGCAGTGGTGGGGACGGGACGGAGGGGTCTGCGGGTTTGCAGCCACGTAGGCCAGTTGCTCGCACCCCGGCCCCATGTGTCCCAGCTCCATGGACGAGGTGGGCCGCTTATGGCGGGATGCAGGCGTCCTGCGGGGGTCAGGGGACGGCGTGGGCACTCCCCGGGCGAGAGAGGGCGCCTGGGACCCGAGAGAGCCCCGGGGAGAGTCCGAGGCCTGGCCGCAGAGGCTGCCATTGCCTCCCCGGGCTCCTACCATGGGGCCTGGCCGTGCTCGCCCGAGGCCCAGGTTCACCGCAGGTGAATGCCTTTTGCGGACGCCAAGGACAGGAGGTCGCCGATTCCCTCACAGAGGTGGGGGTTCGAGCTCTGGGGGACTGAGGTCGCAGCGGTCACACTCCATTTTTGGGTGGTTCCGCAGAGACTGGAGGGTTGAAGCGGCTGGGTCCAAGTCTGCCGCCTTGTGGCAGGGTGGGGGCTTTGCAGGCGAAGCAAGGCTCTTAGCCTCCCAGGCGGGGCACAGGCCAGACTCCCCAAGGGAGAACCGGTCCTTGGTCGAGGGTCCCGCCCGCCCGCCCGGAACCGCTCCACCAGGCGCGGAACCGTGGCCGGCCCCTCTTCCAGGCACCAGGTCCCTAGTTCTTTCCTGGCACTCTGCCTCAGCGGAGGTGGGAGAGCTGCTGGGAAGTGTGGTCCACGGGAAAACGCGCGGTCCTCTGGGTGGCAGGGAGGGCCTCCGTTAACTCTGACACCAGCCCAGGGACCCTGTGGACCTGGCCTGCTATCTCAAGGGGGGGGCACGTTGCCCGGAGGGATGCTCTTGGGGTGGGGCCTGCTTGCGCCTGCGCGGCCCCGCCTCTTGGCCCGAAACCACCCAGCCGCGGCTCGGACAAAAGCCATCTCCTGGGGGCCTCCCCCCTGTTCTTCCATGCGTAAAGGGGTCCCCTTTACGGATGGAAGAACAGGGGGATCTTCGCAGTGGTGGGGACGGGACGGAGGGGTCTGCGGGTTTGCAGCCACGTAGGCCAGTTGCTCGCACCCCGGCCCCAAGTGTCCCAGCTCCATGGACGAGGTGGGCCGCTTATGACGGGATGCAGGCGTCCTGCGGGGGTCAGGGGACGGCGTGGGCACTCCCCGGGTGAGAGAGGGCGCCTGGGACCCGAGAGAGCCCCGGGGAGAGTCCGAGGCCTGGCCGCAGAGGCTGCCATTGCCTCCCCGGGCTCCTACCATGGGGCCTGGCCGTGCTCGCCCGAGGCCCTGGTTCACCGCAGGTGAATGCCTTTTGCGGACGCCAAGGACAGGAGGTCGCCGATTCCCTCACAGAGGTGGGGGTTCGAGCTCTGGGGGACTGAGGTCGCAGCGGTCACACTCCATTTTTGGGTGGTTCCGCAGAGACTGGAGGGTTGAAGCGGCTGGGTCCAAGTGTGCCGCCTTGTGGCAGGGTGGGGGCTTTGCAGGCGAAGCAAGGCTCTTAGCCTCCCAGGCGGGGCACAGGCCAGACTACCCAAGGGAGAACCGGTCCTTGGTCGAGGGTCCCGCCCGCCCGCCCGGAACCGCTCCACCTGGCGCGGAACCGTGGCCGGCCCCTCTTCCAGGCACCAGGTCCCTAGTTCTTTCCTGGCACTCTGCCTCTGCGGGGGTGGGAGAGCTGCTGGGAAGTGTGGTCCACGGGAAAACGCGCGGTCCTCTGGGTGGCAGGGAGGGCCTCCGTTAACTCTGACACCAGCCCAGGGACCCTGTGGACCTGGCCTGCTATCTCGAGGGGGGGGCACGTTGCCCGGAGGGATGCTGTTGGGGTGGGGCCTGCTTGCCCCTGCGCGGCCCCGCCTCATGGCCCCAAACCACCCAGCCGCGGCTCGGACAAAAGCCATCTCCTGGGGGCCTCCCCCCTGTTCTTCCATCCGTAAAGGGGGACCCCTTTACGGATGGAAGAACAGGGGGATCTTCGCAGTGGTGGGGACGGGACGGAGGGGTCTGCGGGTTTGCAGCCACGTAGGCCAGTTGCTCGCACCCCGGCCCCATGTGTCCCAGCTCCATGGACGAGGTGGGCCGCTTATGGCGGGATGCAGGCGTCCTGCGGGGGTCAGGGGACGGCGTGGGCACTCCCCGGGCGAGCGAGGGCGCCTGGGACCCGAGAGAGCACCCGGGAAAATGCCCAGCCCTAGCCCCCGTGGCTCCAGTGGCCTCCCCAGGCTCCGGCCGTGGGGCCTGGTCCCGCTCACCTGAGCCCAGGTTCTCCGCAGGTGAATGCCTTTTGCGGACACCAGGGACCACAGGCCGCGGATCCCTTCACGGGCAGGGGGGGTTCGAGCTCTGTGGGACCCAGGTCGCAGCGCAAACAGTCCCTTCTCGCAAAGTTCAGCCCTGACTTTAGAGAGTAGAAGAGTCTCGGTCCAAGTTTGCCGCCTCGGGGCAGGGTTGGGCCGTTTGAGCCAAGAGAGACTCTTAGCCCCCCAGGCAGGTCTCAGGCCCGAGACCCCCAGGGAGACCCGGTCCTGGGCGTGGGTCCCGCCCGCCCGGGCCCGCCCCACGTGGCCCGGAACCGTGGCCAGCCCCTCTTCCCGGCCCCAGGTCCCTAGCTCTTCCCTGGCACTCTGCCTCTGGCGGGGTGGGAGACGGGCTGGCAAGTGTGGTCCACGGGAAAACGCGCGGTCCTCTGGGTGGCAGGGAGGGCCTCTGTTAACTCTGACACCAGCCCAGGAACCCTGTGGACCTGGCCTGATATCTCAAGGGGGGGGGCACGTTGCCCGGAGGGATGCTCTTGGGGTGGGGCCTGCTTGCGCCTGCGCGGCCCCGCCTCTTGGCCCGAAACCACCCAGCCGCGGCTCGGACAAAAGCCATCTCCTGGGGGCCTCCCCCCTGTTCTTCCATCCGTAAAGGGGGACCCCTTTACGGATGGAAGAACAGGGGGATCTTCGCAGTGGTGGGGACGGGACGGAGGGGTCTGCGGGTTTGCAGCCACGTAGGCCAGTTGCTCGCACCCCGGCCCCATGTGTCCCAGCTCCATGGACGAGGTGGGCCGCTTATGGCGGGATGCAGGCGTCCTGCGGGGGTCAGGGGACAGCGTGGGCACTCCCCGGGCGAGAGAGGGCGCCTGGGACCCGAGAGAGCCCCGGGGAGAGTTCGAGGCCTGGCCGCAGAGGCTGCCATTGCCTCCCCGGGCTCCTACCATGGGGCCTGGCCGTGCTCGCCCGAGGCCCAGGTTCACCGCAGGTGAATGCCTTTTGCGGACGCCAAGGACAGGAGGTCGCCGATTCCCTCACAGAGGTGGGGGTTCGAGCTCTGGGGGACTGAGGTCGCAGCGGTCACACTCCATTTTTGGGTGGTTCCGCAGAGACTGGAGGGTTGAAGCGGCTGTGTCCAAGTCTGCCGCCTTGTGGCAGGGTGGGGGCTTTGCAGGCGAAGCAAGGCTCTTAGCCTCCCAGGCGGGGCACAGGCCAGACTCCCCAAGGGAGAACCGGTCCTTGGTCGAGGGTCCCGCCCGCCCGCCCGGAACCGCTCCACCAGGCGCGGAACCGTGGCCGGCCCCTCTTCCAGGCACCAGGTCCCTAGTTCTTTCCTGGCACTCTGCCTCAGCGGAGGTGGGAGAGCTGCTGGGAAGTGTGGTCCACGGGAAAACGCGCGGTCCTCTGGGTGGCAGGGAGGGCCTCCGTTAACTCTGACACCAGCCCAGGGACCCTGTGGACCTGGCCTGCTATCTCAAGGGGGGGGCACGTTGCCCGGAGGGATGCTCTTGGGGTGGGGCCTGCTTGCGCCTGCGCGGCCCCGCCTCTTGGCCCGAAACCACCCAGCCGCGGCTCGGACAAAAGCCATCTCCTGGGGGCCTCCCCCCTGTTCTTCCATGCGTAAAGGGGTCCCCTTTACGGATGGAAGAACAGGGGGATCTTCGCAGTGGTGGGGACGGGACGGAGGGGTCTGCGGGTTTGCAGCCACGTAGGCCAGTTGCTCGCACCCCGGCCCCAAGTGTCCCAGCTCCATGGACGAGGTGGGCCGCTTATGGCGGGATGCAGGCGTCCTGCGGGGGTCAGGGGACGGCGTGGGCACTCCCCGGGCGAGAGAGGGCGCCTGGGACCCGAGAGAGCCCCGGGGAGAGTCCGAGGCCTGGCCGCAGAGGCTGCCATTGCCTCCCCGGGCTCCTACCATGGGGCCTGGCCGTGCTCGCCCGAGGCCCTGGTTCACCGCAGGTGAATGCCTTTTGCGGACGCCAAGGACAGGAGGTCGCCGATTCCCTCACAGAGGTGGGGGTTCGAGCTCTGGGGGACTGAGGTCGCAGCGGTCACACTCCATTTTTGGGTGGTTCCGCAGAGACTGGAGGGTTGAAGCGGCTGGGTCCAAGTGTGCCGCCTTGTGGCAGGGTGGGGGCTTTGCAGGCTAAGCAAGGCTCTTAGCCTCCCAGGCGGGGCACAGGCCAGACTCCCCAAGGGAGAACCGGTCCTTGGTCGAGGGTCCCGCCCGCCCGCCTGGAACCGCTCCACCAGGCGCGGAACCGTGGCCGGCCCCTCTTCCAGGCACCAGGTCCCTAGTTCTTTCCTGGCACTCTGCCTCTGCGGGGGTGGGAGAGCTGCTGGGAAGTGTGGTCCACGGGAAAACGCGCGGTCCTCTGGGTGGCAGGGAGGGCCTCCGTTAACTCTGACACCAGCCCAGGGACCCTGTGGACCTGGCCTGCTATCTCGAGGGGGGGGCACGTTGCCCGGAGGGATGCTCTTGGGGTGGGGCCTGCTTGCGCCTGCGCGGCCCCGCCTCTTGGCCCGAAACCACCCAGCCGCGGCTCGGACAAAAGCCATCTCCTGGGGGCCTCCCCCCTGTTCTTCCATCCGTAAAGGGGGACCCCTTTACGGATGGAAGAACAGGGGGATCTTCGCAGTGGTGGGGACGGGACGGAGGGGTCTGCGGGTTTGCAGCCACGTAGGCCAGTTGCTCGCACCCGGGCCCCATGTGTCCCAGCTCCATGGACGAGGTGGGCCGCTTATGGCGGGATGCAGGCGTCCTGCGGGGGTCAGGGGACGGCGTGGGCACTCCCCGGGCGAGCGAGGGCGCCTGGGACCCGAGAGAGCACCCGGGAAAATGCCCAGCCCTAGCCCCCGTGGCTCCAGTGGCCTCCCCAGGCTCCGGCCGTGGGGCCTGGTCCCGCTCACCTGAGCCCAGGTTCTCCGCAGGTGAATGCCTTTTGCGGACACCAGGGACCACAGGCCGCGGATCCCTTCACGGGCAGGGGGGGTTCGAGCTCTGTGGGACCCAGGTCGCAGCGCAAACAGTCCCTTCTCGCAAATTTCAGCCCAGACTTTAGAGAGTAGAAGAGTCTCGGTCCAAGTTTGCCGCCTCGGGGCAGGGTTGGGCCGTTTGAGCCAAGAGAGACTCTTAGCCCCCCAGGCAGTTCTCAGGCCCGAGACCCCCAGGGAGACCCGGTCCCTGGGCGTGGGTCCCGCCCGCCCGGGCCCGCCCCACGTGGCCCGGAACCGTGGCCGGCCCCTCTTCCCGGCCCCAGGTCCCTAGCTCTTCCCTGGCACTCTGCCTCTGGCGGGGTGGGAGACGGGCTGGCAAGTGTGGTCCACGGGAAAACGCGCGGTCCTCTGGGTGGCAGGGAGGGCCTCTGTTAACTCTGACACCAGCCCAGGAACCCTGTGGACCTGGCCTGATATCTCTAGGGGGGGGGCACGTTGCCCGGAGGGATGCTCTTGGGGTGGGGCCTGCTTGCGCCTGCGCGGCCCCGCCTCTTGGCCCGAAACCACCCAGCCGCGGCTCGGACAAAAGCCATCTCCTGGGGGCCTCCCCCCTGTTCTTCCATCCGTAAATGGGGACCCCTTTACGGATGGAAGAACAGGGGGATCTTCGCAGTGGTGGGGACGGGACGGAGGGGTCTGCCGGTTTGCAGCCACGTAGGCCAGTTGCTCGCACCCCGGCCCCATGTGTCCCAGCTCCATGGACGAGGTGGGCCGCTTATGGCGGGATGCAGGCGTCCTGCGGGGGTCAGGGGACGGCGTGGGCACTCCCCGGGCGAGTGAGGGCGCCTGGGACCCGAGAGAGCCCCGGGGAGAGTCCCAGGCCTGGCCGCAGAGGCTGCCATAGCCTCCCCGGGCTCCTACCATGGGGTCTGGCCGTGCTCGCCCGAGGCCCAGGTTCACCGCAGGTGAATGCCTTTTGCGGACGCCAAGGACAGGAGGTCGCCGATTCCCTCACAGAGGTGGGGGTTCGAGCTCTGGGGGACTGAGGTCGCAGCGGTCACACTCCATTTTTGGGTGGTTCCGCAGAGACTGGAGGGTTGAAGCGGCTGGGTCCAAGTGTGCCGCCTTGTGGCAGGGTGGGGGCTTTGCAGGCGAAGCAAGGCTCTTAGCCTCCCAGGCGGGGCACAGGCCAGACTCCCCAAGGGAGATCCGGTCCTTGGTCGAGGGTCCCGCCCGCCCGCCCGGAACCGCTCCACCAGGCGCGGAACCGTGGCCGGCCCCTCTTCCAGGCACCAGGTCCCTAGCTCTTTCCTGGCACTCTGCCTCTGCGGGGGTGGGAGAGCTACTGGGAAGTGTGGTCCACGGGAAAACGCGCGGTCCTCTGGGTGGCAGGGAGGGCCTCCGTTAACTCTGACACCAGCCCAGGGACCCTGTGGACCTGGCCTGCTATCTCGAGGGGGGGGCACGTTGCCCGGAGGGATGCTCTTGGGGTGGGGCCTGCTTGCGCCTGCGCGGCCCCGCCTCTTGGCCCCAAACCACCCAGCCGCGGCTCGGACAAAAGCCATCTCCTGGGGGCCTCCCCCCTGTTCTTCCATCCGTAAAGGGGGACCCCTTTACGGATGGAAGAACAGGGGGATCTTCGCAGTGGTGGGGACGGGACGGAGGGGTCTGCGGGTTTGCAGCCACGTAGGCCAGTTGCTCGCACCCCGGCCCCATGTGTCCCAGCTCCATGGACGAGGTGGGCCGCTTATGGCGGGATGCAGGCGTCCTGCGGGGGTCAGGGGACGGCGTGGGCACTCCCCGGGCGAGAGAGGGCGCCTGGGACCCGAGAGAGCCCCGGGGAGAATCCGAGGCCTGGCCGCAGAGGCTGCCATTGCCTCCCCGGGCTCCTACCATGGGGCCTGGCCGTGCTCGCCCGAGGCCCAGGTTCACCGCAGGTGAATGCCTTTTGCGGACGCCAAGGACAGGAGGTCGCCGATTCCCTCACAGAGGTGGGGGTTCGAGCTCTGGGGGACTGAGGTCGCAGCGGTCACACTCCATTTTTGGGTGGTTCCGCAGAGACTGGAGGGTTGAAGCGGCTGGGTCCAAGTCTGCCGCCTTGTGGCAGGGTGGGGGCTTTGCAGGCGAAGCAAGGCTCTTAGCCTCCCAGGCGGGGCACGGGCCAGACTCCCCAAGGGAGAACCGGTCCTTGGTCGAGGGTCCCGCCCGCCCGCCCGGAACCGCTCCACCAGGCGCGGAACCGTGGCCGGCCCATCTTCCAGGCACCAGGTCCCTAGCTCTTTCCTGGCACTCTGCCTCTGCGGGGGTGGGAGAGCTGCTGGGAAGTGTGGTCCACGGGAAAACGCGCGGTCCTCTGGGTGGCAGGGAGGGCCTCCGTTAACTCTGACACCAGCCCAGGGACCCTGTGGACCTGGCCTGCTATCTCAAGGGGGGGGCACGTTGCCCGGAGGAATGCTCTTGGGGTGGGGCCTGCTTGCGCCTGCGCGGCACCGCCCCTTGGCCCGAAACCACCCAGCCGCGGCTCGGACAAAAGCCATCTCCTGGGGGCCTCCCCCCTGTTCTTCCATCCGTAAAGGGGGACCCCTTTACGGATGGAAGAACAGGGGGATCTTCGCAGTGGTGGGGACGGGACGGAGGGGTCTGCGGGTTTGCAGCCACGTAGGCCAGTTGCTCGCACCCCGGCCCCATGTGTCCCAGCTCCATGGACGAGGTGGGCCGCTTATGGCGGGATGCAGGCGTCCTGCGGGGGTCAGGGGACGGCGTGGGCACTCCCCGGGCGAGAGAGGGCGCCTGGGACCCGAGAGAGCACCCGGGAAAATGCCCAGCCCTGGCCCCCGTGGCTCCAGTGGCCTCCCCAGGCTCCGGCCGTGGGGCCTGGTCCCGCTCACCTGAGCCCAGGTTCTCCGCAGGTGAATGCCTTTTGCGGACACCAGGAACCACAGGCCGCGGATCCCTTCACGGGCAGGGGGGGTTCGAGCTCTGTGGGACCCAGGTCGCAGCGCAAACAGTCCCTTCTCGCAAAGTTCAGCCCAGACTTTAGAGAGTAGAAGAGTCTCGGTCCAAGTTTGCCGCCTCGGGGCAGGGTTGGGCCGTTTGAGCCAAGAGAGACTCTTAGCCCCCCAGGCAGGTCTCAGGCCCGAGACCCCCAGGGAGACCCGGTCCCTGGGCGTGGGTCCCGCCCGCCCGGGCCCGCCCCACGTGGCCCGGAACCGTGGCCGGCCCCTCTTCCCGGCCCCAGGTCCCTAGCTCTTCCCTGGCACTCTGCCTCTGGCGGGGTGGGAGACGGGCTGGCAAGTGTGGTCCACGGGAAAACGCGCGGTCCTCTGGGTGGCAGGGAGGGCCTCTGTTAACTCTGACACCAGCCCAGGAACCCTGTGGACCTGGCCTGATATCTCAAGGGGGGGGGCACGTTGCCCGGAGGGATGCTCTTGGGGTGGGGCCTGCTTGCGCCTGCGCGGCCCCGCCTCTTGGCCCGAAACCACCCAGCCGCGGCTCGGACAAAAGCCATCTCCTGGGGGCCTCCCCCCTGTTCTTCCATCCGTAAAGGGGGACCCCTTTACGGATGGAAGAACAGGGGGATCTTCGCAGTGGTGGGGACGGGACGGAGGGGTCTGCGGGTTTGCAGCCACGTAGGCCAGTTGCTCGCACCCCGGCCCCATGTGTCCCAGCTCCATGGACGAGGTGGGCCGCTTATGGCGGGATGCAGGCGTCCTGCGGGGGTCAGGGGACGGCGTGGGCACTCCCCGGGCGAGAGAGGGCGCCTGGGACCCGAGACAGCCCCGGGGAGAGTCCCAGGCCTGGCCGCAGAGGCTGCCATTGCCTCCCCGGGCTCCTACCATGGGGCCTGGCCGTGCTGCCCGAGGCCCAGGTTCACCGCAGGTGAATGCCTTTTGCGGACCTCAAGGACAGGAGGTCGCCGATTCCCTCACAGAGGTGGGGGTTCGAGCTCTGGGGGACTGAGGTCGCAGCGGTCACACTCCATTTTTGGGTGGTTCCGCAGAGACTGGAGGGTTGAAGCGGCTGGGTCCAAGTGTGCCGCCTTGTGGCAGGGTGGGGGCTTTGCAGGCGAAGCAAGGCTCTTAGCCTCCCAGGCGGGGCACGGGCCAGACTCCCCAAGGGAGAACCGGTCCTTGGTCGAGGGTCCCGCCCGCCCGCCCGGAACCGCTCCACCAGGCCCGGAACCGTGGCCGGCCCCTCTTCCATGCACCAGGTCCCTAGTTCTTTCCTGGCACTCTGCCTCTGCGGGGGTGGGAGAGCTGCTGGGAAGTGTGGTCCACGGGAAAACGCGCGGTCCTCTGTGTGGCAGGGAGGGCCTCCGTTAACTCTGACACCAGCCCAGGGACCCTGTGGACCTGGCCTGCTATCTCAAGGGGGGGGCACGTTGCCCGGAGGGATGCTCTTGGGGTGGGGCCTGCTTGCGCCTGCGCGGCCCCGCCCCTTGGCCCGAAACCACCCAGCCGCGGCTCGGACAAAAGCCATCTCCTGGGGGCCTCCCCCCTGTTCTTCCATCCGTAAAGGGGGACCCCTTTACGGATGGAAGAACAGGGGGATCTTCGCAGTGGTGGGGACGGGACGGAGGGGTCTGCGGGTTTGCAGCCACGTAGGCCAGTTGCTCGCACCCCGGCCCCATGTGTCCCAGCTCCATGGACGAGGTGGGCCGCTTATGGCGGGATGCAGGCGTCCTGCGGGGGTCAGGGGACGGCGTGGGCACTCCCCGGGCGAGAGAGGGCGCCTGGGACCCGAGAGAGCCCCGGGGAGAATCCGAGGCCTGGCCGCAGAGGCTGCCATTGCCTCCCCGGGCTCCTACCATGGGGCCTGACCGTGCTCGCCCGATGCCCAGGTTCACCGCAGGTGAATGCCTTTTGCGGACGCCAAGGACAGGAGGTCGCCGATTCCCTCACAGAGGTGGGGGTTCGAGCTCTGGGGGACTGAGGTCGCAGCGGTCACACTCCATTTTTGGGTGGTTCCGCAGAGACTGGAGGGTTGAAGCGACTGGGTCCAAGTGTGCCGCCTTGTGGCAGGGTGGGGGCTTTGCAGGCGAAGCAAGGCTCTTAGCCTCCCAGGCGGGGCACAGGCCAGACTCCCCAAGGGAGAACCGGTCCTTGGTCGAGGGTCCCGCCCGCCCGCCCGGAACCGCTCCACCTGGCGCGGAACCGTGGCCGGCCCCTCTTCCAGGCACCAGGTCCCTAGTTCTTTCCTGGCACTCTGCCTCTGCGGGGGTGGGAGAGCTGCTGGGAAGTGTGGTCAACGGGAAAACGCGCGGTCCTCTGGGTGGCAGGGAGGGCCTCCGTTAACTCTGACACCAGCCCAGGGACCCTGTGGACCTGGCCTGATATCTCAAGGGTGGGGCACGTTGCCCGGAGGGATGCTCTTGGGGTGGGGCCTGCTTGCGCCTGCGCGGCCCCGCCTCTTGGCCCGAAACCACCCAGCCGCGGCTCGGACAAAAGCCATCTCCTGGGGGCCTCCCCCCTGTTCTTCCATCCGTAAAGGGGTCCCCCTTTACGGATGGAAGAACAGGGGGATCTTCGCAGTGGTGGGGACGGGACGGAGGGGTCTGCGGGTTTGCAGCCACGTAGGCCAGTTGCTCGCACCCCGGCCCCATGTGTCCCAGCTCCATGGACGAGGTGGGCCGCTTATGGCGGGATGCAGGCGTCCTGCGGGGGTCAGGGGACGGCGTGGGCACTCCCCGGGCGAGAGAGAGCGCCTGGGACCCGAGAGAGCACCCGGGAAAATGCCCAGCCCTGGCCCCCGTGGCTCCAGTGGCCTCCCCAGGCTCCGGCCGTGGGGCCTGGTCCCGCTCACCTGAGCCCAGGTTCTCCGCAGGTGAATGCCTTTTGCGGACACCAGGGACCACAGGCCGCGGATCCCTTCACGGGCAGGGGGGGTTCGAGCTCTGTGGGACCCAGGTCGCAGCGCAAACAGTCCCTTCTCGCAAAGTTCAGCCCAGACTTTAGAGAGTAGAAGAGTCTCGGTCCAAGTTTTCCGCCTAGGGGCAGGGTTGGGCCGTTTGAGCCAAGAGAGACTCTTAGCCCCCCAGGCAGGTCTCAGGCCCGAGACCCCCAGGGAGACCCGGTCCCTGGGCGTGGGTCCCGCCCGCCCGGGCCCGCCCCACGTGGCCCGGAACCCTGGCCGGCCCCTCTTCCCGGCCCCAGGTCCCTAGCTCTTCCCTGGCACTCTGCCTCTGGCGGGGTGGGAGACGGGCTGGCAAGTGTGGTCCACGGGAAAACGCGCGGTCCTCTGGGTGGCAGGGAGGGCCTCCGTTAACTCTGACACCAGCCCAGGGACCCTGTGGACCTGGCCTGCTATCTCAAGGGGGGGGCACGTTGCCCGGAGGGATGCTCTTGGGGTGGGGCCTGCCTGCGCCTGCGCGGCCCCGCCTCTTGGCCCGAAACCACCCAGCCGCGGCTCGGACAAAAGCCATCTCCTGGGGGCCTCCCCCCTGTTCTTCCATCCGTAAAGGGGGACCCCTTTACGGATGGAAGAACAGGGGGATCTTCGCAGTGGTGGGGACGGGACGGAGGGGTCTGCGGGTTTGCAGCCACGTAGGCCAGTTGCTCGCACCCCGGCCCCATGTGTCCCAGCTCCATGGACGAGGTGGGCCGCTTATGGCGGGATGCAGGCGTCCTGCGGGGGTCAGGGGACGGCGTGGGCACTCCCCGGGCGAGAGAGGGCGCCTGGGACCCGAGAGAGCCCCGGGGAGAGTCCGAGGCCTGGCCGCAGAGGCTGCCATTGCCTCCCCGGGCTCCTACCATGGGGCCTGGCCGTGCTCGCCCGAGGCCCAGGTTCACCGCAGGTGAATGCCTTTTGCGGACGCCAAGGACAGGAGGTCGCCGATTCCCTCACAGAGGTGGGGGTTCGAGCTCTGGGGGACTGAGGTCGCAGCGGTCACACTCCATTTTTGGGTGGTTCCGCAGAGACTGGAGGGTTGAAGCGGCTGGGTCCAAGTCTGCCGCCTTGTGGCAGGGTGGGGGCTTTGCAGGCGAAGCAAGGCTCTTAGCCTCCCAGGCGGGGCACAGGCCAGACTCCCCAAGGGAGAACCGGTCCTTGGTCGAGGGTCCCGCCCGCCCGCCCGGAACCGCTCCACCAGGCGCGGAACCGTGGCCGGCCCCTCTTCCAGGCACCAGGTCCCTAGCTCTTTCCTGGCACTCTGCCTCTGCGGGGGTGGGAGAGCTGCTGGGAAGTGTGGTCCACGGGAAAACGCGCGGTCCTCTGGGTGGCAGGGAGGGCCTCCGTTAACTCTGACACCAGCCCAGGGACCCTGTGGACCTGGCCTGCTATCTCAAGGGGGGGGCACGTTGCCCGGAGGGATGCTCTTGGGGTGGGGCCTGCTTGCGCCTGCGCGGCCCCGCCTCTTGGCCCGAAACCACCCAGCCGCGGCTGGGACAAAAGCCATCTCCTGGGGGCCTCCCCCCTGTTCTTCCATCCGTAAAGGGGGACCCCTTTACGGATGGAAGAACAGGGGGATCTTCGCAGTGGTGGGGACGGGACGGAGGGGTCTGCGGGTTTGCAGCCACGTAGGCCAGTTGCTCGCACCCCGGCCCCATGTGTCCCAGCTCCATGGACGAGGTGGGCCGCTTATGGCGGGATGCAGGCGTCCTGCGGGGGTCAGGGGACGGCGTGGGCACTCCCCGGGCGAGAGAGGGCGCCTGGGACCCGAGAGAGCCCCGGGGAGAGTCCGAGGCCTGGCCGCAGAGGCTGCCATTGCCTCCCCGGGCTCCTACGATGGGGCCTGGCCGTGCTCGCCCGAGGCCCAGGTTCACCGCAGGTGAATGCCTTTTGCGGACGCCAAGGACAGGAGGTCGCCGATTCCCTCGCAGAGGTGGGGGTTCGAGCTCTGGGGGACTGAGGTCGCAGCGGTCACACTCCATTTTTGGGTGGTTCCGCAGAGACTGGAGGGTTGAAGCGGCTGGGTCCAAGTCTGCCGCCTTGTGGCAGGGTGGGAGCTTTGCAGGCGAAGCAAGGCTCTTAGCCTCCCAGGCGGGGCACAGGCCAGACTCCCCAAGGGAGAACCGGTCCTTGGTCGAGGGTCCCGCCCGCCCGCCCGGAACCGCTCCACCAGGCGCGGAACCGTGGCCGGCCCCTCTTCCAGGCACCAGGTCCCTAGCTCTTTCCTGGCACTCTGCCTCTGCGGGGGTGGGAGAGCTGCTGGGAAGTGTGGTCCACGGGAAAACGCGCGGTCCTCTGGGTGGCAGGGAGGGCCTCCGTTAACTCTGACACCAGCCCAGGGACCCTGTGGACCTGGCCTGCTATCTCAAGGGGGGGGCACGTTGCCCGGAGGGATGCTCTTGGGGTGGGGCCTGCTTGCGCCTGCGCGGCCCCGCCTCTTGGCCCGAAACCACCCAGCCGCGGCTCGGACAAAAGCCATCTCCTGGGGGCCTCCCCCCTGTTCTTCCATCCGTAAAGGGGGACCCCTTTACGGATGGAAGAACAGGGGGATCTTCGCAGTGGTGGGGACGGGACGGAGGTGTCTGCGGGTTTGCAGCCACGTAGGCCAGTTGCTCGCACCCCGGCCCCATGTGTCCCAGCTCCATGGACGAGGTGGGCCGCTTATGGCGGGATGCAGGCGTCCTGCGGGGGTCAGGGGACGGCGTGGGCACTCCCCGGGCGAGAGAGGGCGCCTGGGACCCGAGAGAGCCCCGGGGAGAGTCCGAGGCCTGGCCGCAGAGGCTGCCATTGCCTCCCCGGGCTCCTACCATGGGGCCTGGCCGTGCTCGCCCGAGGCCCAGGTTCACCGCAGGTGAATGCCTTTTGCGGACGCCAAGGACAGGAGGTCGCCGATTCCCTCACAGAGGTGGGGGTTCGAGCTCTGGGGGACTGAGGTCGCAGCGGTCACACTCCATTTTGGGTGGTTCCGCAGAGACTGGAGGGTTGAAGCGGCTGGGTCCAAGTCTGCCGCCTTGTGGCAGGGTGGGGGCTTTGCAGGCGAAACAAGGCTCTTAGCCTCCCAGGCGGGGCACAGGCCAGACTCCCCAAGGGAGAACCGGTCCTTGGTCGAGGGTCCCGCCCGCTCGCCCGGAACCGCTCCACCAGGCGCGGAACCGTGGCCGGCCCCTCTTCCAGGCACCAGGTCCCTAGTTCTTTCCTGGCACTCTGCCTCAGCGGAGGTGGGAGAGCTGCTGGGAAGTGTGGTCCACGGGAAAACGCGCGGTCCTCTGGGTGGCAGGGAGGGCCTCCGTTAACTCTGACACCAGCCCAGGGACCCTGTGGACCTGGCCTGATATCTCAAGGGGGGGGGCACGTTGCCCGGAGGGATGCTCTTGGGGTGGGGCCTGCTTGCGCCTGCGCGGCCCCGCCTCTTGGCCCCAAACCACCCAGCCGCGGCTCGGACAAAAGCCATCTCCTGGGGGCCTCCCCCCTGTTCTTCCATCCGTAAAGGGGGACCCCTTTACGGATGGAAGAACAGGGGAATCTTCGCAGTGGTGGGGACGGGACGGAGGGGTCTGCGGGTTTGCAGCCACGTAGGCCAGTTGCTCGCACCCCGGCCCCATGTGTCCCAGCTCCATGGACGAGGTGGGCCACTTATGGCGGGATGCAGGCGTCCTGCGGGGGTCAGGGGACGGCGTGGGCACTCCCCGGGCGAGAGAGGGCGCCTGGGACCCGAGAGAGCCCCGGGGAGAGTCCGAGGCCTGGCCGCAGAGGCTGCCATTGCCTCCCCGGGCTCCTACCATGGGGCCTGGCCGTGCTCGCCCGATGCCCAGGTTCACCGCAGGTGAATGCCTTTTGCGGACGCCAAGGACAGGAGGTCGCCGATTCCCTCACAGAGGTGGGGGTTCGAGCTCTGGGGGACTGAGGTCGCAGCGGTCACACTCCATTTTTGGGTGGTTCCGCAGAGACTGGAGGGTTGAAGCGGCTGGGTCCAAGTGTGCCGCCTTGTGGCAGGGTGGGGGCTTTGCAGGCGAAGCAAGGCTCTTAGCCTCCCAGGCGGGGCACAGGCCAGACTCCCCAAGGGAGAACCGGTCCTTGGTCGAGGGTCCCGCCCGCCCGCCCGGAACCGCTCCACCAGGCGCGGAACCGTGGCCGGCCCCTCTTCCAGGCACCAGGTCCCTAGCTCTTTCCTGGCACTCTGCCCCTGCGGGGGTGGGAGAGCTGCTGGGAAGTGTGGTCCACGGGAAAACGCGCGGTCCTCTGGGTGGCAGGGAGGGCCTCCGTTAACTCTGACACCAGCCCAGGGACCCTGTGGACCTGGCCTGATATCTCAAGGGGGGGGGCACGTTGCCCGGAGGGATGCTCTTGGGGTGGGGCCTGCTTGCGCCTACGCGGCCCCGCCTCTTGGCCCCAAACCACCCAGCCGCGGCTCGGACAAAAGCCATCTCCTGGGGGCCTCCCCCCTGTTCTTCCATCCGTAAAGGGGTCCCCCTTTACGGATGGAAGAACAGGGGGATCTTCGCAGTGGTGGGGATGGGACGGAGGGGTCTGCGGGTTTGCAGCCACGTAGGCCAGTTGCTCGCACCCCGGCCCCATGTGTCCCAGCTCCATGGACGAGGTGGGCCGCTTATGGCGGGATGCAGGCGTCCTGCGGGGGTCAGGGGACGGCGTGGGCACTCCCCGGGCGAGAGAGGGCGCCTGGGACCCGAGAGAGCACCCGGGAAAATGCCCAGCCCTGGCCCCCGTGGCTCCAGTGGCCTCCCCAGGCTCCGGCCGTGGGGCCTGGTCCCGCTCACCTGAGCCCAGGTTCTCCGCAGGTGAATGCCTTTTGCGGACACCAGGGACCACAGGCCGCGGATCCCTTCACGGGCAGGGGGGGTTCGAGCTCTGTGGGACCCAGGTCGCAGCGCAAACAGTCCCTTCTCGCAAAGTTCAGCCCAGACTTTAGAGAGTAGAAGCGTCTCGGTCCAAGTTTGCCGCCTAGGGGCAGGGTTGGGCCGTTTGAGCCAAGAGAGACTCTTAGCCCCCAGGTAGACCCGGTCCCTGGGCGTGGGTCCCGCCCGCCCGGGCCCGCCCCACGTGGCCCGAAACCGTGGCCGGCCCCTCTTCCCGGCCCCAGGTCCCTAGCTCTTCCCTGGCACTCTGCCTCTGGCGGGGTGGGAGACGGGCTGGCAAGTGTGGTCCACGGGAAAACGCGCGGTCCTCTGGGTGGCAGGGAGGGCCTCTGTTAACTCTGACACCAGCACAGGGATCCTGTGGACCTGGCCTGCTATCTCAAGGGGGGGGCACGTTGCCCGGAGGGATGCTCTTGGGGTGGGGCCTGCTTGCGCCTGCGCGGCCCCGCCTCTTGGCCCGAAACCACCCAGCCGCGGCTGGGACAAAAGCCATCTCCTGGGGGCCTCCCCCCTGTTCTTCCATCCGTAAAGGGGGACCCCTTTACGGATGGAAGAACAGGGGGATCTTCGCAGTGGTGGGGACGGGACGGAGGGGTCTGCGGGTTTGCAGCCACGTAGGCCAGTTGCTCGCACCCCGGCCCCATGTGTCCCAGCTCCATGGACGAGGTGGGCCGCTTATGGCGGGATGCAGGCGTCCTGCGGGGGTCAGGGGACGGCGTGGGCACTCCCCGGGCGAGAGAGGGCGCCTGGGACCCGAGAGAGCCCCGGGGAGAGTCCGAGGCCTGGCCGCAGAGGCTGCCATTGCCTCCCCGGGCTCCTACCATGGGGCCTGGCCGTGCTCGCCCGAGGCCCAGGTTCACCGCAGGTGAATGCCTTTTGCGGACGCCAAGGACAGGAGGTCGCCGATTCCCTCACAGAGGTGGGGGTTCGAGCTCTGGGGGACTGAGGTCGCAGCGGTCACACTCCATTTTTGGGTGGTTCCGCAGAGACTGGAGGGTTGAAGCGGCTGGGTCCAAGTGTGCCGCCTTGTGGCAGGGTGGGGGCTTTGCAGGCTAAGCAAGGCTCTTAGCCTCCCAGGCGGGGCACAGGCCAGACTCCCCAAGGGAGAACCGGTCCTTGGTCGAGGGTCCCGCCCGCCCGCCCGGAACCGCTCCACCAGGCGCGGAACCGTGGCCGGCCCCTCTTCCAGGCACCAGGTCCCTAGCTCTTTCCTGGCACTCTGCCTCTGCGGGGGTGGGAGAGCTGCTGGGAAGTGTGGTCCACGGGAAAACGCGCGGTCCTCTGGGTGGCAGGGAGGGCCTCCGTTAACTCTGACACCAGCCCAGGGACCCTGTGGACCTGGCCTGCTATCTCAAGGGGGGGGCACGTTGCCCGGAGGGATGCTCTTGGGGTGGGGCCTTCTTGCGCCTGCGCGGCCCCGCCTCTTGGCCCGAAACCACCCAGCCGCGGCTCGGACAAAAGCCATCTCCTGGGGGCCTCCCCCCTGTTCTTCCATCCGTAAAGGGGGACCCCTTTACGGATGGAAGAACAGGGGGATCTTCGCAGTGGTGGGGACGGGACGGAGGGGTCTGCGGGTTTGCAGCCACGTAGGCCAGTTGCTCGCACCCCGGCCCCATGTGTCCCAGCTCCATGGACGAGGTGGGCCGCTTATGGCGGGATGCAGGCGTCCTGCGGGGGTCAGGGGACGGCGTGGGCACTCCCCGGGCGAGAGAGGGCGCCTGGGACCCGAGAGAGCCCCGGGGAGAGTCCGAGGCCTGGCCGCAGAGGCTGCCATTGCCTCCCCGGGCTCCTACCATGGGGCCTGGCCGTGCTCGCCCGAGGCCCAGGTTCACCGCAGGTGAATGCCTTTTGCGGACGCCAAGGACAGGAGGTCGCCGATTCCCTCACAGAGGTGGGGGTTCGAGCTCTGGGGGACTGAGGTCGCAGCGGTCACACTCCATTTTTGGGTGGTTCCGCAGAGACTGGAGGGTTGAAGCGGCTGGGTCCAAGTGTGCCGCCTTGTGGCAGGGTGGGGGCCTTGCAGGCGAAGCAAGGCTCTTAGCCTCCCAGGCGGGGCACAGGCCAGACTCCCCAAGGGAGAACCGGTCCTTGGTCGAGGGTCCCGCCCGCCCGCCCGGAACCGCTCCACCTGGCGCGGAACCGTGGCCGGCCCCTCTTCCAGGCACCAGGTCCCTAGTTCTTTCCTGGCACTCTGCCTCTGCGGGGGTGGGAGAGCTGCTGGGAAGTGTGGTCCACGGGAAAACGCGCGGTCCTCTGGGTGGCAGGGAGGGCCTCCGTTAACTCTGACACCAGCCCAGGAACCCTGTGGACCTGGCCTGATATCTCAAGGGGGGGCCACGTTGCCCGGAGGGATGCTCTTGGGGTGGGGCCTGCTTGCGCCTGCGCGGCCCCGCCTCTTGGCCCCAAACCACCCAGCCGCGGCTCGGACAAAAGCCATCTCCTGGGGGCCTCCCCCCTGTTCTTCCATCCGTAAAGGGGGACCCCTTTACGGATGGAAGAACAGGGGGATCTTCGCAGTGGTGGGGACGGGACGGAGGGGTCTGCGGGTTTGCAGCCACGTAGGCCAGTTGCTCGCACCCCGGCCCCATGTGTCCCAGCTCCATGGACGAGGTGGGCCGCTTATGGCGGGATGCAGGCGTCCTGCGGGTTCAGTGGACGGCGTGGGCACTCCCCGGGCGAGAGAGGGCGCCTGGGACCCGAGAGAGCCCCGGGGAGAGTCCCAGGCCTGGCAGCAGAGGCTGCCATTGCCTCCCCGGGCTCCTACCATGGGGCCTGGCCGTGCTCGCCCGAGGCCCAGGTTCACCGCAGGTGAATGCCTTTTGCGGACGCCAAGGACAGGAGGTCGCCGATTCCCTCACAGAGGTGGGGGTTCGAGCTCTGGGGGACTGAGTTCGCAGCGGTCACACTCCATTTTTGGGTGGTTCCGCAGAGACTGGAGGGTTGAAGCGGCTGGGTCCAAGTGTGCCGCCTTGTGGCAGGGTGGGGGCCTTGCAGGCGAAGCAAGGCTCTTAGCCTCCCAGGCGGGGCACAGGCCAGACTCCCCAAGGGAGAACCGGTCCTTGGTCGAGGGTCCCGCCCGCCCGCCCGGAACCGCTCCACCTGGCGCGGAACCGTGGCCGGCCCCTCTTCCAGGCACCAGGTCCCTAGTTCTTTCCTGGCACTCTGCCTCTGCGGGGGTGGGAGAGCTGCTGGGAAGTGTGGTCCACGGGAAAACGCGCGGTCCTCTGGGTGGCAGGGAGGGCCTCCGTTAACTCTGACACCAGCCCAGGGACCCTGTGGACCTGGCCTGATATCTCAAGGGGGGGGCACGTTGCCCGGAGGGATGCTCTTGGGGTGGGGCCTGCTTGCGCCTGCGCGGCCCCGCCTCTTGGCCCCAAACCACCCAGCCGCGGCTGGGACAAAAGCCATCTCCTGGGGGCCTCCCCCCTGTTCTTCCATCCGTAAAGGGGTCCCCCTTTACGGATGGAAGAACAGGGGGATCTTCGCAGTGGTGGGGACGGGACGGAGGGGTCTGCGGGTTTGCAGCCACGTAGGCCAGTTGCTCGCACCCCGGCCCCATGTGTCCCAGCTCCATGGACGAGGTGGGCCGCTTATGGCGGGATGCAGGCGTCCTGCGGGGGTCAGGGGACGGCGTGGGCACTCCCCGGGCGAGAGAGGGCGCCTGGGACCCGAGAGAGCCCCGGGGAGAGTCCGAGGCCTGGCCGCAGAGGCTGCCATTGCCTCCCCGGGCTCCTACCATGGGGCCTGGCCGTGCTCGCCCGAGGCCCAGGTTCACCGCAGGTGAATGCCTTTTGCGGACGCCAAGGACAGGAGGTCGCCGATTCCCTCACAGAGGTGGGGGTTCGAGCTCTGGGGGACTGAGGTCGCAGCGGTCACACTCCATTTTTGGGTGGTTCCGCAGAGACTGGAGGGTTGAAGCGGCTGGGTCCAAGTCTGCCGCCTTGTGGCAGGGTGGGGGCTTTGCAGGCGAAGCAAGGCTCTTAGCCTCCCAGGCGGGGCATAGGCCAGACTCCCCAAGGGAGAACCGGT
The DNA here is from genome assembly GCF_022682495.2 of Desmodus rotundus. NCBI lineage: Eukaryota > Metazoa > Chordata > Mammalia > Chiroptera > Phyllostomidae > Desmodus > Desmodus rotundus. The sequence continues at coordinate 221,825 of NW_026527678.1, read as the reverse complement.
CCTTGGTCGAGGGTCCCGCCCGCCCGCCCGGAACCGCTCCACCAGGCGCGGAACCGTGGCCGGCCCCTCTTCCAGGCACCAGGTCCCTACTTCTTTCCTGGCACTCTGCCTCAGCGGAGGTGGGAGAGCTGCTGGGAAGTGTGGTCCACGGGAAAACGCGCGGTCCTCTGGGTGGCAGGGAGGGCCTCCGTTAACTCTGACACCAGCCCAGGGACCCTGTGGACCTGGCCTGCTATCTCAAGGGGCGGGCACGTTGCCCGGAGGGATGCTCTTGGGGTGGGGCCTTCTTGCGCCTACGCGGCCCCGACTCTTGGCCCGAAACCACCCAGCCGCGGCTCGGACAAAAGCCATCTCCTGGGGGCCTCCCCCCTGTTCTTCCATCCGTAAAGGGGGACCCCTTTACGGATGGAAGAACAGGGGGATCTTCGCAGTGGTGGGGACGGGACGGAGGGGTCTGCGGGTTTGCAGCCACGTAGGCCAGTTGCTCGCACCCCGGCCCCTTGTGTCCCAGCTCCATGGACGAGGTGGGCCGCTTATGGCGGGATGCAGGCGTCCTGCGGGGGTCAGGGGACGGCGTGGGCACTCCCCGGGCGAGAGAGGGCGCCTGGGACCCGAGAGAGCACCCGGGAAAATGCCCAGCCCTGGCCCCCGTGGCTCCAGTGGCCTCCACAGGCTCCTGCCGTGGGGCCTGGTCCCGCTCACCTGAGCCCAGGTTCTCCGCAGGTGAATGCCTTTTGCGGACACCAGGGACCACAGGCCGCGGATCCCTTCACGGGCAGGGGGGGTTCGAGCTCTGTGGGACCCAGGTCGCAGCGCAAACAGTCCCTTCTCGCAAAGTTCAGCCCAGACTTTAGAGAGTAGAAGCGTCTCGGTCCAAGTTTTCCGCCTCGGGGCAGGGTGGGGCCGTGTGAGCCAAGAGAGACTCTTAGCCCCCAGGTAGACCCGGTCCCTGGGCGTGGGTCCCGCCCGCCCGGGCCCGCCCCACGTGGCCCGGAACCGTGGCCGGCCCCTCTTCCCGGCCCCAGGTCCCTAGCTCTTCCCTGGCACTCTGCCTCTGGCGGGGTGGGAGACGGGCTGGCAAGTGTGGTCCACGGGAAAACGCGCGGTCCTCTGGGTGGCAGGGAGGGCCTCTGTTAACTCTGACACCAGCACAGGGACCCTGTGGACCTGGCCTGCTATCTCAAGGGGGGGGCACGTTGCCCGGAGGGATGCTCTTGGGGTGGGGCCTGCTTGCGCCTGCGCGGCCCCGCCTCTTGGCCCGAAACCACCCAGCCGCGGCTGGGACAAAAGCCATCTCCTGGGGGCCTCCCCCCTGTTCTTCCATCCGTAAAGGGGGACCCCTTTACGGATGGAAGAACAGGGGGATCTTCGCAGTGGTGGGGACGGGACGGAGGGGTCTGCGGGTTTGCAGCCACGTAGGCCAGTTGCTCGCACCCCGGCCCCATGTGTCCCAGCTCCATGGACGAGGTGGGCCGCTTATGGCGGGATGCAGGCGTCCTGCGGGGGTCAGGGGACGGCGTGGGCACTCCCCGGGCGAGAGAGGGCGCCTGGGACCCGAGAGAGCCCCGGGGAGAGTCCGAGGCCTGGCCGCAGAGGCTGCCATTGCCTCCCCGGGCTCCTACCATGGGGCCTGGCCGTGCTCGCCCGAGGCCCAGGTTCACCGCAGGTGAATGCCTTTTGCGGACGCCAAGGACAGGAGGTCGCCGATTCCCTCACAGAGGTGGGGGTTCGAGCTCTGGGGGACTGAGGTCGCAGCGGTCACACTCCATTTTTGGGTGGTTCCGCAGAGACTGGAGGGTTGAAGCGGCTGGGTCCAAGTCTGCCGCCTTGTGGCAGGGTGGGGGCTTTGCAGGCGAAGCAAGGCTCTTAGCCTCCCAGGCGGGGCACAGGCCAGACTCCCCAAGGGAGAACCGGTCCTTGGTCGAGGGTCCCGCCCGCCCGCCCGGAACCGCTCCACCAGGCGCGGAACCGTGGCCGGCCCCTCTTCCAGGCACCAGGTCCCTAGTTCTTTCCTGGCACTCTGCCTCAGCGGAGGTGGGAGAGCTGCTGGGAAGTGTGGTCCACGGGAAAACGCGCGGTCCTCTGGGTGGCAGGGAGGGCCTCCGTTAACTCTGACACCAGCCCAGGGACCCTGTGGACCTGGCCTGCTATCTCAAGGGGGGGGCACGTTGCCCGGAGGGATGCTCTTGGGGTGGGGCCTGCTTGCGCCTGCGCGGCCCCGCCTCTTGGCCCGAAACCACCCAGCCGCGGCTCGGACAAAAGCCATCTCCTGGGGGCCTCCCCCCTGTTCTTCCATGCGTAAAGGGGTCCCCTTTACGGATGGAAGAACAGGGGGATCTTCGCAGTGGTGGGGACGGGACGGAGGGGTCTGCGGGTTTGCAGCCACGTAGGCCAGTTGCTCGCACCCCGGCCCCAAGTGTCCCAGCTCCATGGACGAGGTGGGCCGCTTATGGCGGGATGCAGGCGTCCTGCGGGGGTCAGGGGACGGCGTGGGCACTCCCCGGGTGAGAGAGGGCGCCTGGGACCCGAGAGAGCCCCGGGGAGAGTCCGAGGCCTGGCCGCAGAGGCTGCCATTGCCTCCCCGGGCTCCTACCATGGGGCCTGGCCGTGCTCGCCCGAGGCCCTGGTTCACCGCAGGTGAATGCCTTTTGCGGACGCCAAGGACAGGAGGTCGCCGATTCCCTCACAGAGGTGGGGGTTCGAGCTCTGGGGGACTGAGGTCGCAGCGGTCACACTCCATTTTTGGGTGGTTCCGCAGAGACTGGAGGGTTGAAGCGGCTGGGTCCAAGTGTGCCGCCTTGTGGCAGGGTGGGGGCTTTGCAGGCGAAGCAAGGCTCTTAGCCTCCCAGGCGGGGCACAGGCCAGACTACCCAAGGGAGAACCGGTCCTTGGTCGAGGGTCCCGCCCGCCCGCCCGGAACCGCTCCACCTGGCGCGGAACCGTGGCCGGCCCCTCTTCCAGGCACCAGGTCCCTAGTTCTTTCCTGGCACTCTGCCTCTGCGGGGGTGGGAGAGCTGCTGGGAAGTGTGGTCCACGGGAAAACGCGCGGTCCTCTGGGTGGCAGGGAGGGCCTCCGTTAACTCTGACACCAGCCCAGGGACCCTGTGGACCTGGCCTGCTATCTCGAGGGGGGGGCACGTTGCCCGGAGGGATGCTCTTGGGGTGGGGCCTGCTTGCCCCTGCGCGGCCCCGCCTCATGGCCCCAAACCACCCAGCCGCGGCTCGGACAAAAGGCATCTCCTGGGGGCCTCCCCCCTGTTCTTCCATCCGTAAAGGGGGACCCCTTTACGGATGGAAGAACAGGGGGATCTTCGCAGTGGTGGGGACGGGACGGAGGGGTCTGCGGGTTTGCAGCCACGTAGGCCAGTTGCTCGCACCCCGGCCCCATGTGTCCCAGCTCCATGGACGAGGTGGGCCGCTTATGGCGGGATGCAGGCGTCCTGCGGGGGTCAGGGGACGGCGTGGGCACTCCCCGGGCGAGCGAGGGCGCCTGGTACCCGAGAGAGCACCCGGGAAAATGCCCAGCCCTAGCCCCCGTGGCTCCAGTGGCCTCCCCAGGCTCCGGCCGTGGGGCCTGGTCCCGCTCACCTGAGCCCAGGTTCTCCGCAGGTGAATGCCTTTTGCGGACACCAGGGACCACAGGCCGCGGATCCCTTCACGGGCAGGGGGGGTTCGAGCTCTGTGGGACCCAGGTCGCAGCGCAAACAGTCCCTTCTCGCAAAGTTCAGCCCTGACTTTAGAGAGTAGAAGAGTCTCGGTCCAAGTTTGCCGCCTCGGGGCAGGGTTGGGCCGTTTGAGCCAAGAGAGACTCTTAGCCCCCCAGGCAGGTCTCAGGCCCGAGACCCCCAGGGAGACCCGGTCCTGGGCGTGGGTCCCGCCCGCCCGGGCCCGCCCCACGTGGCCCGGAACCGTGGCCAGCCCCTCTTCCCGGCCCCAGGTCCCTAGCTCTTCCCTGGCACTCTGCCTCTGGCGGGGTGGGAGACGGGCTGGCAAGTGTGGTCCACGGGAAAACGCGCGGTCCTCTGGGTGGCAGGGAGGGCCTCTGTTAACTCTGACACCAGCCCAGGAACCCTGTGGACCTGGCCTGATATCTCAAGGGGGGGGGCACGTTGCCCGGAGGGATGCTCTTGGGGTGGGGCCTGCTTGCGCCTGCGCGGCCCCGCCTCTTGGCCCGAAACCACCCAGCCGCGGCTCGGACAAAAGCCATCTCCTGGGGGCCTCCCCCCTGTTCTTCCATCCGTAAAGGGGGACCCCTTTACGGATGGAAGAACAGGGGGATCTTCGCAGTGGTGGGGACGGGACGGAGGGGTCTGCGGGTTTGCAGCCACGTAGGCCAGTTGCTCGCACCCCGGCCCCATGTGTCCCAGCTCCATGGACGAGGTGGGCCGCTTATGGCGGGATGCAGGCGTCCTGCGGGGGTCAGGGGACAGCGTGGGCACTCCCCGGGCGAGAGAGGGCGCCTGGGACCCGAGAGAGCCCCGGGGAGAGTTCGAGGCCTGGCCGCAGAGGCTGCCATTGCCTCCCCGGGCTCCTACCATGGGGCCTGGCCGTGCTCGCCCGAGGCCCAGGTTCACCGCAGGTGAATGCCTTTTGCGGACGCCAAGGACAGGAGGTCGCCGATTCCCTCACAGAGGTGGGGGTTCGAGCTCTGGGGGACTGAGGTCGCAGCGGTCACACTCCATTTTTGGGTGGTTCCGCAGAGACTGGAGGGTTGAAGCGGCTGTGTCCAAGTCTGCCGCCTTGTGGCAGGGTGGGGGCTTTGCAGGCGAAGCAAGGCTCTTAGCCTCCCAGGCGGGGCACAGGCCAGACTCCCCAAGGGAGAACCGGTCCTTGGTCGAGGGTCCCGCCCGCCCGCCCGGAACCGCTCCACCAGGCGCGGAACCGTGGCCGGCCCCTCTTCCAGGCACCAGGTCCCTAGTTCTTTCCTGGCACTCTGCCTCAGCGGAGGTGGGAGAGCTGCTGGGAAGTGTGGTCCACGGGAAAACGCGCGGTCCTCTGGGTGGCAGGGAGGGCCTCCGTTAACTCTGACACCAGCCCAGGGACCCTGTGGACCTGGCCTGCTATCTCAAGGGGGGGGCACGTTGCCCGGAGGGATGCTCTTGGGGTGGGGCCTGCTTGCGCCTGCGCGGCCCCGCCTCTTGGCCCGAAACCACCCAGCCGCGGCTCGGACAAAAGCCATCTCCTGGGGGCCTCCCCCCTGTTCTTCCATGCGTAAAGGGGTCCCCTTTACGGATGGAAGAACAGGGGGATCTTCGCAGTGGTGGGGACGGGACGGAGGGGTCTGCGGGTTTGCAGCCACGTAGGCCAGTTGCTCGCACCCCGGCCCCAAGTGTCCCAGCTCCATGGACGAGGTGGGCCGCTTATGGCGGGATGCAGGCGTCCTGCGGGGGTCAGGGGACGGCGTGGGCACTCCCCGGGCGAGAGAGGGCGCCTGGGACCCGAGACAGCCCCGGGGAGAGTCCGAGGCCTGGCCGCAGAGGCTGCCATTGCCTCCCCGGGCTCCTACCATGGGGCCTGGCCGTGCTCGCCCGAGGCCCTGGTTCACCGCAGGTGAATGCCTTTTGCGGACGCCAAGGACAGGAGGTCGCCGATTCCCTCACAGAGGTGGGGGTTCGAGCTCTGGGGGACTGAGGTCGCAGCGGTCACACTCCATTTTTGGGTGGTTCCGCAGAGACTGGAGGGTTGAAGCGGCTGGGTCCAAGTGTGCCGCCTTGTGGCAGGGTGGGGGCTTTGCAGGCTAAGCAAGGCTCTTAGCCTCCCAGGCGGGGCACAGGCCAGACTCCCCAAGGGAGAACCGGTCCTTGGTCGAGGGTCCCGCCCGCCCGCCTGGAACCGCTCCACCAGGCGCGGAACCGTGGCCGGCCCCTCTTCCAGGCACCAGGTCCCTAGTTCTTTCCTGGCACTCTGCCTCTGCGGGGGTGGGAGAGCTGCTGGGAAGTGTGGTCCACGGGAAAACGCGCGGTCCTCTGGGTGGCAGGGAGGGCCTCCGTTAACTCTGACACCAGCCCAGGGACCCTGTGGACCTGGCCTGCTATCTCGAGGGGGGGGCACGTTGCCCGGAGGGATGCTCTTGGGGTGGGGCCTGCTTGCGCCTGCGCGGCCCCGCCTCTTGGCCCGAAACCACCCAGCCGCGGCTCGGACAAAAGCCATCTCCTGGGGGCCTCCCCCCTGTTCTTCCATGCGTAAAGGGGTCCCCTTTACGGATGGAAGAACAGGGGGATCTTCGCAGTGGTGGGGACGGGACGGAGGGGTCTGCGGGTTTGCAGCCACGTAGGCCAGTTGCTCGCACCCCGGCCCCAAGTGTCCCAGCTCCATGGACGAGGTGGGCCGCTTATGGCGGGATGCAGGCGTCCTGCGGGGGTCAGGGGACGGCGTGGGCACTCCCCGGGTGAGAGAGGGCGCCTGGGACCCGAGAGAGCCCCGGGGAGAGTCCGAGGCCTGGCCGCAGAGGCTGCCATTGCCTCCCCGGGCTCCTACCATGGGGCCTGGCCGTGCTCGCCCGAGGCCCTGGTTCACCGCAGGTGAATGCCTTTTGCGGACGCCAAGGACAGGAGGTCGCCGATTCCCTCACAGAGGTGGGGGTTCGAGCTCTGGGGGACTGAGGTCGCAGCGGTCACACTCCATTTTTGGGTGGTTCCGCAGAGACTGGAGGGTTGAAGCGGCTGGGTCCAAGTGTGCCGCCTTGTGGCAGGGTGGGGGCTTTGCAGGCGAAGCAAGGCTCTTAGCCTCCCAGGCGGGGCACAGGCCAGACTACCCAAGGGAGAACCGGTCCTTGGTCGAGGGTCCCGCCCGCCCGCCCGGAACCGCTCCACCTGGCGCGGAACCGTGGCCGGCCCCTCTTCCAGGCACCAGGTCCCTAGTTCTTTCCTGGCACTCTGCCTCTGCGGGGGTGGGAGAGCTGCTGGGAAGTGTGGTCCACGGGAAAACGCGCGGTCCTCTGGGTGGCAGGGAGGGCCTCCGTTAACTCTGACACCAGCCCAGGGACCCTGTGGACCTGGCCTGCTATCTCGAGGGGGGGGCACGTTGCCCGGAGGGATGCTCTTGGGGTGGGGCCTGCTTGCCCCTGCGCGGCCCCGCCTCATGGCCCCAAACCACCCAGCCGCGGCTCGGACAAAAGGCATCTCCTGGGGGCCTCCCCCCTGTTCTTCCATCCGTAAAGGGGGACCCCTTTACGGATGGAAGAACAGGGGGATCTTCGCAGTGGTGGGGACGGGACGGAGGGGTCTGCGGGTTTGCAGCCACGTAGGCCAGTTGCTCGCACCCCGGCCCCATGTGTCCCAGCTCCATGGACGAGGTGGGCCGCTTATGGCGGGATGCAGGCGTCCTGCGGGGGTCAGGGGACGGCGTGGGCACTCCCCGGGCGAGCGAGGGCGCCTGGTACCCGAGAGAGCACCCGGGAAAATGCCCAGCCCTAGCCCCCGTGGCTCCAGTGGCCTCCCCAGGCTCCGGCCGTGGGGCCTGGTCCCGCTCACCTGAGCCCAGGTTCTCCGCAGGTGAATGCCTTTTGCGGACACCAGGGACCACAGGCCGCGGATCCCTTCACGGGCAGGGGGGGTTCGAGCTCTGTGGGACCCAGGTCGCAGCGCAAACAGTCCCTTCTCGCAAAGTTCAGCCCTGACTTTAGAGAGTAGAAGAGTCTCGGTCCAAGTTTGCCGCCTCGGGGCAGGGTTGGGCCGTTTGAGCCAAGAGAGACTCTTAGCCCCCCAGGCAGGTCTCAGGCCCGAGACCCCCAGGGAGACCCGGTCCTGGGCGTGGGTCCCGCCCGCCCGGGCCCGCCCCACGTGGCCCGGAACCGTGGCCAGCCCCTCTTCCCGGCCCCAGGTCCCTAGCTCTTCCCTGGCACTCTGCCTCTGGCGGGGTGGGAGACGGGCTGGCAAGTGTGGTCCACGGGAAAACGCGCGGTCCTCTGGGTGGCAGGGAGGGCCTCTGTTAACTCTGACACCAGCCCAGGAACCCTGTGGACCTGGCCTGATATCTCAAGGGGGGGGGCACGTTGCCCGGAGGGATGCTCTTGGGGTGGGGCCTGCTTGCGCCTGCGCGGCCCCGCCTCTTGGCCCGAAACCACCCAGCCGCGGCTCGGACAAAAGCCATCTCCTGGGGGCCTCCCCCCTGTTCTTCCATCCGTAAAGGGGGACCCCTTTACGGATGGAAGAACAGGGGGATCTTCGCAGTGGTGGGGACGGGACGGAGGGGTCTGCGGGTTTGCAGCCACGTAGGCCAGTTGCTCGCACCCCGGCCCCATGTGTCCCAGCTCCATGGACGAGGTGGGCCGCTTATGGCGGGATGCAGGCGTCCTGCGGGGGTCAGGGGACAGCGTGGGCACTCCCCGGGCGAGAGAGGGCGCCTGGGACCCGAGAGAGCCCCGGGGAGAGTTCGAGGCCTGGCCGCAGAGGCTGCCATTGCCTCCCCGGGCTCCTACCATGGGGCCTGGCCGTGCTCGCCCGAGGCCCAGGTTCACCGCAGGTGAATGCCTTTTGCGGACGCCAAGGACAGGAGGTCGCCGATTCCCTCACAGAGGTGGGGGTTCGAGCTCTGGGGGACTGAGGTCGCAGCGGTCACACTCCATTTTTGGGTGGTTCCGCAGAGACTGGAGGGTTGAAGCGGCTGTGTCCAAGTCTGCCGCCTTGTGGCAGGGTGGGGGCTTTGCAGGCGAAGCAAGGCTCTTAGCCTCCCAGGCGGGGCACAGGCCAGACTCCCCAAGGGAGAACCGGTCCTTGGTCGAGGGTCCCGCCCGCCCGCCCGGAACCGCTCCACCAGGCGCGGAACCGTGGCCGGCCCCTCTTCCAGGCACCAGGTCCCTAGTTCTTTCCTGGCACTCTGCCTCAGCGGAGGTGGGAGAGCTGCTGGGAAGTGTGGTCCACGGGAAAACGCGCGGTCCTCTGGGTGGCAGGGAGGGCCTCCGTTAACTCTGACACCAGCCCAGGGACCCTGTGGACCTGGCCTGCTATCTCAAGGGGGGGGCACGTTGCCCGGAGGGATGCTCTTGGGGTGGGGCCTGCTTGCGCCTGCGCGGCCCCGCCTCTTGGCCCGAAACCACCCAGCCGCGGCTCGGACAAAAGCCATCTCCTGGGGGCCTCCCCCCTGTTCTTCCATGCGTAAAGGGGTCCCCTTTACGGATGGAAGAACAGGGGGATCTTCGCAGTGGTGGGGACGGGACGGAGGGGTCTGCGGGTTTGCAGCCACGTAGGCCAGTTGCTCGCACCCCGGCCCCAAGTGTCCCAGCTCCATGGACGAGGTGGGCCGCTTATGGCGGGATGCAGGCGTCCTGCGGGGGTCAGGGGACGGCGTGGGCACTCCCCGGGCGAGAGAGGGCGCCTGGGACCCGAGACAGCCCCGGGGAGAGTCCGAGGCCTGGCCGCAGAGGCTGCCATTGCCTCCCCGGGCTCCTACCATGGGGCCTGGCCGTGCTCGCCCGAGGCCCTGGTTCACCGCAGGTGAATGCCTTTTGCGGACGCCAAGGACAGGAGGTCGCCGATTCCCTCACAGAGGTGGGGGTTCGAGCTCTGGGGGACTGAGGTCGCAGCGGTCACACTCCATTTTTGGGTGGTTCCGCAGAGACTGGAGGGTTGAAGCGGCTGGGTCCAAGTGTGCCGCCTTGTGGCAGGGTGGGGGCTTTGCAGGCTAAGCAAGGCTCTTAGCCTCCCAGGCGGGGCACAGGCCAGACTCCCCAAGGGAGAACCGGTCCTTGGTCGAGGGTCCCGCCCGCCCGCCTGGAACCGCTCCACCAGGCGCGGAACCGTGGCCGGCCCCTCTTCCAGGCACCAGGTCCCTAGTTCTTTCCTGGCACTCTGCCTCTGCGGGGGTGGGAGAGCTGCTGGGAAGTGTGGTCCACGGGAAAACGCGCGGTCCTCTGGGTGGCAGGGAGGGCCTCCGTTAACTCTGACACCAGCCCAGGGACCCTGTGGACCTGGCCTGCTATCTCGAGGGGGGGGCACGTTGCCCGGAGGGATGCTCTTGGGGTGGGGCCTGCTTGCGCCTGCGCGGCCCCGCCTCTTGGCCCGAAACCACCCAGCCGCGGCTCGGACAAAAGCCATCTCCTGGGGGCCTCCCCCCTGTTCTTCCATCCGTAAAGGGGGACCCCTTTACGGATGGAAGAACAGGGGGATCTTCGCAGTGGTGGGGACGGGACGGAGGGGTCTGCGGGTTTGCAGCCACGTAGGCCAGTTGCTCGCACCCCGGCCCCATGTGTCCCAGCTCCATGGACGAGGTGGGCCGCTTATGGCGGGATGCAGGCGTCCTGCGGGGGTCAGGGGACGGCGTGGGCACTCCCCGGGCGAGAGAGGGCGCCTGGGACCCGAGAGAGCACCCGGGAAAATGCCCAGCCCTGGCCCCCGTGGCTCCAGTGGCCTCCCCAGGCTCCGGCCGTGGGGCCTGGTCCCGCTCACCTGAGCCCAGGTTCTCCGCAGGTGAATGCCTTTTGCGGACACCAGGAACCACAGGCCGCGGATCCCTTCACGGGCAGGGGGGGTTCGAGCTCTGTGGGACCCAGGTCGCAGCGCAAACAGTCCCTTCTCGCAAAGTTCAGCCCAGACTTTAGAGAGTAGAAGAGTCTCGGTCCAAGTTTGCCGCCTCGGGGCAGGGTTGGGCCGTTTGAGCCAAGAGAGACTCTTAGCCCCCCAGGCAGGTCTCAGGCCCGAGACCCCCAGGGAGACCCGGTCCCTGGGCGTGGGTCCCGCCCGCCCGGGCCCGCCCCACGTGGCCCGGAACCGTGGCCGGCCCCTCTTCCCGGCCCCAGGTCCCTAGCTCTTCCCTGGCACTCTGCCTCTGGCGGGGTGGGAGACGGGCTGGCAAGTGTGGTCCACGGGAAAACGCGCGGTCCTCTGGGTGGCAGGGAGGGCCTCTGTTAACTCTGACACCAGCCCAGGAACCCTGTGGACCTGGCCTGATATCTCAAGGGGGGGGGCACGTTGCCCGGAGGGATGCTCTTGGGGTGGGGCCTGCTTGCGCCTGCGCGGCCCCGCCTCTTGGCCCGAAACCACCCAGCCGCGGCTCGGACAAAAGCCATCTCCTGGGGGCCTCCCCCCTGTTCTTCCATCCGTAAAGGGGGACCCCTTTACGGATGGAAGAACAGGGGGATCTTCGCAGTGGTGGGGACGGGACGGAGGGGTCTGCGGGTTTGCAGCCACGTAGGCCAGTTGCTCGCACCCCGGCCCCATGTGTCCCAGCTCCATGGACGAGGTGGGCCGCTTATGGCGGGATGCAGGCGTCCTGCGGGGGTCAGGGGACGGCGTGGGCACTCCCCGGGCGAGAGAGGGCGCCTGGGACCCGAGACAGCCCCGGGGAGAGTCCCAGGCCTGGCCGCAGAGGCTGCCATTGCCTCCCCGGGCTCCTACCATGGGGCCTGGCCGTGCTGCCCGAGGCCCAGGTTCACCGCAGGTGAATGCCTTTTGCGGACCTCAAGGACAGGAGGTCGCCGATTCCCTCACAGAGGTGGGGGTTCGAGCTCTGGGGGACTGAGGTCGCAGCGGTCACACTCCATTTTTGGGTGGTTCCGCAGAGACTGGAGGGTTGAAGCGGCTGGGTCCAAGTGTGCCGCCTTGTGGCAGGGTGGGGGCTTTGCAGGCGAAGCAAGGCTCTTAGCCTCCCAGGCGGGGCACGGGCCAGACTCCCCAAGGGAGAACCGGTCCTTGGTCGAGGGTCCCGCCCGCCCGCCCGGAACCGCTCCACCAGGCGCGGAACCGTGGCCGGCCCCTCTTCCATGCACCAGGTCCCTAGTTCTTTCCTGGCACTCTGCCTCTGCGGGGGTGGGAGAGCTGCTGGGAAGTGTGGTCCACGGGAAAACGCGCGGTCCTCTGTGTGGCAGGGAGGGCCTCCGTTAACTCTGACACCAGCCCAGGGACCCTGTGGACCTGGCCTGCTATCTCAAGGGGGGGGCACGTTGCCCGGAGGGATGCTCTTGGGGTGGGGCCTGCTTGCGCCTGCGCGGCCCCGCCCCTTGGCCCGAAACCACCCAGCCGCGGCTCGGACAAAAGCCATCTCCTGGGGGCCTCCCCCCTGTTCTTCCATCCGTAAAGGGGGACCCCTTTACGGATGGAAGAACAGGGGGATCTTCGCAGTGGTGGGGACGGGACGGAGGGGTCTGCGGGTTTGCAGCCACGTAGGCCAGTTGCTCGCACCCCGGCCCCATGTGTCCCAGCTCCATGGACGAGGTGGGCCGCTTATGGCGGGATGCAGGCGTCCTGCGGGGGTCAGGGGACGGCGTGGGCACTCCCCGGGCGAGAGAGGGCGCCTGGGACCCGAGAGAGCCCCGGGGAGAGTCCGAGGCCTGGCCGCAGAGGCTGCCATTGCCTCCCCGGGCTCCTACCATGGGGCCTGGCCGTGCTCTCCCGAGGCCCAGGTTCACCGCAGGTGAATGCCTTTTGCGGACGCCAAGGACAGGAGGTCGCCGATTCCCTCACAGAGGTGGGGGTTCGAGCTCTGGGGGACTGAGGTCGCAGCGGTCACACTCCATTTTTGGGTGGTTCCGCAGAGACTGGAGGGTTGAAGCGGCTGGGTCCAAGTCTGCCGCCTTGTGGCAGGGTGGGGGCTTTGCAGGCGAAGCAAGGCTCTTAGCCTCCCAGGCGGGGCACGGGCCAGACTCCCCAAGGGAGAACCGGTCCTTGGTCGAGGGTCCCGCCCGCCCGCCCGGAACCGCTCCACCAGGCGCGGAACCGTGGCCGGCCCATCTTCCAGGCACCAGGTCCCTAGCTCTTTCCTGGCACTCTGCCTCTGCGGGGGTGGGAGAGCTGCTGGGAAGTGTGGTCCACGGGAAAACGCGCGGTCCTCTGGGTGGCAGGGAGGGCCTCCGTTAACTCTGACACCAGCCCAGGGACCCTGTGGACCTGGCCTGCTATCTCAAGGGGGGGGCACGTTGCCCGGAGGAATGCTCTTGGGGTGGGGCCTGCTTGCGCCTGCGCGGCACCGCCCCTTGGCCCGAAACCACCCAGCCGCGGCTCGGACGAAAGCCATCTCCTGGGGGCCTCCCCCCTGTTCTTCCATCCGTAAAGGGGGACCCCTTTACGGATGGAAGAACAGGGGGATCTTCGCAGTGGTGGGGACGGGACGGAGGGGTCTGCGGGTTTGCAGCCACGTAGGCCAGTTGCTCGCACCCCGGCCCCATGTGTCCCAGCTCCATGGACGAGGTGGGCCGCTTATGGCGGGATGCAGGCGTCCTGCGGGGGTCAGGGGACGGCGTGGGCACTCCCCGGGCGAGAGAGGGCGCCTGGGACCCGAGAGAGCACCCGGGAAAATGCCCAGCCCTGGCCCCCGTGGCTCCAGTGGCCTCCCCAGGCTCCGGCCGTGGGGCCTGGTCCCGCTCACCTGAGCCCAGGTTCTCCGCAGGTGAATGCCTTTTGCGGACACCAGGAACCACAGGCCGCGGATCCCTTCACGGGCAGGGGGGGTTCGAGCTCTGTGGGACCCAGGTCGCAGCGCAAACAGTCCCTTCTCGCAAAGTTCAGCCCAGACTTTAGAGAGTAGAAGAGTCTCGGTCCAAGTTTGCCGCCTCGGGGCAGGGTTGGGCCGTTTGAGCCAAGAGAGACTCTTAGCTCCCCAGGCAGGTCTCAGGCCCGAGACCCCCAGGGAGACCCGGTCCCTGGGCGTGGGTCCCGCCCGCCCGGGCCCGCCCCACGTGGCCCGGAACCGTGGCCGGCCCCTCTTCCCGGCCCCAGGTCCCTAGCTCTTCCCTGGCACTCTGCCTCTGGCGGGGTGGGAGACGGGCTGGCAAGTGTGGTCCACGGGAAAACGCGCGGTCCTCTGGGTGGCAGGGAGGGCCTCTGTTAACTCTGACACCAGCCCAGGAACCCTGTGGACCTGGCCTGATATCTCAAGGGGGGGGGCACGTTGCCCGGAGGGATGCTCTTGGGGTGGGGCCTGCTTGCGCCTGCGCGGCCCCGCCTCTTGGCCCGAAACCACCCAGCCGCGGCTCGGACAAAAGCCATCTCCTGGGGGCCTCCCCCCTGTTCTTCCATCCGTAAAGGGGGACCCCTTTACGGATGGAAGAACAGGGGGATCTTCGCAGTGGTGGGGACGGGACGGAGGGGTCTGCGGGTTTGCAGCCACGTAGGCCAGTTGCTCGCACCCCGGCCCCATGTGTCCCAGCTCCATGGACGAGGTGGGCCGCTTATGGCGGGATGCAGGCGTCCTGCGGGGGTCAGGGGACGGCGTGGGCACTCCCCGGGCGAGAGAGGGCGCCTGGGACCCGAGACAGCCCCGGGGAGAGTCCCAGGCCTGGCCGCAGAGGCTGCCATTGCCTCCCCGGGCTCCTACCATGGGGCCTGGCCGTGCTGCCCGAGGCCCAGGTTCACCGCAGGTGAATGCCTTTTGCGGACCTCAAGGACAGGAGGTCGCCGATTCCCTCACAGAGGTGGGGGTTCGAGCTCTGGGGGACTGAGGTCGCAGCGGTCACACTCCATTTTTGGGTGGTTCCGCAGAGACTGGAGGGTTGAAGCGGCTGGGTCCAAGTGTGCCGCCTTGTGGCAGGGTGGGGGCTTTGCAGGCGAAGCAAGGCTCTTAGCCTCCCAGGCGGGGCACGGGCCAGACTCCCCAAGGGAGAACCGGTCCTTGGTCGAGGGTCCCGCCCGCCCGCCCGGAACCGCTCCACCAGGCCCGGAACCGTGGCCGGCCCCTCTTCCATGCACCAGGTCCCTAGTTCTTTCCTGGCACTCTGCCTCTGCGGGGGTGGGAGAGCTGCTGGGAAGTGTGGTCCACGGGAAAACGCGCGGTCCTCTGTGTGGCAGGGAGGGCCTCCGTTAACTCTGACACCAGCCCAGGGACCCTGTGGACCTGGCCTGCTATCTCAAGGGGGGGGCACGTTGCCCGGAGGGATGCTCTTGGGGTGGGGCCTGCTTGCGCCTGCGCGGCCCCGCCCCTTGGCCCGAAACCACCCAGCCGCGGCTCGGACAAAAGCCATCTCCTGGGGGCCTCCCCCCTGTTCTTCCATCCGTAAAGGGGGACCCCTTTACGGATGGAAGAACAGGGGGATCTTCGCAGTGGTGGGGACGGGACGGAGGGGTCTGCGGGTTTGCAGCCACGTAGGCCTGTTGCTCGCACCCCGGCCCCATGTGTCCCAGCTCCATGGACGAGGTGGGCCGCTTATGGCGGGATGCAGGCGTCCTGCGGGGGTCAGGGGACGGCGTGGGCACTCCCCGGGCGAGAGAGGGCGCCTGGGACCCGAGAGAGCCCCGGGGAGAGTCCGAGGCCTGGCCGCAGAGGCTGCCATTGCCTCCCCGGGCTCCTACCATGGGGCCTGGCCGTGCTCTCCCGAGGCCCAGGTTCACCGCAGGTGAATGCCTTTTGCGGACGCCAAGGACAGGAGGTCGCCGATTCCCTCACAGAGGTGGGGGTTCGAGCTCTGGGGGACTGAGGTCGCAGCGGTCACACTCCATTTTTGGGTGGTTCCGCAGAGACTGGAGGGTTGAAGCGGCTGGGTCCAAGTGTGCCGCCTTGTGGCAGGGTGGGGGCTTTGCAGGCGAAGCAAGGCTCTTAGCCTCCCAGGCGGGGCACAGGCCAGACTCCCCAAGGGAGAACCGGTCCTTGGTCGAGGGTCCCGCCCGCCCGCCCGGAACCGCTCCACCAGGCGCGGAACCGTGGCCGGCCCCTCTTCCAGGCACCAGGTCCCTAGCTCTTTCCTGGCACTCTGCCTCTGCGGGGGTGGGAGAGCTGCTGGGAAGTGTGGTCCACGGGAAAACGCGCGGTCCTCTGGGTGGCAGGGAGGGCCTCCGTTAACTCTGACACCAGCCCAGGGACCCTGTGGACCTGGCCTGCTATCTCAAGGGGGGGGCACGTTGCCCGGAGGGATGCTCTTGGGGTGGGGCCTGCTTGCGCCTGCGCGGCCCCGCCTCTTGGCCCGAAACCACCCAGCCGCGGCTCGGACAAAAGCCATCTCCTGGGGGCCTCCCCCCTGTTCTTCCATCCGTAAAGGGGGACCCCTTTACGGATGGAAGAACAGGGGGATCTTCGCAGTGGTGGGGACGGGACGGAGGGGTCTGCGGGTTTGCAGCCACGTAGGCCAGTTGCTCGCACCCCGGCCCCATGTGTCCCAGCTCCATGGACGAGGTGGGCCGCTTATGGCGGGATGCAGGCGTCCTGCGGGGGTCAGGGGACGGCGTGGGCACTCCCCGGGCGAGAGAGGGCGCCTGGGACCCGAGAGAGCCCCGGGGAGAGTCCGAGGCCTGGCCGCAGAGGCTGCCATTGCCTCCCCGGGCTCCTACCATGGGGCCTGGCCGTGCTCGCCCGAGGCCCAGGTTCACCGCAGGTGAATGCCTTTTGCGGACGCCAAGGACAGGAGGTCGCCGATTCCCTCACAGAGGTGGGGGTTCGAGCTCTGGGGGACTGAGGTCGCAGCGGTCACACTCCATTTTTGGGTGGTTCCGCAGAGACTGGAGGGTTGAAGCGGCTGGGTCCAAGTCTGCCGCCTTGTGGCAGGGTGGGGGCTTTGCAGGCGAAGCAAGGCTCTTAGCCTCCCAGGCGGGGCACGGGCCAGACTCCCCAAGGGAGAACCGGTCCTTGGTCGAGGGTCCCGCCCGCCCACCCGGAACCGCTCCACCAGGCGCGGAACCGTGGCCGGCCCCTCTTCCAGGCACCAGGTCCCTAGTTCTTTCCTGGCACTCTGCCTCAGCGGAGGTGGGAGAGCTGCTGGGATGTGTGGTCCACGGGAAAACGCGCGGTCCTCTGGGTGGCAGGGAGGGCCTCCGTTAACTCTGACACCAGCCCAGGGACCCTGTGGACCTGGCCTGATATCTCAAGGGGCGGGCACGTTGCCCGGAGGGATGCTCTTGGGGTGGGGCCTGCTTGCGCCTGCGCGGCCCCGCCTCTTGGCCCGAAACCACCCAGCCGCGGCTCGGACAAAAGCCATCTCCTGGGGGCCTCCCCCCTGTTCTTCCATCCGTAAAGGGGGACCCCTTTACGGATGGAAGAACAGGGGGATCTTCGCAGTGGTGGGGACGGGACGGAGGGGTCTGCGGGTTTGCAGCCACGTAGGCCAGTTGCTCGCACCCCGGCCCCATGTGTCCCAGCTCCATGGACGAGGTGGGCCGCTTATGGCGGGATGCAGGCGTCCTGCGGGGGTCAGGGGACGGCGTGGGCACTCCCCGGGCGAGAGAGGGCGCCTGGGACCCGAGAGAGCCCCGGGGAGAGTCCCAGGCCTGGCAGCAGAGGCTGCCATTGCCTCCCCGGGCTCCTACCATGGGGCCTGGCCGTGCTCGCCCGAGGCCCAGGTTCACCGCAGGTGAATGCCTTTTGCGGACGCCAAGGACAGGAGGTCGCCGATTCCCTCACAGAGGTGGGGGTTCGAGCTCTGGGGGACTGAGGTCGCAGCGGTCACACTCCATTTTTGGGTGGTTCCGCAGAGACTGGAGGGTTGAAGCGGCTGGGTCCAAGTGTGCCGCCTTGTGGCAGGGTGGGGGCTTTGCAGGCGAAGCAAGGCTCTTAGCCTCCCAGGCGGGGCACAGGCCAGACTCCCCAAGGGAGAACCGGTCCTTGGTCGAGGGTCCCGCCCGCCCGCCCGGAACCGCTCCACCTGGCGCGGAACCGTGGCCGGCCCCTCTTCCAGGCACCAGGTCCCTAGTTCTTTCCTGGCACTCTGCCTCTGCGGGGGTGGGAGAGCTGCTGGGAAGTGTGGTCAACGGGAAAACGCGCGGTCCTCTGGGTGGCAGGGAGGGCCTCCGTTAACTCTGACACCAGCCCAGGGACCCTGTGGACCTGGCCTGATATCTCAAGGGTGGGGCACGTTGCCCGGAGGGATGCTCTTGGGGTGGGGCCTGCTTGCGCCTGCGCGGCCCCGCCTCTTGGCCCGAAACCACCCAGCCGCGGCTCGGACAAAAGCCATCTCCTGGGGGCCTCCCCCCTGTTCTTCCATCCGTAAAGGGGTCCCCCTTTACGGATGGAAGAACAGGGGGATCTTCGCAGTGGTGGGGACGGGACGGAGGGGTCTGCGGGTTTGCAGCCACGTAGGCCAGTTGCTCGCACCCCGGCCCCATGTGTCCCAGCTCCATGGACGAGGTGGGCCGCTTATGGCGGGATGCAGGCGTCCTGCGGGGGTCAGGGGACGGCGTGGGCACTCCCCGGGCGAGAGAGAGCGCCTGGGACCCGAGAGAGCACCCGGGAAAATGCCCAGCCCTGGCCCCCGTGGCTCCAGTGGCCTCCCCAGGCTCCGGCCGTGGGGCCTGGTCCCGCTCACCTGAGCCCAGGTTCTCCGCAGGTGAATGCCTTTTGCGGACACCAGGGACCACAGGCCGCGGATCCCTTCACGGGCAGGGGGGGTTCGAGCTCTGTGGGACCCAGGTCGCAGCGCAAACAGTCCCTTCTCGCAAAGTTCAGCCCAGACTTTAGAGAGTAGAAGAGTCTCGGTCCAAGTTTTCCGCCTAGGGGCAGGGTTGGGCCGTTTGAGCCAAGAGAGACTCTTAGCCCCCCAGGCAGGTCTCAGGCCCGAGACCCCCAGGGATACCCGGTCCCTGGGCGTGGGTCCCGCCCGCCCGGGCCCGCCCCACGTGGCCCGGAACCCTGGCCGGCCCCTCTTCCCGGCCCCAGGTCCCTAGCTCTTCCCTGGCACTCTGCCTCTGGCGGGGTGGGAGACGGGCTGGCAAGTGTGGTCCACGGGAAAACGCGCGGTCCTCTGGGTGGCAGGGAGGGCCTCCGTTAACTCTGACACCAGCCCAGGGACCCTGTGGACCTGGCCTGCTATCTCAAGGGGGGGGCACGTTGCCCGGAGGGATGCTCTTGGGGTGGGGCCTGCTTGCGCCTGCGCGGCCCCGCCTCTTGGCCCGAAACCACCCAGCCGCGGCTCGGACAAAAGCCATCTCCTGGGGGCCTCCCCCCTGTTCTTCCATCCGTAAAGGGGGACCCCTTTACGGATGGAAGAACAGTGGGATCTTCGCAGTGGTGCGGACGGGACGGAGGGGTCTGCGGGTTTGCAGCCACGTAGGCCAGTTGCTCGCACCTCGGCCCCATGTGTCCCAGCTCCATGGACGAGGTGGGCCGCTTATGGCGGGATGCAGGCGTCCTGCGGGGGTCAGGGGACGGCGTGGGCTCTCCCCGGGCGAGAGAGGGCGCCTGGGACCCGAGAGAGCCCCGGGGAGAGTCCCAGGCCTGGCAGCAGAGGCTGCCATTGCCTCTCCGGGCTCCTACCATGGGGCCTGGCCGTGCTCGCCCGAGGCCCAGGTTCACCACAGGTGAATGCCTTTTGCGGACACCAGGGACCACAGGCCGCGGATCCCTTCACGGGCAGGGGGGGTTCGAGCTCTGTGGGACCCAGGTCGCAGCGCAAACAGTCCCTTCTCGCAAAGTTCAGCCCAGACTTTAGAGAGTAGAAGAGTCTCGGTCCAAGTTTTCCGCCTAGGGGCAGGGTTGGGCCGTTTGAGCCAAGAGAGACTCTTAGCCCCCCAGGCAGGTCTCAGGCCCGAGACCCCCAGGGAGACCCGGTCCCTGGGCGTGGGTCCCGCCCGCCCGGGCCCGCCCCACGTGGCCCGGAACCCTGGCCGGCCCCTCTTCCCGGCCCCAGGTCCCTAGCTCTTCCCTGGCACTCTGCCTCTGGCGGGGTGGGAGACGGGCTGGCAAGTGTGGTCCACGGGAAAACGCGCGGTCCTCTGGGTGGCAGGGAGGGCCTCCGTTAACTCTGACACCAGCCCAGGGACCCTGTGGACCTGGCCTGCTATCTCAAGGGGGGGGCACGTTGCCCGGAGGGATGCTCTTGGGGTGGGGCCTGCTTGCGCCTGCGCGGCCCCGCCTCTTGGCCCGAAACCACCCAGCCGCGGCTCGGACAAAAGCCATCTCCTGGGGGCCTCCCCCCTGTTCTTCCATCCGTAAAGGGGGACCCCTTTACGGATGGAAGAACAGTGGGATCTTCGCAGTGGTGCGGACGGGACGGAGGGGTCTGCGGGTTTGCAGCCACGTAGGCCAGTTGCTCGCACCTCGGCCCCATGTGTCCCAGCTCCATGGACGAGGTGGGCCGCTTATGGCGGGATGCAGGCGTCCTGCGGGGGTCAGGGGACGGCGTGGGCTCTCCCCGGGCGAGAGAGGGCGCCTGGGACCCGAGAGAGCCCCGGGGAGAGTCCCAGGCCTGGCAGCAGAGGCTGCCATTGCCTCTCCGGGCTCCTACCATGGGGCCTGGCCGTGCTCGCCCGAGGCCCAGGTTCACCGCAGGTGAATGCCTTTTGCGGACGCCAAGGACAGGAGGTCGCCGATTCCCTCACAGAGGTGGGGGTTCGAGCTCTGGGGGACTGAGGTCGCAGCGGTCACACTCCATTTTTGGGTGGTTCCGCAGAGACTGGAGGGTTGAAGCGGCTGGGTCCAAGTGTGCCGCCTTGTGGCAGGGTGAGGGCTTTGCAGGCGAAGCAAGGCTCTTAGCCTCCCAGGCGGGGCACAGGCCAGACTCCCCAAGGGAGAACCGGTCCTTGGTCGAGGGTCCCGCCCGCCCGCCCGGAACCGCTCCACCTGGCGCGGAACCGTGGCCGGCCCCTCTTCCAGGCACCAGGTCCCTAGTTCTTTCCTGGCACTCTGCCTCTGCGGGGGTGGGAGAGCTGCTGGGAAGTGTGGTCCACGGGAAAACGCGCGGTCCTCTGGGTGGCAGGGAGGGCCTCCGTTAACTCTGACACCAGCCCAGGGACCCTGTGGACCTGGCCTGATATCTCAAGGGGGGGGGCACGTTGCCCGGAGGGATGCTCTTGGGGTGGGGCCTGCTTGCGCCTGCGCGGCCCCCCCTCTTGGCCCCAAACCACCCAGCCGCGGCTCGGACAAAAGCCATCTCCTGGGGGCCTCCACCCTGTTCTTCCATCCGTAAAGGGGTCCCCCTTTACGGATGGAAGAACAGGGGGATCTTCGCAGTGGTGGGGACGGGACGGAGGGGTCTGCGGGTTTGCAGCCACGTAGGCCAGTTGCTCGCACCCCGGCCCCATGTGTCACAGCTCCATGGACGAGGTGGGCCGCTTATGGCGGGATGCAGGCGTCCTGCGGGGGTCAGGGGACGGCGTGGGCACTCCCCGGGCGAGAGAGGGCGCCTGGGACCCGAGAGAGCACCCGGGAAAATGCCCAGCCCTGGCCCCCGTGGCTCCAGTGGCCTCCCCAGGCTCCGGCCGTGGGGCCTGGTCCCGCTCACCTGAGCCCAGGTTCTCCGCAGGTGAATGCCTTTTGCGGACACCAGGGACCACAGGCCGCGGATCCCTTCACGGGCAGGGGGGGTTCGAGCTCTGTGGGACCCAGGTCGCAGTGCAAACAGTCCCTTCTCGCAAAGTTCAGCCCAGACTTTAGAGAGTAGAAGCGTCTCGGTCCAAGTTTGCCGCCTAGGGGCAGGGTTGGGCCGTTTGAGCCAAGAGAGACTCTTAGCCCCCCAGGCAGGTCTCAGGCCCGAGACCCCCAGGGAGACCCGGTCCCTGGGCGAGGGTCCCGCCCGCCCGGGCCCGCCCCACGTGGCCCGGAACCGTGGCCGGCCCCTCTTCCCGGCCCCAGGTCCCTAGCTCTTCCCTGGCACTCTGCCTCTGGCGGGGTGGGAGACGGGCTGGCAAGTGTGGTCCACGGGAAAACGCGCGGTCCTCTGGGTGGCAGGGAGGGCCTCTGTTAACTCTGACACCAGCCCAGGGACCCTGTGGACCTGGCCTGATATCTCAAGGGGAGGGGCACGTTGCCCGGAGGGATGCTCTTGGGGTGGGGCCTGCCTGCGCCTGCGCGGCCCCGCCTCTTGGCCCGAAACCACCCAGCCGCGGCTCGGACAAAAGCCATCTCCTGGGGGCCTCCCCCCTGTTCTTCCATCCGTAAAGGGGGACCCCTTTACGGATGGAAGAACAGGGGGATCTTCGCAGTGGTGGGGACGGGACGGAGGGGTCTGCGGGTTTGCAGCCACGTAGGCCAGTTGCTCGCACCCCGGCCCCATGTGTCCCAGCTCCATGGACGAGGTGGGCCGCTTATGGCGGGATGCAGGCGTCCTGCGGGGGTCAGGGGACGGCGTGGGCACTCCCCGGGCGAGAGAGGGCGCCTGGGACCCGAGAGAGCCCCGGGGAGAGTCCGAGGCCTGGCCGCAGAGGCTGCCATTGCCTCCCCGGGCTCCTACCATGGGGCCTGGCCGTGCTCGCCCGATGCCCAGGTTCACCGCAGGTGAATGCCTTTTGCGGACGCCAAGGACAGGAGGTCGCCGATTCCCTCACAGAGGTGGGGGTTCGAGCTCTGGGGGACTGAGGTCGCAGCGGTCACACTCCATTTTTGGGTGGTTCCGCAGAGACTGGAGGGTTGAAGCGGCTGGGTCCAAGTGTGCCGCCTTGTGGCAGGGTGGGGGCTTTGCAGGCGAAGCAAGGCTCTTAGCCTCCCAGGCGGGGCACAGGCCAGACTCCCCAAGGGAGAACCGGTCCTTGGTCGAGGGTCCCGCCCGCCCGCCCGGAACCGCTCCACCAGGCGCGGAACCGTGGCCGGCCCCTCTTCCAGGCACCAGGTCCCTAGCTCTTTCCTGGCACTCTGCCTCTGCGGGGGTGGGAGAGCTGCTGGGAAGTGTGGTCCACGGGAAAACGCGCGGTCCTCTGGGTGGCAGGGAGGGCCTCCGTTAACTCTGACACCAGCCCAGGGACCCTGTGGACCTGGCCTGCTATCTCAAGGGGGGGGCACGTTGCCCGGAGGGATGCTCTTGGGGTGGGGCCTGCTTGCGCCTGCGCGGCCCCGCCTCTTGGCCCGAAACCACCCAGCCGCGGCTGGGACAAAAGCCATCTCCTGGGGGCCTCCCCCCTGTTCTTCCATCCGTAAAGGGGGACCCCTTTACGGATGGAAGAACAGGGGGATCTTCGCAGTGGTGGGGACGGGACGGAGGGGTCTGCGGGTTTGCAGCCACGTAGGCCAGTTGCTCGCACCCCGGCCCCATGTGTCCCAGCTCCATGGACGAGGTGGGCCGCTTATGGCGGGATGCAGGCGTCCTGCGGGGGTCAGGGGACGGCGTGGGCACTCCCCGGGCGAGAGAGGGCGCCTGGGACCCGAGAGAGCCCCGGGGAGAGTCCGAGGCCTGGCCGCAGAGGCTGCCATTGCCTCCCCGGGCTCCTACCATGGGGCCTGGCCGTGCTCGCCCGAGGCCCAGGTTCACCGCAGGTGAATGCCTTTTGCGGACGCCAAGGACAGGAGGTCGCCGATTCCCTCGCAGAGGTGGGGGTTCGAGCTCTGGGGGACTGAGGTCGCAGCGGTCACACTCCATTTTTGGGTGGTTCCGCAGAGACTGGAGGGTTGAAGCGGCTGGGTCCAAGTCTGCCGCCTTGTGGCAGGGTGGGAGCTTTGCAGGCGAAGCAAGGCTCTTAGCCTCCCAGGCGGGGCACAGGCCAGACTCCCCAAGGGAGAACCGGTCCTTGGTCGAGGGTCCCGCCCGCCCGCCCGGAACCGCTCCACCAGGCGCGGAACCGTGGCCGGCCCCTCTTCCAGGCACCAGGTCCCTAGCTCTTTCCTGGCACTCTGCCTCTGCGGGGGTGGGAGAGCTGCTGGGAAGTGTGGTCCACGGGAAAACGCGCGGTCCTCTGGGTGGCAGGGAGGGCCTCCGTTAACTCTGACACCAGCCCAGGGACCCTGTGGACCTGGCCTGCTATCTCAAGGGGGGGGGCACGTTGCCCGGAGGGATGCTCTTGGGGTGGGGCCTGCTTGCGCCTGCGCGGCCCCGCCTCTTGGCCCGAAACCACCCAGCCGCGGCTCGGACAAAAGCCATCTCCTGGGGGCCTCCCCCCTGTTCTTCCATCCGTAAAGGGGGACCCCTTTACGGATGGAAGAACAGGGGGATCTTCGCAGTGGTGGGGACGGGACGGAGGTGTCTGCGGGTTTGCAGCCACGTAGGCCAGTTGCTCGCACCCCGGCCCCATGTGTCCCAGCTCCATGGACGAGGTGGGCCGCTTATGGCGGGATGCAGGCGTCCTGCGGGGGTCAGGGGACGGCGTGGGCACTCCCCGGGCGAGAGAGGGCGCCTGGGACCCGAGAGAGCCCCGGGGAGAGTCCGAGGCCTGGCCGCAGAGGCTGCCATTGCCTCCCCGGGCTCCTACCATGGGGCCTGGCCGTGCTCGCCCGAGGCCCAGGTTCACCGCAGGTGAATGCCTTTTGCGGACGCCAAGGACAGGAGGTCGCCGATTCCCTCACAGAGGTGGGGGTTCGAGCTCTGGGGGACTGAGGTCGCAGCGGTCACACTCCATTTTGGGTGGTTCCGCAGAGACTGGAGGGTTGAAGCGGCTGGGTCCAAGTCTGCCGCCTTGTGGCAGGGTGGGGGCTTTGCAGGCGAAACAAGGCTCTTAGCCTCCCAGGCGGGGCACAGGCCAGACTCCCCAAGGGAGAACCGGTCCTTGGTCGAGGGTCCCGCCCGCTCGCCCGGAACCGCTCCACCAGGCGCGGAACCGTGGCCGGCCCCTCTTCCAGGCACCATGTCCCTAGTTCTTTCCTGGCACTCTGCCTCAGCGGAGGTGGGAGAGCTGCTGGGAAGTGTGGTCCACGGGAAAACGCGCGGTCCTCTGGGTGGCAGGGAGGGCCTCCGTTAACTCTGACACCAGCCCAGGGACCCTGTGGACCTGGCCTGATATCTCAAGGGGGGGGGCACGTTGCCCGGAGGGATGCTCTTGGGGTGGGGCCTGCTTGCGCCTGCGCGGCCCCGCCTCTTGGCCCCAAACCACCCAGCCGCGGCTCGGACAAAAGCCATCTCCTGGGGGCCTCCCCCCTGTTCTTCCATCCGTAAAGGGGGACCCCTTTACGGATGGAAGAACAGGGGAATCTTCGCAGTGGTGGGGACGGGACGGAGGGGTCTGCGGGTTTGCAGCCACGTAGGCCAGTTGCTCGCACCCCGGCCCCATGTGTCCCAGCTCCATGGACGAGGTGGGCCACTTATGGCGGGATGCAGGCGTCCTGCGGGGGTCAGGGGACGGCGTGGGCACTCCCCGGGCGAGAGAGGGCGCCTGGGACCCGAGAGAGCCCCGGGGAGAGTCCGAGGCCTGGCCGCAGAGGCTGCCATTGCCTCCCCGGGCTCCTACCATGGGGCCTGGCCGTGCTCGCCCGATGCCCAGGTTCACCGCAGGTGAATGCCTTTTGCGGACGCCAAGGACAGGAGGTCGCCGATTCCCTCACAGAGGTGGGGGTTCGAGCTCTGGGGGACTGAGGTCGCAGCGGTCACACTCCATTTTTGGGTGGTTCCGCAGAGACTGGAGGGTTGAAGCGGCTGGGTCCAAGTGTGCCGCCTTGTGGCAGGGTGGGGGCTTTGCAGGCGAAGCAAGGCTCTTAGCCTCCCAGGCGGGGCACAGGCCAGACTCCCCAAGGGAGAACCGGTCCTTGGTCGAGGGTCCCGCCCGCCCGCCCGGAACCGCTCCACCAGGCGCGGAACCGTGGCCGGCCCCTCTTCCAGGCACCAGGTCCCTAGCTCTTTCCTGGCACTCTGCCCCTGCGGGGGTGGGAGAGCTGCTGGGAAGTGTGGTCCACGGGAAAACGCGCGGTCCTCTGGGTGGCAGGGAGGGCCTCCGTTAACTCTGACACCAGCCCAGGGACCCTGTGGACCTGGCCTGATATCTCAAGGGGGGGGGCACGTTGCCCGGAGGGATGCTCTTGGGGTGGGGCCTGCTTGCGCCTACGCGGCCCCGCCTCTTGGCCCCAAACCACCCAGCCGCGGCTCGGACAAAAGCCATCTCCTGGGGGCCTCCCCCCTGTTCTTCCATCCGTAAAGGGGTCCCCCTTTACGGATGGAAGAACAGGGGGATCTTCGCAGTGGTGGGGATGGGACGGAGGGGTCTGCGGGTTTGCAGCCACGTAGGCCAGTTGCTCGCACCCCGGCCCCATGTGTCCCAGCTCCATGGACGAGGTGGGCCGCTTATGGCGGGATGCAGGCGTCCTGCGGGGGTCAGGGGACGGCGTGGGCACTCCCCGGGCGAGAGAGGGCGCCTGGGACCCGAGAGAGCACCCGGGAAAATGCCCAGCCCTGGCCCCCGTGGCTCCAGTGGCCTCCCCAGGCTCCGGCCGTGGGGCCTGGTCCCGCTCACCTGAGCCCAGGTTCTCCGCAGGTGAATGCCTTTTGCGGACACCAGGGACCACAGGCCGCGGATCCCTTCACGGGCAGGGGGGGTTCGAGCTCTGTGGGACCCAGGTCGCAGCGCAAACAGTCCCTTCTCGCAAAGTTCAGCCCAGACTTTAGAGAGTAGAAGAGTCTCGGTCCAAGTTTTCCGCCTAGGGGCAGGGTTGGGCCGTTTGAGCCAAGAGAGACTCTTAGCCCCCCAGGCAGGTCTCAGGCCCGAGACCCCCAGGGAGACCCGGTCCCTGGGCGTGGGTCCCGCCCGCCCGGGCCCGCCCCACGTGGCCCGGAACCCTGGCCGGCCCCTCTTCCCGGCCCCAGGTCCCTAGCTCTTCCCTGGCACTCTGCCTCTGGCGGGGTGGGAGACGGGCTGGCAAGTGTGGTCCACGGGAAAACGCGCGGTCCTCTGGGTGGCAGGGAGGGCCTCCGTTAACTCTGACACCAGCCCAGGGACCCTGTGGACCTGGCCTGCTATCTCAAGGGGGGGGCACGTTGCCCGGAGGGATGCTCTTGGGGTGGGGCCTGCTTGCGCCTGCGCGGCCCCGCCTCTTGGCCCGAAACCACCCAGCCGCGGCTCGGACAAAAGCCATCTCCTGGGGGCCTCCCCCCTGTTCTTCCATCCGTAAAGGGGGACCCCTTTACGGATGGAAGAACAGTGGGATCTTCGCAGTGGTGCGGACGGGACGGAGGGGTCTGCGGGTTTGCAGCCACGTAGGCCAGTTGCTCGCACCTCGGCCCCATGTGTCCCAGCTCCATGGACGAGGTGGGCCGCTTATGGCGGGATGCAGGCGTCCTGCGGGGGTCAGGGGACGGCGTGGGCTCTCCCCGGGCGAGAGAGGGCGCCTGGGACCCGAGAGAGCCCCGGGGAGAGTCCCAGGCCTGGCAGCAGAGGCTGCCATTGCTTCTCCGGGCTCCTACCATGGGGCCTGGCCGTGCTCGCCCGAGGCCCAGGTTCACCGCAGGTGAATGCCTTTTGCGGACGCCAAGGACAGGAGGTCGCCGATTCCCTCACAGAGGTGGGGGTTCGAGCTCTGGGGGACTGAGGTCGCAGCGGTCACACTCCATTTTTGGGTGGTTCCGCAGAGACTGGAGGGTTGAAGCGGCTGGGTCCAAGTGTGCCGCCTTGTGGCAGGGTGAGGGCTTTGCAGGCGAAGCAAGGCTCTTAGCCTCCCAGGCGGGGCACAGGCCAGACTCCCCAAGGGAGAACCGGTCCTTGGTCGAGGGTCCCGCCCGCCCGCCCGGAACCGCTCCACCTGGCGCGGAACCGTGGCCGGCCCCTCTTCCAGGCACCAGGTCCCTAGTTCTTTCCTGGCACTCTGCCTCTGCGGGGGTGGGAGAGCTGCTGGGAAGTGTGGTCCACGGGAAAACGCGCGGTCCTCTGGGTGGCAGGGAGGGCCTCCGTTAACTCTGACACCAGCCCAGGGACCCTGTGGACCTGGCCTGATATCTCAAGGGGGGGGGCACGTTGCCCGGAGGGATGCTCTTGGGGTGGGGCCTGCTTGCGCCTGCGCGGCCCCGCCTCTTGGCCCCAAACCACCCAGCCGCGGCTCGGACAAAAGCCATCTCCTGGGGGCCTCCCCCCTGTTCTTCCATCCGTAAAGGGGTCCCCCTTTACGGATGGAAGAACAGGGGGATCTTCGCAGTGGTGGGGACGGGACGGAGGGGTCTGCGGGTTTGCAGCCACGTAGGCCAGTTGCTCGCACCCCGGCCCCATGTGTCACAGCTCCATGGACGAGGTGGGCCGCTTATGGCGGGATGCAGGCGTCCTGCGGGGGTCAGGGGACGGCGTGGGCACTCCCCGGGCGAGAGAGGGCGCCTGGGACCCGAGAGAGCACCCGGGAAAATGCCCAGCCCTGGCCCCCGTGGCTCCAGTGGCCTCCCCAGGCTCCGGCCGTGGGGCCTGGTCCCGCTCACCTGAGCCCAGGTTCTCCGCAGGTGAATGCCTTTTGCGGACACCAGGGACCACAGGCCGCGGATCCCTTCACGGGCAGGGGGGGTTCGAGCTCTGTGGGACCCAGGTCGCAGTGCAAACAGTCCCTTCTCGCAAAGTTCAGCCCAGACTTTAGAGAGTAGAAGCGTCTCGGTCCAAGTTTGCCGCCTAGGGGCAGGGTTGGGCCGTTTGAGCCAAGAGAGACTCTTAGCCCCCCAGGCAGGTCTCAGGCCCGAGACCCCCAGGGAGACCCGGTCCCTGGGCGAGGGTCCCGCCCGCCCGGGCCCGCCCCACGTGGCCCGGAACCGTGGCCGGCCCCTCTTCCCGGCCCCAGGTCCCTAGCTCTTCCCTGGCACTCTGCCTCTGGCGGGGTGGGAGACGGGCTGGCAAGTGTGGTCCACGGGAAAACGCGCGGTCCTCTGGGTGGCAGGGAGGGCCTCTGTTAACTCTGACACCAGCCCAGGGACCCTGTGGACCTGGCCTGATATCTCAAGGGGAGGGGCACGTTGCCCGGAGGGATGCTCTTGGGGTGGGGCCTGCCTGCGCCTGCGCGGCCCCGCCTCTTGGCCCGAAACCACCCAGCCGCGGCTCGGACAAAAGCCATCTCCTGGGGGCCTCCCCCCTGTTCTTCCATCCGTAAAGGGGGACCCCTTTACGGATGGAAGAACAGGGGGATCTTCGCAGTGGTGGGGACGGGACGGAGGGGTCTGCGGGTTTGCAGCCACGTAGGCCAGTTGCTCGCACCCCGGCCCCATGTGTCCCAGCTCCATGGACGAGGTGGGCCGCTTATGGCGGGATGCAGGCGTCCTGCGGGGGTCAGGGGACGGCGTGGGCACTCCCCGGGCGAGAGAGGGCGCCTGGGACCCGAGAGAGCCCCGGGGAGAGTCCGAGGCCTGGCCGCAGAGGCTGCCATTGCCTCCCCGGGCTCCTACCATGGGGCCTGGCCGTGCTCGCCCGAGGCCCAGGTTCACCGCAGGTGAATGCCTTTTGCGGACGCCAAGGACAGGAGGTCGCCGATCTCTCGCAGAGGTGGGGGTTCGAGCTCTGGGGGACTGAGGTCGCAGCGGTCACACTCCATTTTTGGGTGGTTCCGCAGAGACTGGAGGGTTGAAGCGGCTGGGTCCAAGTGTGCCCACTTGTGGCAGGGTGGGGGCTTTGCAGGCGAAGCAAGGCTCTTAGCCTCCCAGGCGGGGCACAGGCCAGACTCCCCAAGGGAGAACCGGTCCTTGGTCGAGGGTCCCGCCCGCCCGCCCGGAACCGCTCCACCAGGCGCGGAACCGTGGCCGGCCCCTCTTCCAGGCACCAGGTCCCTAGCTCTTTCCTGGCACTCTGCCTCTGCGGGGGTGGGAGAGCTGCTGGGAAGTGTGGTCCACGGGAAAACGCGCGGTCCTCTGGGTGGCAGGGAGGGCCTCCGTTAACTCTGACACCAGCCCAGGGACCCTGTGGACCTGGCCTGCTATCTCAAGGGGGGGGCACGTTGCCCGGAGGGATGCTCTTGGGGTGGGGCCTGCTTGCGCCTGCGCGGCCCCGCCTCTTGGCCCGAAACCACCCAGCCGCGGCTCGGACAAAAGCCATCTCCTGGGGGCCTCCCCCCTGTTCTTCCATCCGTAAAGGGGGACCCCTTTACGGATGGAAGAACAGGGGGATCTTCGCAGTGGTGGGGACGGGACGGAGGTGTCTGCGGGTTTGCAGCCACGTAGGCCAGTTGCTCGCACGCCGGCCCCATGTGTCCCAGCTCCATGGACGAGGTGGGCCGCTTATGGCGGGATGCAGGCGTCCTGCGGGGGTCAGGGGACGGCGTGGGCACTCCCCGGGCGAGAGAGGGCGCCTGGGACCCGAGAGAGCCCCGGGGAGAGTCCGAGGCCTGGCCGCAGAGGCTGCCATTGCCTCCCCGGGCTCCTACCATGGGGCCTGGCCGTGCTCGCCCGAGGCCCAGGTTCACCGCAGGTGAATGCCTTTTGCGGACGCCAAGGACAGGAGGTCGCCGATTCCCTCACAGAGGTGGGGGTTCGAGCTCTGGGGGACTGAGGTCGCAGCGGTCACACTCCATTTTGGGTGGTTCCGCAGAGACTGGAGGGTTGAAGCGGCTGGGTCCAAGTCTGCCGCCTTGTGGCAGGGTGGGGGCTTTGCAGGCGAAGCAAGGCTCTTAGCCTCCCAGGCGGGGCACAGGCCAGACTCCCCAAGGGAGAACCGGTCCTTGGTCGAGGGTCCCGCCCGCTCGCCCGGAACCGCTCCACCAGGCGCGGAACCGTGGCCGGCCCCTCTTCCAGGCACCAGGTCCCTAGTTCTTTCCTGGCACTCTGCCTCAGCGGAGGTGGGAGAGCTGCTGGGAAGTGTGGTCCACGGGAAAACGCGCGGTCCTCTGGGTGGCAGGGAGGGCCTCCGTTAACTCTGACACCAGCCCAGGGACCCTGTGGACCTGGCCTGATATCTCAAGGGGGGGGGGCACGTTGCCCGGAGGGATGCTCTTGGGGTGGGGCCTGCTTGCGCCTGCGCGGCCCCGCCTCTTGGCCCCAAACCACCCAGCCGCGGCTCGGACAAAAGCCATCTCCTGGGGGCCTCCCCCCTGTTCTTCCATCCGTAAAGGGGGACCCCTTTACGGATGGAAGAACAGGGGGATCTTCGCAGTGGTGGGGACGGGACGGAGGGGTCTGCGGGTTTGCAGCCACGTAGGCCAGTTGCTCGCACCCCGGCCCCATGTGTCCCAGCTCCATGGACGAGGTGGGCCACTTATGGCGGGATGCAGGCGTCCTGCGGGGGTCAGGGGACGGCGTGGGCACTCCCCGGGCGAGAGAGGGCGCCTGGGACCCGAGAGAGCCCCGAGGAGAGTCCGAGGCCTGGCCGCAGAGGCTGCCATTGCCTCCCCGGGCTCCTACCATGGGGCCTGGCCGTGCTCGCCCGATGCCCAGGTTCACCGCAGGTGAATGCCTTTTGCGGACGCCAAGGACAGGAGGTCGCCGATTCCCTCACAGAGGTGGGGGTTCGAGCTCTGGGGGACTGAGGTCGCAGCGGTCACACTCCATTTTTGGGTGGTTCCGCAGAGACTGGAGGGTTGAAGCGGCTGGGTCCAAGTGTGCCGCCTTGTGGCAGGGTGGGGGCTTTGCAGGCGAAGCAAGGCTCTTAGCCTCCCAGGCGGGGCACAGGCCAGACTCCCCAAGGGAGAACCGGTCCTTGGTCGAGGGTCCCGCCCGCCCGCCCGGAACCGCTCCACCAGGCGCGGAACCGTGGCCGGCCCCTCTTCCAGGCACCAGGTCCCTAGCTCTTTCCTGGCACTCTGCCCCTGCGGGGGTGGGAGAGCTGCTGGGAAGTGTGGTCCACGGGAAAACGCGCGGTCCTCTGGGTGGCAGGGAGGGCCTCCGTTAACTCTGACACCAGCCCAGGGACCCTGTGGACCTGGCCTGCTATCTCAAGGGGGGGGGCACGTTGCCCGGAGGGATGCTCTTGGGGTGGGGCCTGCTTGCGCCTGCGCGGCCCCGCCTCTTGGCCCGAAACCACCCAGCCGCGGCTCGGACAAAAGCCATCTCCTGGGGGCCTCCCCCCTGTTCTTCCATCCGTAAAGGGGGACCCCTTTACGGATGGAAGAACAGGGGGATCTTCGCAGTGGTGGGGACGGGACGGAGGGGTCTGCGGGTTTGCAGCCACGTAGGCCAGTTGCTCGCACCCCGGCCCCATGTGTCCCAGCTCCATGGACGAGGTGGGCCGCTTATGGCGGGATGCAGGCGTCCTGCGGGGGTCAGGGGACGGCGTGGGCACTCCCCGGGCGAGAGAGGGCGCCTGGGACCCGAGAGAGCCCCGGGGAGAGTCCGAGGCCTGGCCGCAGAGGCTGCCATTGCCTCCCCGGGCTCCTACCATGGGGCCTGGCCGTGCTCGCCCGAGGCCCAGGTTCACCGCAGGTGAATGCCTTTTGCGGACGCCAAGGACAGGAGGTCGCCGATCTCTCGCAGAGGTGGGGGTTCGAGCTCTGGGGGACTGAGGTCGCAGCGGTCACACTCCATTTTTGGGTGGTTCCGCAGAGACTGGAGGGTTGAAGCGGCTGGGTCCAAGTCTGCCGCCTTGTGGCAGGGTGGGAGCTTTGCAGGCGAAGCAAGGCTCTTAGCCTCCCAGGCGGGGCACAGGCCAGACTCCCCAAGGGAGAACCGGTCCTTGGTCGAGGGTCCCGCCCGCCCGCCCGGAACCGCTCCACCAGGCGCGGAACCGTGGCCGGCCCCTCTTCCAGGCACCAGGTCCCTAGCTCTTTCCTGGCACTCTGCCTCTGCGGGGGTGGGAGAGCTGCTGGGAAGTGTGGTCCACGGGAAAACGCGCGGTCCTCTGGGTGGCAGGGAGGGCCTCCGTTAACTCTGACACCAGCCCAGGGACCCTGTGGACCTGGCCTGCTATCTCAAGGGGGGGGCACGTTGCCCGGAGGGATGCTCTTGGGGTGGGGCCTGCCTGCGCCTGCGCGGCCCCGCCTCTTGGCCCGAAACCACCCAGCCGCGGCTCGGACAAAAGCCATCTCCTGGGGGCCTCCCCCCTGTTCTTCCATCCGTAAAGGGGACCCCTTTACGGATGGAAGAACAGGGGGATCTTCGCAGTGGTGGGGACGGGACGGAGGGGTCTGCGGGTTTGCAGCCACGTAGGCCAGTTGCTCGCACGCCGGCCCCATGTGTCCCAGCTCCATGGACGAGGTGGGCCGCATATGGCGGGATGCAGGCGTCCTGCGGGGGTCAGGGGACGGCGTGGGCACTCCCCGGGCGAGAGAGGGCGCCTGGGACCCGAGAGAGTCCCGGGGAGAGTCCGAGGCCTGGCCGCAGTGGCTGCCATTACCTCCCCGGGCTCCTACCATGGGGCCTGGCCGTGCTCGCCCGATGCCCAGGTTCACCGCAGGTGAATGCCTTTTGCAGACGCCAAGGACAGGAGGTCGCCGATTCCCTCACAGAGGTGGGGGTTCGAGCTCTGGGGGACTGAGGTCGCAGCGGTCACACTCCATTTTTGGGTGGTTCCGCAGAGACTGGAGGGTTGAAGCGGCTGGGTCCAAGTGTGCCGCCTTGTGGCAGGGTGGGGGCTTTGCAGGCGAAGCAAGGCTCTTAGCCTCCCAGGCGGGGCACAGGCCAGACTCCCCAAGGGAGAACCGGTCCTTGGTCGAGGGTCCCGCCCGCCCGCCCGGAACCGCTCCACCAGGCGCGGAACCGTGGCCGGCCCCTCTTCCAGGCACCAGGTCCCTAGCTCTTTCCTGGCACTCTGCCTCTGCGGGGGTGGGAGAGCTGCTGGGAAGTGTGGTCCACGGGAAAACGCGCGGTCCTCTGGGTGGCAGGGAGGGCCTCCGTTAACTCTGACACCAGCCCAGGGACCCTGTGGACCTGGCCTGCTATCTCAAGGGGGGGGCACGTTGCCCGGAGGGATGCTCTTGGGGTGGGGCCTGCTTGCGCCTGCGCGGCCCCGCCTCTTGGCCCGAAACCACCCAGCCGCGGCTCGGACAAAAGCCATCTCCTGGGGGCCTCCCCCCTGTTCTTCCATCCGTAAAGGGGGACCCCTTTACGGATGGAAGAACAGGGGGATCTTCGCAGTGGTGGGGACGGGACGGAGGGGTCTGCGGGTTTGCAGCCACGTAGGCCAGTTGCTCGCACCCCGGCCCCATGTGTCCCAGCTCCATGGACGAGGTGGGCCGCTTATGGCGGGATGCAGGCGTCCTGCGGGGGTCAGGGGACGGCGTGGGCACTCCCCGGGCGAGAGAGGGCGCCTGGGACCCGAGAGAGCCCCGGGGAGAGTCCGAGGCCTGGCCGCAGAGGCTGCCATTGCCTCCCCGGGCTCCTACCATGGGGCCTGGCCGTGCTCGCCCGAGGCCCAGGTTCACCGCAGGTGAATGCCTTTTGCGGACGCCAAGGACAGGAGGTCGCCGATTCCCTCACAGAGGTGGGGGTTCGAGCTCTGGGGGACTGAGGTCGCAGCGGTCACACTCCATTTTTGGGTGGTTCCGCAGAGACTGGAGGGTTGAAGCGGCTGGGTCCAAGTCTGCCGCCTTGTGGCAGGGTGGGAGCTTTGCAGGCGAAGCAAGGCTCTTAGCCTCCCAGGCGGGGCACAGGCCAGACTCCCCAAGGGAGAACCGGTCCTTGGTCGAGGGTCCCGCCCGCCAGCCCGGAACCGCTCCACCAGGCGCGGAACCGTGGCCGGCCCCTCTTCCAGGCACCAGGTCCCTAGCTCTTTCCTGGCACTCTGCCTCTGCGGGGGTGGGAGAGCTGCTGGGAAGTGTGGTCCACGGGAAAACGCGCGGTCCTCTGGGTGGCAGGGAGGGCCTCCGTTAACTCTGACACCAGCCCAGGGACCCTGTGGACCTGGCCTGCTATCTCAAGGGGGGGGCACGTTGCCCGGAGGGATGCTCTTGGGGTGGGGCCTGCCTGCGCCTGCGCGGCCCCGCCTCTTGGCCCGAAACCACCCAGCCGCGGCTCGGACAAAAGCCATCTCCTGGGGGCCTCCCCCCTGTTCTTCCATCCGTAAAGGGGGACCCCTTTATGGATGGAAGAACAGGGGGATCTTCGCAGTGGTGGGGACGGGACGGAGGGGTCTGCGGGTTTGCAGCCACGTAGGCCAGTTGCTCGCACCCCGGCCCCATGTGTCCCAGCTCCATGGACGAGGTGGGCCGCATATGGCGGGATGCAGGCGTCCTGCGGGGGTCAGGGGACGGCGTGGGCACTCCCCGGGCGAGAGAGGGCGCCTGGGACCCGAGAGAGTCCCGGGGAGAGTCCGAGGCCTGGCCGCAGTGGCTGCCATTGCCTCCCCGGGGTCCTACCATGGGGCCTGGCCGTGCTCGCCCGATGCCCAGGTTCACCGCAGGTGAATGCCTTTTGCGGACGCCAAGGACAGGAGGTCGCCGATTCCCTCACAGAGGTGGGGGTTCGAGCTCTGGGGGACTGAGGTCGCAGCGGTCACACTCCATTTTTGGGTGGTTCCGCAGAGACTGGAGGGTTGAAGCGGCTGGGTCCAAGTGTGCCGCCTTGTGGCAGGGTGGGGGCTTTGCAGGCGAAGCAAGGCTCTTAGCCTCCCAGGCGGGGCACAGGCCAGACTCCCCAAGGGAGAACCGGTCCTTGGTCGAGGGTCCCGCCCGCTCGCCCGGAACCGCTCCACCAGGCGCGGAACCGTGGCCGGCCCCTCTTCCAGGCACCAGGTCCCTAGTTCTTTCCTGGCACTCTGCCTCAGCGGAGGTGGGAGAGCTGCTGGGAAGTGTGGTCCACGGGAAAACGCGCGGTCCTCTGGGTGGCAGGGAGGGCCTCCGTTAACTCTGACACCAGCCCAGGGACCCTGTGGACCTGGCCTGCTATCTCAAGGGGGGGGCACGTTGCCCGGAGGGATGCTCTTGGGGTGGGGCCTGCTTGCGCCTGCGCGGCCCCGCCTCTTGGCCCGAAACCACCCAGCCGCGGCTCGGACAAAAGCCATCTCCTGGGGGCCTCCCCCCTGTTCTTCCATCCGTAAAGGGGGACCCCTTTACGGATGGAAGAACAGGGGGATCTTCGCAGTGGTGGGGACGGGACGGAGGGGTCTGCGGGTTTGCAGCCACGTAGGCCAGTTGCTCGCACCCCGGCCCCATGTGTCCCAGCTCCATGGACGAGGTGGGCCGCTTATGGCGGGATGCAGGCGTCCTGCGGGGGTCAGGGGACGGCGTGGGCACTCCCCGGGCGAGAGAGGGCGCCTGGGACCCGAGAGAGCCCCGGGGAGAGTCCGAGGCCTGGCCGCAGAGGCTGCCATTGCCTCCCCGGGCTCCTACCATGGGGCCTGGCCGTGCTCGCCCGAGGCCCAGGTTCACCGCAGGTGAATGCCTTTTGCGGACGCCAAGGACAGGAGGTCGCCGATCTCTCGCAGAGGTGGGGGTTCGAGCTCTGGGGGACTGAGGTCGCAGCGGTCACACTCCATTTTTGGGTGGTTCCGCAGAGACTGGAGGGTTGAAGCGGCTGGGTCCAAGTCTGCCGCCTTGTGGCAGGGTGGGAGCTTTGCAGGCGAAGCAAGGCTCTTAGCCTCCCAGGCGGGGCACAGGCCAGACTCCCCAAGGGAGAACCGGTCCTTGGTCGAGGGTCCCGCCCGCCCGCCCGGAACCGCTCCACCAGGCGCGGAACCGTGGCCGGCCCCTCTTCCAGGCACCAGGTCCCTAGCTCTTTCCTGGCACTCTGCCTCTGCGGGGGTGGGAGAGCTGCTGGGAAGTGTGGTCCACGGGAAAACGCGCGGTCCTCTGGGTGGCAGGGAGGGCCTCCGTTAACTCTGACACCAGCCCAGGGACCCTGTGGACCTGGCCTGCTATCTCAAGGGGGGGGCACGTTGCCCGGAGGGATGCTCTTGGGGTGGGGCCTGCCTGCGCCTGCGCGGCCCCGCCTCTTGGCCCGAAACCACCCAGCCGCGGCTCGGACAAAAGCCATCTCCTGGGGGCCTCCCCCCTGTTCTTCCATCCGTAAAGGGGACCCCTTTACGGATGGAAGAACAGGGGGATCTTCGCAGTGGTGGGGACGGGACGGAGGGGTCTGCGGGTTTGCAGCCACGTAGGCCAGTTGCTCGCACGCCGGCCCCATGTGTCCCAGCTCCATGGACGAGGTGGGCCGCATATGGCGGGATGCAGGCGTCCTGCGGGGGTCAGGGGACGGCGTGGGCACTCCCCGGGCGAGAGAGGGCGCCTGGGACCCGAGAGAGTCCCGGGGAGAGTCCGAGGCCTGGCCGCAGTGGCTGCCATTACCTCCCCGGGCTCCTACCATGGGGCCTGGCCGTGCTCGCCCGATGCCCAGGTTCACCGCAGGTGAATGCCTTTTGCAGACGCCAAGGACAGGAGGTCGCCGATTCCCTCACAGAGGTGGGGGTTCGAGCTCTGGGGGACTGAGGTCGCAGCGGTCACACTCCATTTTTGGGTGGTTCCGCAGAGACTGGAGGGTTGAAGCGGCTGGGTCCAAGTGTGCCGCCTTGTGGCAGGGTGGGGGCTTTGCAGGCGAAGCAAGGCTCTTAGCCTCCCAGGCGGGGCACAGGCCAGACTCCCCAAGGGAGAACCGGTCCTTGGTCGAGGGTCCCGCCCGCCCGCCCGGAACCGCTCCACCAGGCGCGGAACCGTGGCCGGCCCCTCTTCCAGGCACCAGGTCCCTAGCTCTTTCCTGGCACTCTGCCTCTGCGGGGGTGGGAGAGCTGCTGGGAAGTGTGGTCCACGGGAAAACGCGCGGTCCTCTGGGTGGCAGGGAGGGCCTCCGTTAACTCTGACACCAGCCCAGGGACCCTGTGGACCTGGCCTGCTATCTCAAGGGGGGGGCACGTTGCCCGGAGGGATGCTCTTGGGGTGGGGCCTGCTTGCGCCTGCGCGGCCCCGCCTCTTGGCCCGAAACCACCC
Organism: Desmodus rotundus; assembly: GCF_022682495.2. Taxonomy (NCBI): domain Eukaryota; kingdom Metazoa; phylum Chordata; class Mammalia; order Chiroptera; family Phyllostomidae; genus Desmodus; species Desmodus rotundus. The sequence continues at coordinate 184,610 of NW_026527678.1, read as the reverse complement.
AGCCGCGGCTCGGACAAAAGCCATCTCCTGGGGGCCTCCCCCCTGTTCTTCCATCCGTAAAGGGGGACCCCTTTACGGATGGAAGAACAGGGGGATCTTCGCAGTGGTGGGGACGGGACGGAGGGGTCTGCGGGTTTGCAGCCACGTAGGCCAGTTGCTCGCACCCCGGCCCCATGTGTCCCAGCTCCATGGACGAGGTGGGCCGCTTATGGCGGGATGCAGGCGTCCTGCGGGGGTCAGGGGACGGCGTGGGCACTCCCCGGGCGAGAGAGGGCGCCTGGGACCCGAGAGAGCCCCGGGGAGAGTCCGAGGCCTGGCCGCAGAGGCTGCCATTGCCTCCCCGGGCTCCTACCATGGGGCCTGGCCGTGCTCGCCCGAGGCCCAGGTTCACCGCAGGTGAATGCCTTTTGCGGACGCCAAGGACAGGAGGTCGCCGATTCCCTCACAGAGGTGGGGGTTCGAGCTCTGGGGGACTGAGGTCGCAGCGGTCACACTCCATTTTTGGGTGGTTCCGCAGAGACTGGAGGGTTGAAGCGGCTGGGTCCAAGTCTGCCGCCTTGTGGCAGGGTGGGAGCTTTGCAGGCGAAGCAAGGCTCTTAGCCTCCCAGGCGGGGCACAGGCCAGACTCCCCAAGGGAGAACCGGTCCTTGGTCGAGGGTCCCGCCCGCCAGCCCGGAACCGCTCCACCAGGCGCGGAACCGTGGCCGGCCCCTCTTCCAGGCACCAGGTCCCTAGCTCTTTCCTGGCACTCTGCCTCTGCGGGGGTGGGAGAGCTGCTGGGAAGTGTGGTCCACGGGAAAACGCGCGGTCCTCTGGGTGGCAGGGAGGGCCTCCGTTAACTCTGACACCAGCCCAGGGACCCTGTGGACCTGGCCTGCTATCTCAAGGGGGGGGCACGTTGCCCGGAGGGATGCTCTTGGGGTGGGGCCTGCCTGCGCCTGCGCGGCCCCGCCTCTTGGCCCGAAACCACCCAGCCGCGGCTCGGACAAAAGCCATCTCCTGGGGGCCTCCCCCCTGTTCTTCCATCCGTAAAGGGGGACCCCTTTATGGATGGAAGAACAGGGGGATCTTCGCAGTGGTGGGGACGGGACGGAGGGGTCTGCGGGTTTGCAGCCACGTAGGCCAGTTGCTCGCACCCCGGCCCCATGTGTCCCAGCTCCATGGACGAGGTGGGCCGCATATGGCGGGATGCAGGCGTCCTGCGGGGGTCAGGGGACGGCGTGGGCACTCCCCGGGCGAGAGAGGGCGCCTGGGACCCGAGAGAGTCCCGGGGAGAGTCCGAGGCCTGGCCGCAGTGGCTGCCATTGCCTCCCCGGGGTCCTACCATGGGGCCTGGCCGTGCTCGCCCGATGCCCAGGTTCACCGCAGGTGAATGCCTTTTGCGGACGCCAAGGACAGGAGGTCGCCGATTCCCTCACAGAGGTGGGGGTTCGAGCTCTGGGGGACTGAGGTCGCAGCGGTCACACTCCATTTTTGGGTGGTTCCGCAGAGACTGGAGGGTTGAAGCGGCTGGGTCCAAGTGTGCCGCCTTGTGGCAGGGTGGGGGCTTTGCAGGCGAAGCAAGGCTCTTAGCCTCCCAGGCGGGGCACAGGCCAGACTCCCCAAGGGAGAACCGGTCCTTGGTCGAGGGTCCCGCCCGCTCGCCCGGAACCGCTCCACCAGGCGCGGAACCGTGGCCGGCCCCTCTTCCAGGCACCAGGTCCCTAGTTCTTTCCTGGCACTCTGCCTCAGCGGAGGTGGGAGAGCTGCTGGGAAGTGTGGTCCACGGGAAAACGCGCGGTCCTCTGGGTGGCAGGGAGGGCCTCCGTTAACTCTGACACCAGCCCAGGGACCCTGTGGACCTGGCCTGCTATCTCAAGGGGCGGGCACGTTGCCCGGAGGGATGCTCTTGGGGTGGGGCCTGCTTGCGCCTGCGCGGCCCCGCCTCTTGGCCCGAAACCACCCAGCCGCGGCTCGGACAAAAGCCATCTCCTGGGGGTCTCCCCCCTGTTCTTCCATCCGTAAAGGGGGACCCCTTTACGGATGGAAGAACAGGGGGATCTTCGCAGTGGTGGGGACGGGACGGAGGGGTCTGCGGGTTTGCAGCCACGTAGGCCAGTTGCTCGCACCCCGGCCCCATGTGTCCCAGCTCCATGGACGAGGTGGGCCGCTTATGGCGGGATGCAGGCGTCCTGCGGGGGTCAGGGGACGGCGTGGGCACTCCCCGGGCTTGAGAGGGCGCCTGGGACCCGAGAGAGCCCCGGGGAGAGTCCCAGGCCTGGCAGCAGAGGCTGCCATTGCCTCCCCGGGCTCCTACCATGGGGCCTGGCCGTGCTCGCCCGAGGCCCAGGTTCACCACAGGTGAATGCCTTTTGCGGACGCCAAGGACAGGAGGTCGCCGATTCCCTCACAGAGGTGGGGGTTCGAGCTCTGGGGGACTGAGGTCGCAGCGGTCACACTCCATTTTGGGTGGTTCCGCAGAGACTGGAGGGTTGAAGCGGCTGGGTCCAAGTGTGCCGCCTTGTGGCAGGGTGGGGGCCTTGCAGGCGAAGCAAGGCTCTTAGCCTCCCAGGCGGGGCACAGGCCAGACTCCCCAAGGGAGAACCGGTCCTTGGTCGAGGGTCCCGCCCGCTCGCCCGGAACCGCTCCACCAGGCGCGGAACCGTGGCCGGCCCCTCTTCCAGGCACCAGGTCCCTAGTTCTTTCCTGGCACTCTGCCTCAGCGGAGGTGGGAGAGCTGCTGGGAAGTGTGGTCCACGGGAAAACGCGCGGTCCTCTGGGTGGCAGGGAGGGCCTCCGTTAACTCTGACACCAGCCCAGGGACCCTGTGGACCTGGCCTGCTATCTCAAGGGGCGGGCACGTTGCCCGGAGGGATGCTCTTGGGGTGGGGCCTGCTTGCGCCTGCGCGGCCCCGCCTCTTGGCCCGAAACCACCCAGCCGCGGCTCGGACAAAAGCCATCTCCTGGGGGCCTCCCCCCTGTTCTTCCATCCGTAAAGGGGGACCCCTTTACGGATGGAAGAACAGGGGGATCTTCGCAGTGGTGGGGACGGGACGGAGGGGTCTGCGGGTTTGCAGCCACGTAGGCCAGTTGCTCGCACCCCGGCCCCATGTGTCCCAGCTCCATGGACGAGGTGGGCCGCTTATGGCGGGATGCAGGCGTCCTGCGGGGGTCAGGGGACGGCGTGGGCACTCCCCGGGCGAGAGAGGGCGCCTGGGACCCGAGAGAGCACCCGGGAAAATGCCCAGCCCTGGCCCCCGTGGCTCCAGTGGCCTCCCCAGGCTCCGGCCGTGGGGCCTGGTCCCGCTCACCTGAGCCCAGGTTCTCCGCAGGTGAATGCCTTTTGCGGACACCAGGGACCACAGGCCGCGGATCCCTTCACGGGCAGGGGGGGTTCGAGCTCTGTGGGACCCAGGTCGCAGCGCAAACAGTCCCTTCTCGCAAAGTTCAGCCCAGACTTTAGAGAGTAGAAGCGTCTCGGTCCAAGTTTTCCGCCTCGGGGCAGGGTGGGGCCGTTTGAGCCAAGAGAGACTCTTAGCCCCCAGGTAGACCCGGTCCCTGGGCGTGGGTCCCGCCCGCCCGGGCCCGCCCCACGTGGCCCGGAACCGTGGCCGGCCCCTCTTCCCGGCCCCAGGTCCCTAGCTCTTCCCTGGCACTCTGCCTCTGGCGGGGTGGGAGACGGGCTGGCAAGTGTGGTCCACGGGAAAACGCGCGGTCCTCTGGGTGGCAGGGAGGGCCTCTATTAACTCTGACACCAGCACAGGGACCCTGTGGACCTGGCCTGCTATCTCAAGGGGGGGGCACGTTGCCCGGAGGGATGCTCTTGGGGTGGGGCCTGCTTGCGCCTGCGCGGCCCCGCCTCTTGGCCCGAAACCACCCAGCCGCGGCTGGGACAAAAGCCATCTCCTGGGGGCCTCCCCCCTGTTCTTCCATCCGTAAAGGGGGACCCCTTTACGGATGGAAGAACAGGGGGATCTTCGCAGTGGTGGGGACGGGACGGAGGGGTCTGCGGGTTTGCAGCCACGTAGGCCAGTTGCTCGCACCCCGGCCCCATGTGTCCCAGCTCCATGGACGAGGTGGGCCGCTTATGGCGGGATGCAGGCGTCCTGCGGGGGTCAGGGGACGGCGTGGGCACTCCCCGGGCGAGAGAGGGCGCCTGGGACCCGAGAGAGCCCCGGGGAGAGTCCGAGGCCTGGCCGCAGAGGCTGCCATTGCCTCCCCGGGCTCCTACCATGGGGCCTGGCCGTGCTCGCCCGAGGCCCAGGTTCACCGCAGGTGAATGCCTTTTGCGGACGCCAAGGACAGGAGGTCGCCGATTCCCTCACAGAGGTGGGGGTTCGAGCTCTGGGGGACTGAGGTCGCAGCGGTCACACTCCATTTTTGGGTGGTTCCGCAGAGACTGGAGGGTTGAAGCGGCTGGGTCCAAGTGTGCCGCCTTGTGGCAGGGTGGGGGCTTTGCAGGCGAAGCAAGGCTCTTAGCCTCCCAGGCGGGGCACAGGCCAGACTCCCCAAGGGAGAACCGGTCCTTGGTCGAGGGTCCCGCCCGCCCGCCCGGAACCGCTCCACCAGGCGCGGAACCGTGGCCGGCCCCTCTTCCAGGCACCAGGTCCCTAGTTCTTTCCTGGCACTCTGCCTCTGCGGGGGTGGGAGAGCTGCTGGGAAGTGTGGTCCACGGGAAAACGCGCGGTCCTCTGGGTGGCAGGGAGGGCCTCCGTTAACTCTGACACCAGCCCAGGGACCCTGTGGACCTGGCCTGATATCTCAAGGGGCGGGCACGTTGCCCGGAGGGATGCTCTTGGGGTGGGGCCTGCTTGCGCCTGCCCAGGGACCCTGTGGAACTGCTGTGACCTCTAAAGGGTGGGTCAGGTGAGCCGAGGAAGGCGTGTGCTTGGGAGCCTGAGTGCGCATGCGCGGCCCACGTATAGGCCCGAAACCAGCCAGCCGCGGCTCGGAGAAAAGACATCTCCTGGGGGCCTCCCTATGTTCCTCCACTCCCCAGGGAGGGCCCCTTTACGGATGGAAGAAAAGGGGGATCTTCTCAGTGGTGTGTTCGTGCCAGAGGGGTCAGGGGGTTTGCCTCCCCGTACGCCAGGTGCCCGCAAACCGGGCCCAGGTGTTTGAGCCCCGTGGAGGCAGACGGCTGCTTATTGCTGGAATGAAGTGTCCTGCGGGGTCAAGGAAGGGCATGGGCACTCCCGGGCGACACAGGGCACCGGGCCCTAAGAGAGTTCCATGGAAAATCCCCCGCCCAGGCCCCCGGTATCCAAGTCTGTCCTTAGCACACTGTCTGTGCGGGGCTGAGAGTGATGCTGGGCAGTGTGGCCTAGGGGAAATCGCGCGGTCCTCTGAGTGGCAGGGAGGGCTTCTGTTTCCATGGACAGGTGCGCAGGGACCCTGTGAAACTGCTGTGACCTCTCAAGGGCGGGTCACCTGACCCCTCCAGGGTGGGACAGGTGACCTCCAAAGGGTGGGTCACGAGACCCCGCAAGGGTGGGTCACGTGACCCCAAAAGGGTGGGTCACGAAACCCTTCAAGGGTGGGTCACGTGACCCCTCAGGTGCGGGTCACGAGACCCCCCAGGGGTGGGTCACGTGACCCCGCAGGTGTGGGTCACGTGACCCCTCAGGGGTGGGTCAGGAGACCCCCCAGGGGTGGGTCACGTGACCCCTCAGGGGTGCGTCACGAGACCCCCCAGGGGTGGGTCACGTGACACCTCCGGTGTGGGTCACGTGACCCCTCGGGGGTGGGTCACGTGACCCCTCAAGGGTGGGTCAGGAGACACCTCAAGGGTGGCTCCCGTGACCCGAGGGAGGCCTGTTGTGGGGATCCTGAGTGCGCACGCGCGGCCCAAGTATAGGCCCGAACGGAGCCAGCCACGGCTCGGAGAAAAGCCATCTCCTGGGGGCCTCCCCATGTTCCTCCACTCCTCAAGGAGGACCCCTTTACGGATGGAAGAAAAGTGGGATCTTCGCAGTGGTGGGTTCGGGCCAGAGGGGTCTGCGGGTTTGCCTGCACGAACGCCAGGTGCTCGCACAACGGGCCCAGGTGTTTGAGCCCCGTGGAGGCAGAGGGCTGCTTATTGCTGGATGATAGTGTCCTGGAGGGTTAAGGGATGGCGTGGGCACTCCCAGGGCGACAGAGGGCACCTGGCCTTTAGAGAGTTCCCTGGAAAATTCCCCGCCCAGGCCCCTGGTCCACAAGTCTATCCTGCGCACAGTGTCTGTGCGAGGCTGGGAGTGCTTCTGGGGAGTGTACCCCAGCGGAAATCGCGTGGTCCTTTAGGTGGCAGGGAGGGCTCCTGTGTCCACGGACAGGTGCCCAGGGACCCTGTGGAACTGCTGTGACCTCTAAAGGGTGGGTCAGGTGAGCCGAGGAAGGCGTGTGCTTGGGAGCCTGAGTGCGCATGCGCGGCCCACGTATAGGCCCGAAACGAGCCAGCCGCGGCTCGGAGAAAAGCCATCTCCTGGGGGCCTCCCTATGTTCTTCCACTCCCCAGGGAGGGCCCCTTTACGGATGGAAGAAAAGGGGGATCTTCTCAGTGGTGTGTTCGGGCCAGAGGGGTCAGGGGGTTTGCCTCCCCGTACGCCAGGTGCCCGCACACCGGGCCCAGGTGTTTGAGCCCCGTGGAGGCAGACGGCTGCTTATTGCTGGAATGAAGTGTCCTGCGGGGTCAAGGAAGGGCATGGGCACTCCCGGGCGACACAGGGCACCGGGCCCTAAGAGAGTTCCATGGAAAATCCCCCGCCCAGGCCCCCGGTATCCAAGTCTGTCCTTAGCACACTGTCTGTGCGGGGCTGAGAGTGATGCTGGGCAGTGTGGCCTAGGGGAAATCGCGCGGTCCTCTGAGTGGCAGGGAGGGCTTCTGTTTCCATGGACAGGTGCGCAGGGACCCTGTGAAACTGCTGTGACCTCTCAAGGGCGGGTCACCTGACCCCTCCAGGGTGGGACAGGTGACCTCCAAAGGGTGGGTCACGAGACCCCGCAAGGGTGGGTCACGTGACCCCAAAAGGGTGGGTCACGAAACCCTTCAAGGGTGGGTCACGTGACCCCTCAGGGGTGGGTCACGAGACCCCCCAGGGGTGGGTCACGTGACCCCGCAGGTGTGGGTCACGTGACCCCTCAGGGGTGGGTCACGAGACCCCCCAGGGGTGGGTCACGTGACCCCTCAGGGGTGCGTCACGAGACCCCCCAGGGGTGGGTCACGTGACACCTCCGGTGTGGGTCACGTGACCCCTCGGGGGTGGGTCACGTGACCCCTCAAGGGTGGGTCAGGAGACACCTCAAGGGTGGGTCCCGTGACCCGAGGGAGGCCTGTTGTGGTGATCGTGAGTGCGCACGCGCGGCCCTTGTATAGGCCCGAAAGGAGCCAGCCGCGGCTCGGAGAAAAGCCATCTCCTGGGGGCCTCCCCATGTTCCTCCACTCCTCAAGGAGGACCCCTTTACGGATGGAAGAAAAGTGGGATCTTTGCAGTGGTGGGTTCGGGCCAGAGGGGTCTGCGGGTTTGCCTGCACGAACGCCAGGTGCTCGCACAACGGGCCCAGGTGTTTGAGCCCCATGGAGGCAGAGGGCTGCTTATTGCTGGATGATAGTGTCCTGCAGGGTTAAGGGATGGCGTGGGCACTCCCAGGGCGACAGAGGGCACCTGGCCTTTAGACAGTTCCCTGGAAAATTCCCCGCCCAGGCCCCTGGTCCACAAGTCTATCCTGCGCACAGTGTCTGTGCGAGGCTGGGAGTGCCTCTGGGGAGTGTACCCCAGCGGAAATCGCGTGGTCCTTTAGGTGGCAGGGAGGGCTCCTGTGTCCACGGACAGGTGCCCAGGGACCCTGTGGAACTGCTGTGACCTCTAAAGGGTGGGTCAGGTGAGCCGAGGAAGGCGTGTGCTTGGGATCCTGAGTGCGCATGCGCGGCCCACGTATAGGCCCGAAACCAGCCAGCCGCGGCTCGGAGAAAAGCCATCTCCTGGGGGCCTCCGTATGTTCCTCCACTCCCCAGGGAGGGCCCCTTTACGGATGGAAGAAAAGGGGGATCTTCGCAGTGGTGGGTTCGGGCCAGAGGGGTCTGGGCTTTGCCTCCACGTACGTCAGGTGCCCGCACACCGGGCCCAGGTGTTTGAGCCCCGTGGAGGCAGACGGCTGCTTATTGCTGGATGCAAGTGTCCTGCGGGGTCAAGGAAGGGCATGGGCACTCCCGGGCGACACAGGGCACCGGGCCCTTAGAGAGTTCCATGGAAAATCCCCCTCCCAGGGCCCCGGTATCCAAGTCTGTCCTTAGCACACTGTCGGTGCGGGGCTGAGAGTGCTGCTGGGCAGTGTGGCCTAGGGGAAATCGCGCGGTCCTCTGAGTGGCAGGGAGGGCTTCTGTTTCCATGGACAGGTGCGCAGGGACCCTGTGAAACTGCTGTGACCTCTCAAGGGCGGGTCACCTGACCCCTCCAGGGTGGGACAGGTGACCTCCCAAGGGTGGGTCACGAGCCCCGCAAGGGTGGGTCACGTGACCCCTCATGGGTGGGTCACGAGACCCCCGAGGTTTGGGTCACGTGACCCCTCAAGGGTGGGTCACGAGACCCCCCAGGTGTGGGTCACGTGACCCCTAAAGGGTGGGTCACGAGACCCCCCAGGTGTGGGTCACGTGACCCCTCAGGGTTGCGTCACGAGACCCCCCAGGGGTGGGTCACGTGACACCTCCGGTGTGGGTCACGTGACCCCAAAAGGGTGGGTCACGAGACCCCCCAGGGGTGGGTCACGTGACACCTCAGGGGTGCGTCACGAGACGCCCCAGGGGTGGGTCACGTGACACCTCCGGTGTGGGTCACGTGACCCCTCGGGGGTGGGTCACCTGACCCCTCAAGGGTGGGTCAGGAGACACCTCAAGGGTGGGTCCCGTGACCCGAGGGAGGCCTGTTGTGGGGATCCTGAGTGCGCAGGCGCGACCCATGTATAGGCCCGAAAGGAGCCAGCCGCGGCTCGGAGAAAAGCCATCTCCTGGGGGCCTCCCCATGTTCCTCCACTCCTCAAGGAGGACCCCTTTACGGATGGAAGAAAAGTGGGATCTTCGCAGTGGTGGGTTCGGGCCAGAGGGGTCTGCGGGTTTGCCTGCACGAACGCCAGGTGCTCGCACAACGGGCCCAGGTGTTTGAGCCCCGTGGAGGCAGAGGGCTGCTTATTGCTGGATGATAGTGTCCTGCAGGGTTAAGGGATGGCGTGGGCACTCCCAGGGCGACAGAGGGCACCTGGCCTTTAGACAGTTCCCTGGAAAATTCCCCGCCCAGGCCCCTGGTCCACAAGTCTATCCTGCATACAGTGTCTGTGCGAGGCTGGGAGTGCTTCTCGGGAGTGTACCCCAGCGGAAATCGCGTGGTCCTTTAGGTGGCAGGGAGGGCTCCTGTGTCCACGGACAGGTGCCCAGGGACCCTGTGGAACTGCTGTGACCTCTAAAGGGTGGGTCAGGTGAGCCGAGGAAGGCGTGTGCTTGGGAGCCTGAGTGCGCATGCGCGGCCCACGTATAGGCCCGAAACCAGCCAGCCGCGGCTCAGAGAAAAGCCATCTCCTGGGGGCCTCCGTATGTTCCTCCACTCCCCAGGGAGGGCCCCTTTACGGATGGAAGAAAAGGGGGATCTTCGCAGTGGTGGGTTCGGGCCAGAGGGGTCTGGGCTTTGCCTCCACGTACGTCAGGTGCCCGCACACCGGGCCCAGGTGTTTGAGCCCCGTGGAGGCAGACGGCTGCTTATTGCTGGATGCAAGTGTCCTGCGGGGTCAAGGAAGGGCATGGGCACTCCCGGGCTACACAGGGCACCGGGCCCTTAGAGAGTTCCATGGAAAATCCCCCTCCCAGGGCCCCGGTATCCAAGTCTGTCCTTAGCACACTGTCGGTGCGGGGCTGAGAGTGCTGCTGGGCAGTGTGGCCTAGGGGAAATCGCGCGGTCCTCTGAGTGGCAGGGAGGGCTTCTGTTTCCATGGACAGGTGCGCAGGGACCCTGTGAAACTGCTGTGACCTCTCAAGGGCGGGTCACCTGACCCCTCCAGGGTGGGACAGGTGACCTCCCAAGGGTGGGTCACGAGCCCCGCAAGGGTGGGTCACGTGACCCCAAAAGGGTGGGTCACGAGACCCCCCAGGGGTGGGTCACGTGACCCCGCAGGTGTGGGTCACGTGACCCCTCAAGGGTGGGTCACGAGACCCCCCAGGGGTGGGTCACGTGACCCCTCAGGGGTGCGTCACGAGACCCCCCAGGGGTGGGTCACGTGACACCTCCGGTGTGGGTCACGTGACCCCTGGGGGGTGGGTCACGTGACCCCTCAAGGGTGGGTCAGGAGACACCTCAAGGGTGGGTCCCGTGACCCGAGGGAGGCCTATTGTGGTGATCGTGAGTGCGCACGCGCGGCCCATGTATAGGCCCGAAAGGAGCCAGCCGCGGCTCGGAGAAAAGCCATCTCCTGGGGTCCTCCCCATGTTCCTCCACTCCTCAAGGAGGACCCCTTTACGGATGGAAGAAAAGGGGGATCTTCGCAGTGGTGGGTTCGGGCCAGAGGGGTCTGGGCTTTGCCTCCACGTACGCCAGGTGCCCGCACACCGGGCCCAGGTGTTTGAGCCCCGTGGAGGCAGACGGCTGCTTATTGCTGGATGCAAGTGTCCTGCGGGGTCAAGGAAGGGCATGGGCACTCCTGGGCGACACAGGGCACCGGGCCCTAAGAGAGTTCCATGGAAAATCCCCCGCCCAGGCCCCCGGTATCCAAGTCTGTCCTTAGCACACTGTCTGTGCGGGGCTGAGAGTGATGCTGGGCAGTGTGGCCTAGGGGAAATCGCGCGGTCCTCTGAGTGGCAGGGAGGGCTTCTGTTTCCATGGACAGGTGCGCAGGGACCCTGTGAAACTGCTGTGACCTCTCAAGGGCGGGTCACCTGACCCCTCCAGGGTGGGACAGGTGACCTCCCAAGGGTGGGTCACGAGACCCCGCAAGGGTGGGTCACGTGACCCCAAAAGGGTGGGTCACGAAACCCTTCAAGGGTGGGTCACGTGACCCCTCAGGGGTGGGTCACGAGACCCCCCAGGGGTGGGTCACGAGACCCCCGAGGTTTGGGTCACGTGACCCCTCAAGGGTGGGTCACGAGACCCCCCAGGTGTGGGTCACGTGACCCCTCAGGGGTGCGTCACGTGACCCCTCGGGGGTGGGTCACGTGACCCCTCAAGGGTGGGTCAGGAGACACCTCAAGGGTGGCTCCCGTGACCCGAGGGAGCCCTGTTGTGGTGATCGTGAGTGCGCCCGCGCGGCCCATGTATAGGCCCGAAAGGAGCCAGCCGCGGCTCGGAGAAAAGCCATCTCCTGGGGGCCTCCCCATGTTCCTCCACTCCTCAAGGAGGACCCCTTTACGGATGGAAGAAAAGTGGGATCTTCGCAGTGGTGGGTTCGGGCCAGAGGGGTCTGCGGGTTTGCCTGCACGAACGCCAGGTGCTCGCACAACGGGCCCAGGTGTTTGAGCCCCATGGAGGCAGAGGGCTGCTTATTGCTGGATGATAGTGTCCTGCAGGGTTAAGGGATGGCGTGGGCACTCCCAGGGCGACAGAGGGCACCTGGCCTTTAGAGAGTTCCCTGGAAAATTCCCCGCCCAGGCCCCTGGTCCACAAGTCTATCCTGCGCACAGTGTCTGTGCGAGGCTGGGAGTGCTTCTCGGGAGTGTACCCCAGCGGAAATCGCGTGGTCCTTTAGGTGGCAGGGAGGGCTCCTGTGTCCACGGACAGGTGCCCAGGGACCCTGTGGAACTGCTGTGACCTCTAAAGGGTGGGTCAGGTGAGCCGAGGAAGGCGTGTGCTTGGGAGCCTGAGTGCGCATGCGCGGCCCACGTATAGGCCCGAAACCAGCCAGCCGCGGCTCGGAGAAAAGCCATCTCCTGGGGGCCTCCCTATGTTCCTCCACTCCCCAGGGAGGGCCCCTTTACGGATGGAAGAAAAGGGGGATCTTCTCAGTGGTGTGTTCGTGCCAGAGGGGTCAGGGGGTTTGCCTCCCCGTACGCCAGGTGCCCGCAAACCGGGCCCAGGTGTTTGAGCCCCGTGGAGGCAGACGGCTGCTTATTGCTGGAATGAAGTGTGCTGCGGGGTCAAGGAAGGGCATGGGCACTCCCGGGCGACACAGGGCACCGGGCCCTAAGAGAGTTCCATGGAAAATCCCCCGCCCAGGCCCCCGGTATCCAAGTCTGTCCTTAGCACACTGTCTGTGCGGGGCTGAGAGTGATGCTGGGCAGTGTGGCCTAGGGGAAATCGCGCGGTCCTCTGAGTGGCAGGGAGGGCTTCTGTTTCCATGGACAGGTGCGCAGGGACCCTGTGAAACTGCTGTGACCTCTCAAGGGCGGGTCACCTGACCCCTCCAGGGTGGGACAGGTGACCTCCAAAGGGTGGGTCACGAGACCCCGCAAGGGTGGGTCACGTGACCCCAAAAGGGTGGGTCACGAAACCCTTCAAGGGTGGGTCACGTGACCCCTCAGGGGTTGGTCACGAGACCCCCCAGGGGTGGGTCACGTGACCCCGCAGGTGTGGGTCACGTGACCCCTCAGGGGTGGGTCACGAGACCCCCCAGGGGTGGGTCACGTGACCCCTCAGGGGTGCGTCACGAGACCCCCCAGGGGTGGGTCACGTGACACCTCCGGTGTGGGTCACGTGACCCCTCGGGGGTGGGTCACGTGACCCCTCAAGGGTGGGTCAGGAGACACCTCAAGGGTGGGTCCCGTGACCCGAGGGAGGCCTGTTGTGGTGATCGTGAGTGCGCACGCGCGGCCCATGTATAGGCCCGAAACGAGCCAGCCGCGGCTCGGAGAAAAGCCATCTCCTGGGGGCCTCCCTATGTTCCTCCACTCCCCAGGGAGGGCCCCTTTACGGATGGAAGAAAAGGGGGATCTTCTCAGTGGTGTGTTCGGGCCAGAGGGGTCAGGGGGTTTGCCTCCCCGTACGCCAGGTGCCTGCACACCGGGCCCAGGTGTTTGAGCCCCGTGGAGGCAGACGGCTGCTTATTGCTGGAATGAAGTGTCCTGCGGGGTCAAGGAAGGGCATGGGCACTCCCGGGCGACACAGGGCACCGGGCCCTAAGAGAGTTCCATGGAAAATCCCCCACCCAGGCCCCCGGTATCCAAGTCTGTCCTTAGCACACTGTCTGTGCGGGGCTGAGAGTGATGCTGGGCAGTGTGGCCTAGGGGAAATCGCGCGGTCCTCTGAGTGGCAGGGAGGGCTTCTGTTTCCATGGACAGGTGCGCAGGGACCCTGTGAAACTGCTGTGACCTCTCAAGGGCGGGTCACCTGACCCCTCCAGGGTGGGACAGGTGACCTCCAAAGGGTGGGTCACGAGACCCCGCAAGGGTGGGTCACGTGACCCCAAAAGGGTGGGTCACGAAACCCTTCAAGGGTGGGTCACGAGACCCCCCAGGGGTGGGTCACGTGACCCCGCAGGTGTGGGTCACGTGACCCCTCAAGGGTGGGTCACGAGACCCCCCAGGGGTGGGTCACGTGACCCCTCAGGGGTGCGGCACGAGACCCCCCAGGGGTGGGTCACGTGACACCTCCGGTGTGGGTCACGTGACCCCTGGGGGGTGGGTCACGTGACCCCTCAAGGGTGGGTCAGGAGACACCTCAAGGGTGGGTCCCGTGACCCGAGGGAGGCCTATTGTGGTGATCGTGAGTGCGCACGCGCGGCCCATGTATAGGCCCGAAAGGAGCCAGCCGCGGCTCGGAGAAAAGCCATCTCCTGGGGTCCTCCCCATGTTCCTCCACTCCTCAAGGAGGACCCCTTTACGGATGGAAGAAAAGGGGGATCTTCGCAGTGGTGGGTTCGGGCCAGAGGGGTCTGGGCTTTGCCTCCACGTACGCCAGGTGCCCGCACACCGGGCCCAGGTGTTTGAGCCCCGTGGAGGCAGACGGCTGCTTATTGCTGGATGCAAGTGTCCTGCGGGGTCAAGGAAGGGCATGGGCACTCCTGGGCGACACAGGGCACCGGGCCCTAAGAGAGTTCCATGGAAAATCCCCCGCCCAGGCCCCCGGTATCCAAGTCTGTCCTTAGCACACTGTCTGTGCGGGGCTGAGAGTGATGCTGGGCAGTGTGGCCTAGGGGAAATCGCGCGGTCCTCTGAGTGGCAGGGAGGGCTTCTGTTTCCATGGACAGGTGCGCAGGGACCCTGTGAAACTGCTGTGACCTCTCAAGGGCGGGTCACCTGACCCCTCCAGGGTGGGACAGGTGACCTCCCAAGGGTGGGTCACGAGACCCCGCAAGGGTGGGTCACGTGACCCCAAAAGGGTGGGTCACGAAACCCTTCAAGGGTGGGTCACGTGACCCCTCAGGGGTGGGTCACGAGACCCCCCAGGGGTGGGTCACGAGACCCCCGAGGTTTGGGTCACGTGACCCCTCAAGGGTGGGTCACGAGACCCCCCAGGTGTGGGTCACGTGACCCCTCAGGGGTGCGTCACGTGACCCCTCGGGGGTGGGTCACGTGACCCCTCAAGGGTGGGTCAGGAGACACCTCAAGGGTGGCTCCCGTGACCCGAGGGAGCCCTGTTGTGGTGATCGTGAGTGCGCCCGCGCGGCCCATGTATAGGCCCGAAAGGAGCCAGCCGCGGCTCGGAGAAAAGCCATCTCCTGGGGGCCTCCCCATGTTCCTCCACTCCTCAAGGAGGACCCCTTTACGGATGGAAGAAAAGTGGGATCTTCGCAGTGGTGGGTTCGGGCCAGAGGGGTCTGCGGGTTTGCCTGCACGAACGCCAGGTGCTCGCACAACGGGCCCAGGTGTTTGAGCCCCATGGAGGCAGAGGGCTGCTTATTGCTGGATGATAGTGTCCTGCAGGGTTAAGGGATGGCGTGGGCACTCCCAGGGCGACAGAGGGCACCTGGCCTTTAGAGAGTTCCCTGGAAAATTCCCCGCCCAGGCCCCTGGTCCACAAGTCTATCCTGCGCACAGTGTCTGTGCGAGGCTGGGAGTGCTTCTCGGGAGTGTACCCCAGCGGAAATCGCGTGGTCCTTTAGGTGGCAGGGAGGGCTCCTGTGTCCACGGACAGGTGCCCAGGGACCCTGTGGAACTGCTGTGACCTCTAAAGGGTGGGTCAGGTGAGCCGAGGAAGGCGTGTGCTTGGGAGCCTGAGTGCGCATGCGCGGCCCACGTATAGGCCCGAAACCAGCCAGCCGCGGCTCGGAGAAAAGCCATCTCCTGGGGGCCTCCCTATGTTCCTCCACTCCCCAGGGAGGGCCCCTTTACGGATGGAAGAAAAGGGGGATCTTCTCAGTGGTGTGTTCGTGCCAGAGGGGTCAGGGGGTTTGCCTCCCCGTACGCCAGGTGCCCGCAAACCGGGCCCAGGTGTTTGAGCCCCGTGGAGGCAGACGGCTGCTTATTGCTGGAATGAAGTGTGCTGCGGGGTCAAGGAAGGGCATGGGCACTCCCGGGCGACACAGGGCACCGGGCCCTAAGAGAGTTCCATGGAAAATCCCCCGCCCAGGCCCCCGGTATCCAAGTCTGTCCTTAGCACACTGTCTGTGCGGGGCTGAGAGTGATGCTGGGCAGTGTGGCCTAGGGGAAATCGCGCGGTCCTCTGAGTGGCAGGGAGGGCTTCTGTTTCCATGGACAGGTGCGCAGGGACCCTGTGAAACTGCTGTGACCTCTCAAGGGCGGGTCACCTGACCCCTCCAGGGTGGGACAGGTGACCTCCAAAGGGTGGGTCACGAGACCCCGCAAGGGTGGGTCACGTGACCCCAAAAGGGTGGGTCACGAAACCCTTCAAGGGTGGGTCACGTGACCCCTCAGGGGTTGGTCACGAGACCCCCCAGGGGTGGGTCACGTGACCCCGCAGGTGTGGGTCACGTGACCCCTCAGGGGTGGGTCAGGAGACCCCCCAGGGGTGGGTCACGTGACCCCTCAGGGGTGCGTCACGAGACCCCCCAGGGGTGGGTCACGTGACACCTCCGGTGTGGGTCACGTGACCCCTCGGGGGTGGGTCACGTGACCCCTCAAGGGTGGGTCAGGAGACACCTCAAGGGTGGGTCCCGTGACCCGAGGGAGGCCTGTTGTGGTGATCGTGAGTGCGCACGCGCGGCCCATGTATAGGCCCGAAACGAGCCAGCCGCGGCTCGGAGAAAAGCCATCTCCTGGGGGCCTCCCTATGTTCCTCCACTCCCCAGGGAGGGCCCCTTTACGGATGGAAGAAAAGGGGGATCTTCTCAGTGGTGTGTTCGGGCCAGAGGGGTCAGGGGGTTTGCCTCCCCGTACGCCAGGTGCCTGCACACCGGGCCCAGGTGTTTGAGCCCCGTGGAGGCAGACGGCTGCTTATTGCTGGAATGAAGTGTCCTGCGGGGTCAAGGAAGGGCATGGGCACTCCCGGGCGACACAGGGCACCGGGCCCTAAGAGAGTTCCATGGAAAATCCCCCACCCAGGCCCCCGGTATCCAAGTCTGTCCTTAGCACACTGTCTGTGCGGGGCTGAGAGTGATGCTGGGCAGTGTGGCCTAGGGGAAATCGCGCGGTCCTCTGAGTGGCAGGGAGGGCTTCTGTTTCCATGGACAGGTGCGCAGGGACCCTGTGAAACTGCTGTGACCTCTCAAGGGCGGGTCACCTGACCCCTCCAGGGTGGGACAGGTGACCTCCAAAGGGTGGGTCACGAGACCCCGCAAGGGTGGGTCACGTGACCCCAAAAGGGTGGGTCACGAAACCCTTCAAGGGTGGGTCACGAGACCCCCCAGGGGTGGGTCACGTGACCCCGCAGGTGTGGGTCACGTGACCCCTCAAGGGTGGGTCACGAGACCCCCCAGGGGTGGGTCACGTGACCCCTCAGGGGTGCGGCACGAGACCCCCCAGGGGTGGGTCACGTGACACCTCCGGTGTGGGTCACGTGACCCCTGGGGGGTGGGTCACGTGACCCCTCAAGGGTGGGTCAGGAGACACCTCAAGGGTGGGTCCCGTGACCCGAGGGAGGCCTATTGTGGTGATCGTGAGTGCGCACGCGCGGCCCATGTATAGGCCCGAAAGGAGCCAGCCGCGGCTCGGAGAAAAGCCATCTCCTGGGGTCCTCCCCATGTTCCTCCACTCCTCAAGGAGGACCCCTTTACGGATGGAAGAAAAGGGGGATCTTCGCAGTGGTGGGTTCGGGCCAGAGGGGTCTGGGCTTTGCCTCCACGTACGCCAGGTGCCCGCACACCGGGCCCAGGTGTTTGAGCCCCGTGGAGGCAGACGGCTGCTTATTGCTGGATGCAAGTGTCCTGCGGGGTCAAGGAAGGGCATGGGCACTCCTGGGCGACACAGGGCACCGGGCCCTAAGAGAGTTCCATGGAAAATCCCCCGCCCAGGCCCCCGGTATCCAAGTCTGTCCTTAGCACACTGTCTGTGCGGGGCTGAGAGTGATGCTGGGCAGTGTGGCCTAGGGGAAATCGCGCGGTCCTCTGAGTGGCAGGGAGGGCTTCTGTTTCCATGGACAGGTGCGCAGGGACCCTGTGAAACTGCTGTGACCTCTCAAGGGCGGGTCACCTGACCCCTCCAGGGTGGGACAGGTGACCTCCCAAGGGTGGGTCACGAGACCCCGCAAGGGTGGGTCACGTGACCCCAAAAGGGTGGGTCACGAAACCCTTCAAGGGTGGGTCACGTGACCCCTCAGGGGTGGGTCACGAGACCCCCCAGGGGTGGGTCACGAGACCCCCGAGGTTTGGGTCACGTGACCCCTCAAGGGTGGGTCACGAGACCCCCCAGGTGTGGGTCACGTGACCCCTCAGGGGTGCGTCACGTGACCCCTCGGGGGTGGGTCACGTGACCCCTCAAGGGTGGGTCAGGAGACACCTCAAGGGTGGCTCCCGTGACCCGAGGGAGCCCTGTTGTGGTGATCGTGAGTGCGCCCGCGCGGCCCATGTATAGGCCCGAAAGGAGCCAGCCGCGGCTCGGAGAAAAGCCATCTCCTGGGGGCCTCCCCATGTTCCTCCACTCCTCAAGGAGGACCCCTTTACGGATGGAAGAAAAGTGGGATCTTCGCAGTGGTGGGTTCGGGCCAGAGGGGTCTGCGGGTTTGCCTGCACGAACGCCAGGTGCTCGCACAACGGGCCCAGGTGTTTGAGCCCCATGGAGGCAGAGGGCTGCTTATTGCTGGATGATAGTGTCCTGCAGGGTTAAGGGATGGCGTGGGCACTCCCAGGGCGACAGAGGGCACCTGGCCTTTAGAGAGTTCCCTGGAAAATTCCCCGCCCAGGCCCCTGGTCCACAAGTCTATCCTGCGCACAGTGTCTGTGCGAGGCTGGGAGTGCTTCTCGGGAGTGTACCCCAGCGGAAATCGCGTGGTCCTTTAGGTGGCAGGGAGGGCTCCTGTGTCCACGGACAGGTGCCCAGGGACCCTGTGGAACTGCTGTGACCTCTAAAGGGTGGGTCAGGTGAGCCGAGGAAGGCGTGTGCTTGGGAGCCTGAGTGCGCATGCGCGGCCCACGTATAGGCCCGAAACCAGCCAGCCGCGGCTCGGAGAAAAGCCATCTCCTGGGGGCCTCCCTATGTTCCTCCACTCCCCAGGGAGGGCCCCTTTACGGATGGAAGAAAAGGGGGATCTTCTCAGTGGTGTGTTCGTGCCAGAGGGGTCAGGGGGTTTGCCTCCCCGTACGCCAGGTGCCCGCAAACCGGGCCCAGGTGTTTGAGCCCCGTGGAGGCAGACGGCTGCTTATTGCTGGAATGAAGTGTCCTGCGGGGTCAAGGAAGGGCATGGGCACTCCCGGGCGACACAGGGCACCGGGCCCTAAGAGAGTTCCATGGAAAATCCCCCGCCCAGGCCCCCGGTATCCAAGTCTGTCCTTAGCACACTGTCTGTGCGGGGCTGAGAGTGATGCTGGGCAGTGTGGCCTAGGGGAAATCGCGCGGTCCTCTGAGTGGCAGGGAGGGCTTCTGTTTCCATGGACAGGTGCGCAGGGACCCTGTGAAACTGCTGTGACCTCTCAAGGGCGGGTCACCTGACCCCTCCAGGGTGGGACAGGTGACCTCCAAAGGGTGGGTCACGAGACCCCGCAAGGGTGGGTCACGTGACCCCAAAAGGGTGGGTCACGAAACCCTTCAAGGGTGGGTCACGTGACCCCTCAGGGGTGGGTCACGAGACCCCCCAGGGGTGGGTCACGTGACCCCGCAGGTGTGGGTCACGTGACCCCTCAGGGGTGGGTCACGAGACCCCCCAGGGGTGGGTCACGTGACCCCTCAGGGGTGCGTCACGAGACCGCCCGGGGTGGGTCACGTGACACCTCCGGTGTGGGTCACGTGACCCCTCGGGGTGGGTCACGTGACCCCTCAAGGGTGGGTCAGGAGACACCTCAACGGTGGCTCCCGTGACCCGAGGGAGGCCTCTTGTGGGGATCCTGAGTGCGCACGCGCGGCCCAAGTATAGGCCCGAACGGAGCCAGCCACGGCTCGGAGAAAAGCCATCTCCTGGGGGCCTCCCCATGTTCCTCCACTCCTCAAGGAGGACCCCTTTACGGATGGAAGAAAAGTGGGATCTTCGCAGTGGTGGGTTCGGGCCAGAGGGGTCTGCGGGTTTGCCTGCACGAACGCCAGGTGCTCGCACAACGGGCCCAGGTGTTTGAGCCCCGTGGAGGCAGAGGGCTGCTTATTGCTGGATGATAGTGTCCTGGAGGGTTAAGGGATGGCGTGGGCACTCCCAGGGCGACAGAGGGCACCTGGCCTTTAGAGAGTTCCCTGGAAAATTCCCCGCCCAGGCCCCTGGTCCACAAGTCTATCCTGCGCACAGTGTCTGTGCGAGGCTGGGAGTGCTTCTGGGGAGTGTACCCCAGCGGAAATCGCGTGGTCCTTTAGGTGGCAGGGAGGGCTCCTGTGTCCACGGACAGGTGCCCAGGGACCCTGTGGAACTGCTGTGACCTCTAAAGGGTGGGTCAGGTGAGCCGAGGAAGGCGTGTGCTTGGGAGCCTGAGTGCGCATGCGCGGCCCATGTATAGGCCCGAAACGAGCCAGCCGCGGCTCGGAGAAAAGCCATCTCCTGGGGGCCTCCCTATGTTCTTCCACTCCCCAGGGAGGGCCCCTTTACGGATGGAAGAAAAGGGGGATCTTCTCAGTGGTGTGTTCGGGCCAGAGGGGTCAGGGGGTTTGCCTCCCCGTACGCCAGGTGCCCGCACACCGGGCCCAGGTGTTTGAGCCCCGTGGAGGCAGACGGCTGCTTATTGCTGGAATGAAGTGTCCTGCGGGGTCAAGGAAGGGCATGGGCACTCCCGGGCGACACAGGGCACCGGGCCCTAAGAGAGTTCCATGGAAAATCCCCCGCCCAGGCCCCCGGTATCCAAGTCTGTCCTTAGCACACTGTCTGTGCGGGGCTGAGAGTGATGCTGGGCAGTGTGGCCTAGGGGAAATCGCGCGGTCCTCTGAGTGGCAGGGAGGGCTTCTGTTTCCATGGACAGGTGCGCAGGGACCCTGTGAAACTGCTGTGACCTCTCAAGGGCGGGTCACCTGACCCCTCCAGGGTGGGACAGGTGACCTCCAAAGGGTGGGTCACGAGACCCCGCAAGGGTGGGTCACGTGACCCCAAAAGGGTGGGTCACGAAACCCTTCAAGGGTGGGTCACGTGACCCCTCAGGGGTTGGTCACGAGACCCCCCAGGGGTGGGTCACGTGACCCCGCAGGTGTGGGTCACGTGACCCCTCAGGGGTGGGTCACGAGACCCCCCAGGGGTGGGTCACGTGACCCCTCAGGGGTGCGTCACGAGACCCCCCAGGGGTGGGTCACGTGACACCTCCGGTGTGGGTCACGTGACCCCTCGGGGGTGGGTCACGTGACCCCTCAAGGGTGGGTCAGGAGACACCTCAAGGGTGGGTCCCGTGACCCGAGGGAGGCCTGTTGTGGTGATCGTGAGTGCGCACGCGCGGCCCATGTATAGGCCCGAAACGAGCCAGCCGCGGCTCGGAGAAAAGCCATCTCCAGGGGGCCTCCCTATGTTCCTCCACTCCCCAGGGAGGGCCCCTTTACGGATGGAAGAAAAGGGGGATCTTCTCAGTGGTGTGTTCGGGCCAGAGGGGTCAGGGGGTTTGCCTCCCCGTACGCCAGGTGCCCGCACACCGGGCCCAGGTGTTTGAGCCCCGTGGAGGCAGACGGCTGCTTATTGCTGGAATGAAGTGTCCTGCGGGGTCAAGGAAGGGCATGGGCACTCCCGGGCGACACAGGGCACCGGGCCCTAAGAGAGTTCCATGGAAAATCCCCCACCCAGGCCCCCGGTATCCAAGTCTGTCCTTAGCACACTGTCTGTGCGGGGCTGAGAGTGATGCTGGGCAGTGTGGCCTAGGGGAAATCGCGCGGTCCTCTGAGTGGCAGGGAGGGCTTCTGTTTCCATGGACAGGTGCGCAGGGACCCTGTGAAACTGCTGTGACCTCTCAAGGGCGGGTCACCTGACCCCTCCAGGGTGGGACAGGTGACCTCCAAAGGGTGGGTCACGAGACCCCGCAAGGGTGGGTCACGTGACCCCAAAAGGGTGGGTCACGAAACCCTTCAAGGGTGGGTCACGAGACCCCCCAGGGGTGGGTCACGTGACCCCGCAGGTGTGGGTCACGTGACCCCTCAAGGGTGGGTCACGAGACCCCCCAGGGGTGGGTCACGTGACCCCTCAGGGGTGCGTCACGAGACCCCCCAGGGGTGGGTCACGTGACACCTCCGGTGTGGGTCACGTGACCCCTGGGGGGTGGGTCACGTGACCCCTCAAGGGTGGGTCAGGAGACACCTCAAGGGTGGGTCCCGTGACCCGAGGGAGGCCTATTGTGGTGATCGTGAGTGCGCACGCGCGGCCCATGTATAGGCCCGAAAGGAGCCAGCCGCGGCTCGGAGAAAAGCCATCTCCTGGGGTCCTCCCCATGTTCCTCCACTCCTCAAGGAGGACCCCTTTACGGATGGAAGAAAAGGGGGATCTTCGCAGTGGTGGGTTCGGGCCAGAGGGGTCTGGGCTTTGCCTCCACGTACGCCAGGTGCCCGCACACCGGGCCCAGGTGTTTGAGCCCCGTGGAGGCAGACGGCTGCTTATTGCTGGATGCAAGTGTCCTGCGGGGTCAAGGAAGGGCATGGGCACTCCTGGGCGACACAGGGCACCGGGCCCTAAGAGAGTTCCATGGAAAATCCCCCGCCCAGGCCCCCGGTATCCAAGTCTGTCCTTAGCACACTGTCTGTGCGGGGCTGAGAGTGATGCTGGGCAGTGTGGCCTAGGGGAAATCGCGCGGTCCTCTGAGTGGCAGGGAGGGCTTCTGTTTCCATGGACAGGTGCGCAGGGACCCTGTGAAACTGCTGTGACCTCTCAAGGGCGGGTCACCTGACCCCTCCAGGGTGGGACAGGTGACCTCCCAAGGGTGGGTCACGAGACCCCGCAAGGGTGGGTCACGTGACCCCAAAAGGGTGGGTCACGAAACCCTTCAAGGGTGGGTCACGTGACCCCTCAGGGGTGGGTCACGAGACCCCCCAGGGGTGGGTCACGAGACCCCCGAGGTTTGGGTCACGTGACCCCTCAAGGGTGGGTCACGAGACCCCCCAGGTGTGGGTCACGTGACCCCTCAGGGGTGCGTCACGTGACCCCTCGGGGGTGGGTCACGTGACCCCTCAAGGGTGGGTCAGGAGACACCTCAAGGGTGGCTCCCGTGACCCGAGGGAGCCCTGTTGTGGTGATCGTGAGTGCGCCCGCGCGGCCCATGTATAGGCCCGAAAGGAGCCAGCCGCGGCTCGGAGAAAAGCCATCTCCTGGGGGCCTCCCCATGTTCCTCCACTCCTCAAGGAGGACCCCTTTACGGATGGAAGAAAAGTGGGATCTTCGCAGTGGTGGGTTCGGGCCAGAGGGGTCTGCGGGTTTGCCTGCACGAACGCCAGGTGCTCGCACAACGGGCCCAGGTGTTTGAGCCCCATGGAGGCAGAGGGCTGCTTATTGCTGGATGATAGTGTCCTGCAGGGTTAAGGGATGGCGTGGGCACTCCCAGGGCGACAGAGGGCACCTGGCCTTTAGAGAGTTCCCTGGAAAATTCCCCGCCCAGGCCCCTGGTCCACAAGTCTATCCTGCGCACAGTGTCTGTGCGAGGCTGGGAGTGCTTCTCGGGAGTGTACCCCAGCGGAAATCGCGTGGTCCTTTAGGTGGCAGGGAGGGCTCCTGTGTCCACGGACAGGTGCCCAGGGACCCTGTGGAACTGCTGTGACCTCTAAAGGGTGGGTCAGGTGAGCCGAGGAAGGCGTGTGCTTGGGAGCCTGAGTGCGCATGCGCGGCCCACGTATAGGCCCGAAACCAGCCAGCCGCGGCTCGGAGAAAAGCCATCTCCTGGGGGCCTCCCTATGTTCCTCCACTCCCCAGGGAGGGCCCCTTTACGGATGGAAGAAAAGGGGGATCTTCTCAGTGGTGTGTTCGTGCCAGAGGGGTCAGGGGGTTTGCCTCCCCGTACGCCAGGTGCCCGCAAACCGGGCCCAGGTGTTTGAGCCCCGTGGAGGCAGACGGCTGCTTATTGCTGGAATGAAGTGTGCTGCGGGGTCAAGGAAGGGCATGGGCACTCCCGGGCGACACAGGGCACCGGGCCCTAAGAGAGTTCCATGGAAAATCCCCCGCCCAGGCCCCCGGTATCCAAGTCTGTCCTTAGCACACTGTCTGTGCGGGGCTGAGAGTGATGCTGGGCAGTGTGGCCTAGGGGAAATCGCGCGGTCCTCTGAGTGGCAGGGAGGGCTTCTGTTTCCATGGACAGGTGCGCAGGGACCCTGTGAAACTGCTGTGACCTCTCAAGGGCGGGTCACCTGACCCCTCCAGGGTGGGACAGGTGACCTCCAAAGGGTGGGTCACGAGACCCCGCAAGGGTGGGTCACGTGACCCCAAAAGGGTGGGTCACGAAACCCTTCAAGGGTGGGTCACGTGACCCCTCAGGGGTTGGTCACGAGACCCCCCAGGGGTGGGTCACGTGACCCCGCAGGTGTGGGTCACGTGACCCCTCAGGGGTGGGTCACGAGACCCCCCAGGGGTGGGTCACGTGACCCCTCAGGGGTGCGTCACGAGACCCCCCAGGGGTGGGTCACGTGACACCTCCGGTGTGGGTCACGTGACCCCTCGGGGGTGGGTCACGTGACCCCTCAAGGGTGGGTCAGGAGACACCTCAAGGGTGGGTCCCGTGACCCGAGGGAGGCCTGTTGTGGTGATCGTGAGTGCGCACGCGCGGCCCATGTATAGGCCCGAAACGAGCCAGCCGCGGCTCGGAGAAAAGCCATCTCCTGGGGGCCTCCCTATGTTCCTCCACTCCCCAGGGAGGGCCCCTTTACGGATGGAAGAAAAGGGGGATCTTCTCAGTGGTGTGTTCGGGCCAGAGGGGTCAGGGGGTTTGCCTCCCCGTACGCCAGGTGCCTGCACACCGGGCCCAGGTGTTTGAGCCCCGTGGAGGCAGACGGCTGCTTATTGCTGGAATGAAGTGTCCTGCGGGGTCAAGGAAGGGCATGGGCACTCCCGGGCGACACAGGGCACCGGGCCCTAAGAGAGTTCCATGGAAAATCCCCCACCCAGGCCCCCGGTATCCAAGTCTGTCCTTAGCACACTGTCTGTGCGGGGCTGAGAGTGATGCTGGGCAGTGTGGCCTAGGGGAAATCGCGCGGTCCTCTGAGTGGCAGGGAGGGCTTCTGTTTCCATGGACAGGTGCGCAGGGACCCTGTGAAACTGCTGTGACCTCTCAAGGGCGGGTCACCTGACCCCTCCAGGGTGGGACAGGTGACCTCCAAAGGGTGGGTCACGAGACCCCGCAAGGGTGGGTCACGTGACCCCAAAAGGGTGGGTCACGAAACCCTTCAAGGGTGGGTCACGAGACCCCCCAGGGGTGGGTCACGTGACCCCGCAGGTGTGGGTCACGTGACCCCTCAAGGGTGGGTCACGAGACCCCCCAGGGGTGGGTCACGTGACCCCTCAGGGGTGCGGCACGAGACCCCCCAGGGGTGGGTCACGTGACACCTCCGGTGTGGGTCACGTGACCCCTGGGGGGTGGGTCACGTGACCCCTCAAGGGTGGGTCAGGAGACACCTCAAGGGTGGGTCCCGTGACCCGAGGGAGGCCTATTGTGGTGATCGTGAGTGCGCACGCGCGGCCCATGTATAGGCCCGAAAGGAGCCAGCCGCGGCTCGGAGAAAAGCCATCTCCTGGGGGCCTCCCTATGTTCCTCCACTCCCCAGGGAGGGCCCCTTTACGGATGGAAGAAAAGGGGGATCTTCTCAGTGGTGTGTTCGTGCCAGAGGGGTCAGGGGGTTTGCCTCCCCGTACGCCAGGTGCCCGCAAACCGGGCCCAGGTGTTTGAGCCCCGTGGAGGCAGACGGCTGCTTATTGCTGGAATGAAGTGTCCTGCGGGGTCAAGGAAGGGCATGGGCACTCCCGGGCGACACAGGGCACCGGGCCCTAAGAGAGTTCCATGGAAAATCCCCCGCCCAGGCCCCCGGTATCCAAGTCTGTCCTTAGCACACTGTCTGTGCGGGGCTGAGAGTGATGCTGGGCAATGTGGCCTAGGGGAAATCGCGCGGTCCTCTGAGTGGCAGGGAGGGCTTCTGTTTCCATGGACAGGTGCGCAGGGACCCTGTGAAACTGCTGTGACCTCTCAAGGGCGGGTCACCTGACCCCTCCAGGGTGGGACAGGTGACCTCCAAAGGGTGGGTCACGAGACCCCGCAAGGGTGGGTCACGTGACCCCAAAAGGGTGGGTCACGAAACCCTTCAAGGGTGGGTCACGTGACCCCTCAGGTGCGGGTCACGAGACCCCCCAGGGGTGGGTCACGTGACCCCGCAGGTGTGGGTCACGTGACCCCTCAGGGGTGGGTCAGGAGACCCCCCAGGGGTGGGTCACGTGACCCCTCAGGGGTGCGTCACGAGACCCCCCAGGGGTGGGTCACGTGACACCTCCGGTGTGGGTCACGTGACCCCTCGGGGGTGGGTCACGTGACCCCTCAAGGGTGGGTCAGGAGACACCTCAAGGGTGGCTCCCGTGACCCGAGGGAGGCCTGTTGTGGGGATCCTGAGTGCGCACGCGCGGCCCAAGTATAGGCCCGAACGGAGCCAGCCACGGCTCGGAGAAAAGCCATCTCCTGGGGGCCTCCCCATGTTCCTCCACTCCTCAAGGAGGACCCCTTTACGGATGGAAGAAAAGTGGGATCTTCGCAGTGGTGGGTTCGGGCCAGAGGGGTCTGCGGGTTTGCCTGCACGAACGCCAGGTGCTCGCACAACGGGCCCAGGTGTTTGAGCCCCGTGGAGGCAGAGGGCTGCTTATTGCTGGATGATAGTGTCCCGGAGGGTTAAGGGATGGCGTGGGCACTCCCAGGGCGACAGAGGGCACCTGGCCTTTAGAGAGTTCCCTGGAAAATTCCCCGCCCAGGCCCCTGGTCCACAAGTCTATCCTGCGCACAGTGTCTGTGCGAGGCTGGGAGTGCTTCTGGGGAGTGTACCCCAGCGGAAATCGCGTGGTCCTTTAGGTGGCAGGGAGGGCTCCTGTGTCCACGGACAGGTGCCCAGGGACCCTGTGGAACTGCTGTGACCTCTAAAGGGTGGGTCAGGTGAGCCGAGGAAGGCGTGTGCTTGGGAGCCTGAGTGCGCATGCGCGGCCCACGTATAGGCCCGAAACGAGCCAGCCGCGGCTCGGAGAAAAGCCATCTCCTGGGGGCCTCCCTATGTTCTTCCACTCCCCAGGGAGGGCCCCTTTACGGATGGAAGAAAAGGGGGATCTTCTCAGTGGTGTGTTCGGGCCAGAGGGGTCAGGGGGTTTGCCTCCCCGTACGCCAGGTGCCCGCACACCGGGCCCAGGTGTTTGAGCCCCGTGGAGGCAGACGGCTGCTTATTGCTGGAATGAAGTGTCCTGCGGGGTCAAGGAAGGGCATGGGCACTCCCGGGCGACACAGGGCACCGGGCCCTAAGAGAGTTCCATGGAAAATCCCCCGCCCAGGCCCCCGGTATCCAAGTCTGTCCTTAGCACACTGTCTGTGCGGGGCTGAGAGTGATGCTGGGCAGTGTGGCCTAGGGGAAATCGCGCGGTCCTCTGAGTGGCAGGGAGGGCTTCTGTTTCCATGGACAGGTGCGCAGGGACCCTGTGAAACTGCTGTGACCTCTCAAGGGCGGGTCACCTGACCCCTCCAGGGTGGGACAGGTGACCTCCAAAGGGTGGGTCACGAGACCCCGCAAGGGTGGGTCACGTGACCCCAAAAGGGTGGGTCACGAAACCCTTCAAGGGTGGGTCACGTGACCCCTCAGGGGTGGGTCACGAGACCCCCCAGGGGTGGGTCACGTGACCCCGCAGGTGTGGGTCACGTGACCCCTCAGGGGTGGGTCACGAGACCCCCCAGGGGTGGGTCACGTGACCCCTCAGGGGTGCGTCACGAGACCCCCCAGGGGTGGGTCACGTGACACCTCCGGTGTGGGTCACGTGACCCCTCGGGGGTGGGTCACGTGACCCCTCAAGGGTGGGTCAGGAGACACCTCAAGGGTGGGTCCCGTGACCCGAGGGAGGCCTGTTGTGGTGATCGTGAGTGCGCACGCGCGGCCCTTGTATAGGCCCGAAAGGAGCCAGCCGCGGCTCGGAGAAAAGCCATCTCCTGGGGGCCTCCCCATGTTCCTCCACTCCTCAAGGAGGACCCCTTTACGGATGGAAGAAAAGTGGGATCTTTGCAGTGGTGGGTTCGGGCCAGAGGGGTCTGCGGGTTTGCCTGCACGAACGCCAGGTGCTCGCACAACGGGCCCAGGTGTTTGAGCCCCATGGAGGCAGAGGGCTGCTTATTGCTGGATGATAGTGTCCTGCAGGGTTAAGGGATGGCGTGGGCACTCCCAGGGCGACAGAGGGCACCTGGCCTTTAGACAGTTCCCTGGAAAATTCCCCGCCCAGGCCCCTGGTCCACAAGTCTATCCTGCGCACAGTGTCTGTGCGAGGCTGGGAGTGCCTCTGGGGAGTGTACCCCAGCGGAAATCGCGTGGTCCTTTAGGTGGCAGGGAGGGCTCCTGTGTCCACGGACAGGTGCCCAGGGACCCTGTGGAACTGCTGTGACCTCTAAAGGGTGGGTCAGGTGAGCCGAGGAAGGCGTGTGCTTGGGATCCTGAGTGCGCATGCGCGGCCCACGTATAGGCCCGAAACCAGCCAGCCGCGGCTCGGAGAAAAGCCATCTCCTGGGGGCCTCCGTATGTTCCTCCACTCCCCAGGGAGGGCCCCTTTACGGATGGAAGAAAAGGGGGATCTTCGCAGTGGTGGGTTCGGGCCAGAGGGGTCTGGGCTTTGCCTCCACGTACGTCAGGTGCCCGCACACCGGGCCCAGGTGTTTGAGCCCCGTGGAGGCAGACGGCTGCTTATTGCTGGATGCAAGTGTCCTGCGGGGTCAAGGAAGGGCATGGGCACTCCCGGGCGACACAGGGCACCGGGCCCTTAGAGAGTTCCATGGAAAATCCCCCTCCCAGGGCCCCGGTATCCAAGTCTGTCCTTAGCACACTGTCGGTGAGGGGCTGAGAGTGCTGCTGGGCAGTGTGGCCTAGGGGAAATCGCGCGGTCCTCTGAGTGGCAGGGAGGGCTTCTGTTTCCATGGACAGGTGCGCAGGGACCCTGTGAAACTGCTGTGACCTCTCAAGGGCGGGTCACCTGACCCCTCCAGGGTGGGACAGGTGACCTCCCAAGGGTGGGTCACGAGCCCCGCAAGGGTGGGTCACGTGACCCCTCATGGGTGGGTCACGAGACCCCCGAGGTTTGGGTCACGTGACCCCTCAAGGGTGGGTCACGAGACCCCCCAGGTGTGGGTCACGTGACCCCTAAAGGGTGGGTCACGAGACCCCCCAGGTGTGGGTCACGTGACCCCTCAGGGTTGCGTCACGAGACCCCCCAGGGGTGGGTCACGTGACACCTCCGGTGTGGGTCACGTGACCCCAAAAGGGTGGGTCACGAGACCCCCCAGGGGTGGGTCACGTGACACCTCAGGGGTGCGTCACGAGACGCCCCAGGGGTGGGTCACGTGACACCTCCGGTGTGGGTCACGTGACCCCTCGGGGGTGGGTCACCTGACCCCTCAAGGGTGGGTCAGGAGACACCTCAAGGGTGGGTCCCGTGACCCGAGGGAGGCCTGTTGTGGGGATCCTGAGTGCGCAGGCGCGACCCATGTATAGGCCCGAAAGGAGCCAGCCGCGGCTCGGAGAAAAGCCATCTCCTGGGGGCCTCCCCATGTTCCTCCACTCCTCAAGGAGGACCCCTTTACGGATGGAAGAAAAGTGGGATCTTCGCAGTGGTGGGTTCGGGCCAGAGGGGTCTGCGGGTTTGCCTGCACGAACGCCAGGTGCTCGCACAACGGGCCCAGGTGTTTGAGCCCCGTGGAGGCAGAGGGCTGCTTATTGCTGGATGATAGTGTCCTGCAGGGTTAAGGGATGGCGTGGGCACTCCCAGGGCGACAGAGGGCACCTGGCCTTTAGACAGTTCCCTGGAAAATTCCCCGCCCAGGCCCCTGGTCCACAAGTCTATCCTGCATACAGTGTCTGTGCGAGGCTGGGAGTGCTTCTCGGGAGTGTACCCCAGCGGAAATCGCGTGGTCCTTTAGGTGGCAGGGAGGGCTCCTGTGTCCACGGACAGGTGCCCAGGGACCCTGTGGAACTGCTGTGACCTCTAAAGGGTGGGTCAGGTGAGCCGAGGAAGGCGTGTGCTTGGGAGCCTGAGTGCGCATGCGCGGCCCACGTATAGGCCCGAAACCAGCCAGCCGCGGCTCAGAGAAAAGCCATCTCCTGGGGGCCTCCGTATGTTCCTCCACTCCCCAGGGAGGGCCCCTTTACGGATGGAAGAAAAGGGGGATCTTCGCAGTGGTGGGTTCGGGCCAGAGGGGTCTGGGCTTTGCCTCCACGTACGTCAGGTGCCCGCACACCGGGCCCAGGTGTTTGAGCCCCGTGGAGGCAGACGGCTGCTTATTGCTGGATGCAAGTGTCCTGCGGGGTCAAGGAAGGGCATGGGCACTCCCGGGCGACACAGGGCACCGGGCCCTTAGAGAGTTCCATGGAAAATCCCCCTCCCAGGGCCCCGGTATCCAAGTCTGTCCTTAGCACACTGTCGGTGCGGGGCTGAGAGTGCTGCTGGGCAGTGTGGCCTAGGGGAAATCGCGCGGTCCTCTGAGTGGCAGGGAGGGCTTCTGTTTCCATGGACAGGTGCGCAGGGACCCTGTGAAACTGCTGTGACCTCTCAAGGGCGGGTCACCTGACCCCTCCAGGGTGGGACAGGTGACCTCCCAAGGGTGGGTCACGAGCCCCGCAAGGGTGGGTCACGTGACCCCAAAAGGGTGGGTCACGAGACCCCCCAGGGGTGGGTCACGTGACCCCGCAGGTGTGGGTCACGTGACCCCTCAAGGGTGGGTCACGAGACCCCCCAGGGGTGGGTCACTTGACCCCTCAGGGGTGCGTCACGAGACCCCCCAGGGGTGGGTCACGTGACACCTCCGGTGTGGGTCACGTGACCCCTGGGGGGTGGGTCACGTGACCCCTCAAGGGTGGGTCAGGAGACACCTCAAGGGTGGGTCCCGTGACCCGAGGGAGGCCTATTGTGGTGATCGTGAGTGCGCACGCGCGGCCCATGTATAGGCCCGAAAGGAGCCAGCCGCGGCTCGGAGAAAAGCCATCTCCTGGGGTCCTCCCCATGTTCCTCCACTCCTCAAGGAGGACCCCTTTACGGATGGAAGAAAAGGGGGATCTTCGCAGTGGTGGGTTCGGGCCAGAGGGGTCTGGGCTTTGCCTCCACGTACGCCAGGTGCCCGCACACCGGGCCCAGGTGTTTGAGCCCCGTGGAGGCAGACGGCTGCTTATTGCTGGATGCAAGTGTCCTGCGGGGTCAAGGAAGGGCATGGGCACTCCTGGGCGACACAGGGCACCGGGCCCTAAGAGAGTTCCATGGAAAATCCCCCGCCCAGGCCCCCGGTATCCAAGTCTGTCCTTAGCACACTGTCTGTGCGGGGCTGAGAGTGATGCTGGGCAGTGTGGCCTAGGGGAAATCGCGCGGTCCTCTGAGTGGCAGGGAGGGCTTCTGTTTCCATGGACAGGTGCGCAGGGACCCTGTGAAACTGCTGTGACCTCTCAAGGGCGGGTCACCTGACCCCTCCAGGGTGGGACAGGTGACCTCCCAAGGGTGGGTCACGAGACCCCGCAAGGGTGGGTCACGTGACCCCAAAAGGGTGGGTCACGAAACCCTTCAAGGGTGGGTCACGTGACCCCTCAGGGGTGGGTCACGAGACCCCCCAGGGGTGGGTCACGAGACCCCCGAGGTTTGGGTCACGTGACCCCTCAAGGGTGGGTCACGAGACCCCCCAGGTGTGGGTCACGTGACCCCTCAGGGGTGCGTCACGTGACCCCTCGGGGGTGGGTCACGTGACCCCTCAAGGGTGGGTCAGGAGACACCTCAAGGGTGGCTCCCGTGACCCGAGGGAGCCCTGTTGTGGTGATCGTGAGTGCGCCCGCGCGGCCCATGTATAGGCCCGAAAGGAGCCAGCCGCGGCTCGGAGAAAAGCCATCTCCTGGGGGCCTCCCCATGTTCCTCCACTCCTCAAGGAGGACCCCTTTACGGATGGAAGAAAAGTGGGATCTTCGCAGTGGTGGGTTCGGGCCAGAGGGGTCTGCGGGTTTGCCTGCACGAACGCCAGGTGCTCGCACAACGGGCCCAGGTGTTTGAGCCCCATGGAGGCAGAGGGCTGCTTATTGCTGGATGATAGTGTCCTGCAGGGTTAAGGGATGGCGTGGGCACTCCCAGGGCGACAGAGGGCACCTGGCCTTTAGAGAGTTCCCTGGAAAATTCCCCGCCCAGGCCCCTGGTCCACAAGTCTATCCTGCGCACAGTGTCTGTGCGAGGCTGGGAGTGCTTCTCGGAGTGTACCCCAGCGGAAATCGCGTGGTCCTTTAGGTGGCAGGGAGGGCTCCTGTGTCCACGGACAGGTGCCCAGGGACCCTGTGGAACTGCTGTGACCTCTAAAGGGTGGGTCAGGTGAGCCGAGGAAGGCGTGTGCTTGGGAGCCTGAGTGCGCATGCGCGGCCACGTATAGGCCCGAAACCAGCCAGCCGCGGCTCGGAGAAAAGCCATCTCCTGGGGGCCTCCCTATGTTCCTCCACTCCCCAGGAGGGCCCCTTTACGGATGGAAGAAAAGGGGGATCTTCTCAGTGGTGTGTTCGTGCCAGAGGGGTCAGGGGTTTGCCTCCCCGTACGCCAGGTGCCCGCAAACCGGGCCCAGGTGTTTGAGCCCCGTGGAGGCAGACGGCTGCTTATTGCTGGAATGAAGTGTCCTGCGGGGTCAAGGAAGGGCAAGGGCACTCCCGGGCGACACAGGGCACCGGGCCCTAAGAGAGTTCCATGGAAAATCCCCCGCCCAGGCCCCCGGTATCCAAGTCTGTCCTTAGCACACTGTCTGTGCGGGGCTGAGAGTGATGCTGGGCAGTGTGGCCTAGGGGAAATCGCGCGGTCCTCTGAGTGGCAGGGAGGGCTTCTGTTTCCATGGACAGGTGCGCAGGGACCCTGTGAAACTGCTGTGACCTCTCAAGGGCGGGTCACCTGACCCCTCCAGGGTGGGACAGGTGACCTCCAAAGGGTGGGTCACGAGACCCCGCAGGGTGGGTCACGTGACCCCAAAAGGGTGGGTCACGAAACCCTTCAAGGGTGGGTCACGTGACCCCTCAGGGGTTGGTCACGAGACCCCCCAGGGGTGGGTCACGTGACCCCGCAGGTGTGGGTCACGTGACCCCTCAGGGTGGGTCACGAGACCCCCCAGGGGTGGGTCACGTGACCCCTCAGGGGTGCGTCACGAGACCCCCCAGGGGTGGGTCACGTGACACCTCCGGTGTGGGTCACGTGACCCCTCGGGGGTGGGTCACGTGACCCCTCAAGGTGGGTCAGGAGACACCTCAAGGGTGGGTCCCGTGACCCGAGGGAGGCCTGTTGTGGTGATCGTGAGTGCGCACGCGCGGCCCATGTATAGGCCCGAAACGAGCCAGCCGCGGCTCGGAGAAAAGCCATCTCCTGGGGGCCTCCCTATGTTCCTCCACTCCCCAGGGAGGGCCCCTTTACGGATGGAAGAAAAGGGGGATCTTCTCAGTGGTGTGTTCGGGCCAGAGGGGTCAGGGGTTTGCCTCCCCGTACGCCAGGTGCCTGCACACCGGGCCCCAGGTGTTTGAGCCCGTGGAGGCAGACGGCTGCTTATTGCTGGAATGAAGTGTCCTGCGGGGTCAAGGAAGGGCATGGGCACTCCCGGGCGACACAGGGCACCGGGCCCTAAGAGAGTTCCATGGAAAATCCCCCACCCAGGCCCCCGGTATCCAAGTCTGTCCTTAGCACACTGTCTGTGCGGGGCTGAGAGTGATGCTGGGCAGTGTGGCCTAGGGGAAATCGCGCGGTCCTCTGAGTGGCAGGGAGGGCTTCTGTTTCCATGGACAGGTGCGCAGGGACCCTGTGAAACTGCTGTGACCTCTCAAGGGCGGGTCACCTGACCCCTCCAGGGTGGGACAGGTGACCTCCAAAGGGTGGGTCACGAGACCCCGCAAGGGTGGGTCACGTGACCCCAAAAGGGTGGGTCACGAAACCCTTCAAGGGTGGGTCACGAGACCCCCCAGGGGTGGGTCACGTGACCCCGCAGGTGTGGGTCACGTGACCCCTCAAGGGTGGGTCACGAGACCCCCCAGGGGTGGGTCACGTGACCCCTCAGGGGTGTGGCACGAGACCCCCCAGGGGTGGGTCACGTGACACCTCCGGTGTGGGTCACGTGACCCCTGGGGGGTGGGTCACGTGACCCCTCAAGGGTGGGTCAGGAGACACCTCAAGGGTGGGTCCCGTGACCCGAGGGAGGCCTATTGTGGTGATCGTGAGTGCGCACGCGCGGCCCATGTATAGGCCCGAAAGGAGCCAGCCGCGGCTCGGAGAAAAGCCATCTCCTGGGGTCCTCCCCATGTTCCTCCACTCCTCAAGGAGGACCCCTTTACGGATGGAAGAAAAGGGGGATCTTCGCAGTGGTGGGTTCGGGCCAGAGGGGTCTGGGCTTTGCCTCCACGTACGCCAGGTGCCCGCACACCGGGCCCAGGTGTTTGAGCCCCGTGGAGGCAGACGGCTGCTTATTGCTGGATGCAAGTGTCCTGCGGGGTCAAGGAAGGGCATGGGCACTCCTGGGCGACACAGGGCACCGGGCCCTAAGAGAGTTCCATGGAAAATCCCCCGCCCAGGCCCCCGGTATCCAAGTCTGTCCTTAGCACACTGTCTGTGCGGGGCTGAGAGTGATGCTGGGCAGTGTGGCCTAGGGGAAATCGCGCGGTCCTCTGAGTGGCAGGGAGGGCTTCTGTTTCCATGGACAGGTGCGCAGGGACCCTGTGAAACTGCTGTGACCTCTCAAGGGCGGGTCACCTGACCCCTCCAGGGTGGGACAGGTGACCTCCCAAGGGTGGGTCACGAGACCCCGCAAGGGTGGGTCACGTGACCCCAAAAGGGTGGGTCACGAAACCCTTCAAGGGTGGGTCACGTGACCCCTCAGGGGTGGGTCACGAGACCCCCCAGGGGTGGGTCACGAGACCCCCGAGGTTTGGGTCACGTGACCCCTCAAGGGTGGGTCACGAGACCCCCCAGGTGTGGGTCACGTGACCCCTCAGGGGTGCGTCACGTGACCCCTCGGGGGTGGGTCACGTGACCCCTCAAGGGTGGGTCAGGAGACACCTCAAGGGTGGCTCCCGTGACCCGAGGGAGCCCTGTTGTGGTGATCGTGAGTGCGCCCGCGCGGCCCATGTATAGGCCCGAAAGGAGCCAGCCGCGGCTCGGAGAAAAGCCATCTCCTGGGGGCCTCCCCATGTTCCTCCACTCCTCAAGGAGGACCCCTTTACGGATGGAAGAAAAGTGGGATCTTCGCAGTGGTGGGTTCGGGCCAGAGGGGTCTGCGGGTTTGCCTGCACGAACGCCAGGTGCTCGCACAACGGGCCCAGGTGTTTGAGCCCCATGGAGGCAGAGGGCTGCTTATTGCTGGATGATAGTGTCCTGCAGGGTTAAGGGATGGCGTGGGCACTCCCAGGGCGACAGAGGGCACCTGGCCTTTAGAGAGTTCCCTGGAAAATTCCCCGCCCAGGCCCCTGGTCCACAAGTCTATCCTGCGCACAGTGTCTGTGCGAGGCTGGGAGTGCTTCTCGGGAGTGTACCCCAGCGGAAATCGCGTGGTCCTTTAGGTGGCAGGGAGGGCTCCTGTGTCCACGGACAGGTGCCCAGGGACCCTGTGGAACTGCTGTGACCTCTAAAGGGTGGGTCAGGTGAGCCGAGGAAGGCGTGTGCTTGGGAGCCTGAGTGCGCATGCGCGGCCCACGTATAGGCCCGAAACCAGCCAGCCGCGGCTCGGAGAAAAGCCATCTCCTGGGGGCCTCCCTATGTTCCTCCACTCCCCAGGGAGGGCCCCTTTACGGATGGAAGAAAAGGGGGATCTTCTCAGTGGTGTGTTCGTGCCAGAGGGGTCAGGGGGTTTGCCTCCCCGTACGCCAGGTGCCCGCAAACCGGGCCCAGGTGTTTGAGCCCCGTGGAGGCAGACGGCTGCTTATTGCTGGAATGAAGTGTCCTGCGGGGTCAAGGAAGGGCATGGGCACTCCCGGGCGACACAGGGCACCGGGCCCTAAGAGAGTTCCATGGAAAATCCCCCGCCCAGGCCCCCGGTATCCAAGTCTGTCCTTAGCACACTGTCTGTGCGGGGCTGAGAGTGATGCTGGGCAGTGTGGCCTAGGGGAAATCGCGCGGTCCTCTGAGTGGCAGGGAGGGCTTCTGTTTCCATGGACAGGTGCGCAGGGACCCTGTGAAACTGCTGTGACCTCTCAAGGGCGGGTCACCTGACCCCTCCAGGGTGGGACAGGTGACCTCCAAAGGGTGGGTCACGAGACCCCGCAAGGGTGGGTCACGTGACCCCAAAAGGGTGGGTCACGAAACCCTTCAAGGGTGGGTCACGTGACCCCTCAGGGGTGGGTCACGAGACCCCCCAGGGGTGGGTCACGTGACCCCGCAGGTGTGGGTCACGTGACCCCTCAGGGGTGGGTCACGAGACCCCCCAGGGGTGGGTCACGTGACCCCTCAGGGGTGCGTCACGAGACCGCCCGGGGTGGGTCACGTGACACCTCCGGTGTGGGTCACGTGACCCCTCGGGGTGGGTCACGTGACCCCTCAAGGGTGGGTCAGGAGACACCTCAACGGTGGCTCCCGTGACCCGAGGGAGGCCTGTTGTGGGGATCCTGAGTGCGCACGCGCGGCCCAAGTATAGGCCCGAACGGAGCCAGCCACGGCTCGGAGAAAAGCCATCTCCTGGGGGCCTCCCCATGTTCCTCCACTCCTCAAGGAGGACCCCTTTACGGATGGAAGAAAAGTGGGATCTTCGCAGTGGTGGGTTCGGGCCAGAGGGGTCTGCGGGTTTGCCTGCACGAACGCCAGGTGCTCGCACAACGGGCCCAGGTGTTTGAGCCCCGTGGAGGCAGAGGGCTGCTTATTGCTGGATGATAGTGTCCTGGAGGGTTAAGGGATGGCGTGGGCACTCCCAGGGCGACAGAGGGCACCTGGCCTTTAGAGAGTTCCCTGGAAAATTCCCCGCCCAGGCCCCTGGTCCACAAGTCTATCCTGCGCACAGTGTCTGTGCGAGGCTGGGAGTGCTTCTGGGGAGTGTACCCCAGCGGAAATCGCGTGGTCCTTTAGGTGGCAGGGAGGGCTCCTGTGTCCACGGACAGGTGCCCAGGGACCCTGTGGAACTGCTGTGACCTCTAAAGGGTGGGTCAGGTGAGCCGAGGAAGGCGTGTGCTTGGGAGCCTGAGTGCGCATGCGCGGCCCACGTATAGGCCCGAAACGAGCCAGCCGCGGCTCGGAGAAAAGCCATCTCCTGGGGGCCTCCCTATGTTCTTCCACTCCCCAGGGAGGGCCCCTTTACGGATGGAAGAAAAGGGGGATCTTCTCAGTGGTGTGTTCGGGCCAGAGGGGTCAGGGGGTTTGCCTCCCCGTACGCCAGGTGCCCGCACACCGGGCCCAGGTGTTTGAGCCCCGTGGAGGCAGACGGCTGCTTATTGCTGGAATGAAGTGTCCTGCGGGGTCAAGGAAGGGCATGGGCACTCCCGGGCGACACAGGGCACCGGGCCCTAAGAGAGTTCCATGGAAAATCCCCCGCCCAGGCCCCCGGTATCCAAGTCTGTCCTTAGCACACTGTCTGTGCGGGGCTGAGAGTGATGCTGGGCAGTGTGGCCTAGGGGAAATCGCGCGGTCCTCTGAGTGGCAGGGAGGGCTTCTGTTTCCATGGACAGGTGCGCAGGGACCCTGTGAAACTGCTGTGACCTCTCAAGGGCGGGTCACCTGACCCCTCCAGGGTGGGACAGGTGACCTCCAAAGGGTGGGTCACGAGACCCCGCAAGGGTGGGTCACGTGACCCCAAAAGGGTGGGTCACGAAACCCTTCAAGGGTGGGTCACGTGACCCCTCAGGGGTTGGTCACGAGACCCCCAGGGGTGGGTCACGTGACCCCGCAGGTGTGGGTCACGTGACCCCTCAGGGGTGGGTCACGAGACCCCCCAGGGGTGGGTCACGTGACCCCTCAGGGGTGCGTCACGAGACCCCCCAGGGGTGGGTCACGTGACACCTCCGGTGTGGGTCACGTGACCCCTCGGGGGTGGGTCACGTGACCCCTCAAGGGTGGGTCAGGAGACACCTCAAGGGTGGGTCCCGTGACCCGAGGGAGGCCTGTTGTGGTGATCGTGAGTGCGCACGCGCGGCCCATGTATAGGCCCGAAACGAGCCAGCCGCGGCTCGGAGAAAAGCCATCTCCTGGGGGCCTCCCTATGTTCCTCCACTCCCCAGGGAGGG
Organism: Desmodus rotundus; assembly: GCF_022682495.2. Lineage (NCBI taxonomy): Eukaryota > Metazoa > Chordata > Mammalia > Chiroptera > Phyllostomidae > Desmodus > Desmodus rotundus. The sequence goes on along the minus strand of NW_026527678.1, from coordinate 146,878 downwards.
CCCCTTTACGGATGGAAGAAAAGGGGGATCTTCTCAGTGGTGTGTTCGGGCCAGAGGGGTCAGGGGGTTTGCCTCCCCGTACGCCAGGTGCCCGCACACCGGGCCCAGGTGTTTGAGCCCCGTGGAGGCAGACGGCTGCTTATTGCTGGAATGAAGTGTCCTGCGGGGTCAAGGAAGGGCATGGGCACTCCCGGGCGACACAGGGCACCGGGCCCTAAGAGAGTTCCATGGAAAATCCCCCACCCAGGCCCCCGGTATCCAAGTCTGTCCTTAGCACACTGTCTGTGCGGGGCTGAGAGTGATGCTGGGCAGTGTGGCCTAGGGGAAATCGCGCGGTCCTCTGAGTGGCAGGGAGGGCTTCTGTTTCCATGGACAGGTGCGCAGGGACCCTGTGAAACTGCTGTGACCTCTCAAGGGCGGGTCACCTGACCCCTCCAGGGTGGGACAGGTGACCTCCAAAGGGTGGGTCACGAGACCCCGCAAGGGTGGGTCACGTGACCCCAAAAGGGTGGGTCACGAAACCCTTCAAGGGTGGGTCACGAGACCCCCCAGGGGTGGGTCACGTGACCCCGCAGGTGTGGGTCACGTGACCCCTCAAGGGTGGGTCACGAGACCCCCCAGGGGTGGGTCACGTGACCCCTCAGGGGTGCGTCACGAGACCCCCCAGGGGTGGGTCACGTGACACCTCCGGTGTGGGTCACGTGACCCCTGGGGGGTGGGTCACGTGACCCCTCAAGGGTGGGTCAGGAGACACCTCAAGGGTGGGTCCCGTGACCCGAGGGAGGCCTATTGTGGTGATCGTGAGTGCGCACGCGCGGCCCATGTATAGGCCCGAAAGGAGCCAGCCGCGGCTCGGAGAAAAGCCATCTCCTGGGGTCCTCCCCATGTTCCTCCACTCCTCAAGGAGGACCCCTTTACGGATGGAAGAAAAGGGGGATCTTCGCAGTGGTGGGTTCGGGCCAGAGGGGTCTGGGCTTTGCCTCCACGTACGCCAGGTGCCCGCACACCGGGCCCAGGTGTTTGAGCCCCGTGGAGGCAGACGGCTGCTTATTGCTGGATGCAAGTGTCCTGCGGGGTCAAGGAAGGGCATGGGCACTTCTGGGCGACACAGGGCACCGGGCCCTAAGAGAGTTCCATGGAAAATCCCCCGCCCAGGCCCCCGGTATCCAAGTCTGTCCTTAGCACACTGTCTGTGCGGGGCTGAGAGTGATGCTGGGCAGTGTGGCCTAGGGGAAATCGCGCGGTCCTCTGAGTGGCAGGGAGGGCTTCTGTTTCCATGGACAGGTGCGCAGGGACCCTGTGAAACTGCTGTGACCTCTCAAGGGCGGGTCACCTGACCCCTCCAGGGTGGGACAGGTGACCTCCCAAGGGTGGGTCACGAGACCCCGCAAGGGTGGGTCACGTGACCCCAAAAGGGTGGGTCACGAAACCCTTCAAGGGTGGGTCACGTGACCCCTCAGGGGTGGGTCACGAGACCCCCCAGGGGTGGGTCACGAGACCCCCGAGGTTTGGGTCACGTGACCCCTCAAGGGTGGGTCACGAGACCCCCCAGGTGTGGGTCACGTGACCCCTCAGGGGTGCGTCACGTGACCCCTCGGGGGTGGGTCACGTGACCCCTCAAGGGTGGGTCAGGAGACACCTCAAGGGTGGCTCCCGTGACCCGAGGGAGCCCTGTTGTGGTGATCGTGAGTGCGCCCGCGCGGCCCATGTATAGGCCCGAAAGGAGCCAGCCGCGGCTCGGAGAAAAGCCATCTCCTGGGGGCCTCCCCATGTTCCTCCACTCCTCAAGGAGGACCCCTTTACGGATGGAAGAAAAGTGGGATCTTCGCAGTGGTGGGTTCGGGCCAGAGGGGTCTGCGGGTTTGCCTGCACGAACGCCAGGTGCTCGCACAACGGGCCCAGGTGTTTGAGCCCCATGGAGGCAGAGGGCTGCTTATTGCTGGATGATAGTGTCCTGCAGGGTTAAGGGATGGCGTGGGCACTCCCAGGGCGACAGAGGGCACCTGGCCTTTAGAGAGTTCCCTGGAAAATTCCCCGCCCAGGCCCCTGGTCCACAAGTCTATCCTGCGCACAGTGTCTGTGCGAGGCTGGGAGTGCTTCTCGGGAGTGTACCCCAGCGGAAATCGCGTGGTCCTTTAGGTGGCAGGGAGGGCTCCTGTGTCCACGGACAGGTGCCCAGGGACCCTGTGGAACTGCTGTGACCTCTAAAGGGTGGGTCAGGTGAGCCGAGGAAGGCGTGTGCTTGGGAGCCTGAGTGCGCATGCGCGGCCCACGTATAGGCCCGAAACCAGCCAGCCGCGGCTCGGAGAAAAGCCATCTCCTGGGGGCCTCCCTATGTTCCTCCACTCCCCAGGGAGGGCCCCTTTACGGATGGAAGAAAAGGGGGATCTTCTCAGTGGTGTGTTCGTGCCAGAGGGGTCAGGGGGTTTGCCTCCCCGTACGCCAGGTGCCCGCAAACCGGGCCCAGGTGTTTGAGCCCCGTGGAGGCAGACGGCTGCTTATTGCTGGAATGAAGTGTCCTGCGGGGTCAAGGAAGGGCATGGGCACTCCCGGGCGACACAGGGCACCGGGCCCTAAGAGAGTTCCATGGAAAATCCCCCGCCCAGGCCCCCGGTATCCAAGTCTGTCCTTAGCACACTGTCTGTGCGGGGCTGAGAGTGATGCTGGGCAGTGTGGCCTAGGGGAAATCGCGCGGTCCTCTGAGTGGCAGGGAGGGCTTCTGTTTCCATGGACAGGTGCGCAGGGACCCTGTGAAACTGCTGTGACCTCTCAAGGGCGGGTCACCTGACCCCTCCAGGGTGGGACAGGTGACCTCCAAAGGGTGGGTCACGAGACCCCGCAAGGGTGGGTCACGTGACCCCAAAAGGGTGGGTCACGAAACCCTTCAAGGGTGGGTCACGTGACCCCTCAGGGGTGGGTCACGTGACCCCGCAGGGGTGGGTCACGTGACCCCTCAGGGGTGGGTCACGAGACCCCCCAGGGGTGGGTCACGTGACCCCTCAGGGGTGCGTCACGAGACCCCCCGGGGTGGGTCACGTGACACCTCCGGTGTGGGTCACGTGACCCCTCGGGGTGGGTCACGTGACCCCTCAAGGGTGGGTCAGGAGACACCTCAAGGGTGGCTCCCGTGACCCGAGGGAGGCCTGTTGTGGGGATCCTGAGTGCGCACGCGCGGCCCAAGTATAGGCCCGAACGGAGCCAGCCACGGCTCGGAGAAAAGCCATCTCCTGGGGGCCTCCCCATGTTCCTCCACTCCTCAAGGAGGACCCCTTTACGGATGGAAGAAAAGTGGGATCTTCGCAGTGGTGGGTTCGGGCCAGAGGGGTCTGCGGGTTTGCCTGCACGAACGCCAGGTGCTCGCACAACGGGCCCAGGTGTTTGAGCCCCGTGGAGGCAGAGGGCTGCTTATTGCTGGATGATAGTGTCCTGGAGGGTTAAGGGATGGCGTGGGCACTCCCAGGGCGACAGAGGGCACCTGGCCTTTAGAGAGTTCCCTGGAAAATTCCCCGCCCAGGCCCCTGGTCCACAAGTCTATCCTGCGCACAGTGTCTGTGCGAGGCTGGGAGTGCTTCTCGGGAGTGTACCCCAGCGGAAATCGCGTGGTCCTTTTGGTGGCAGGGAGGGCTCCTGTGTCCACGGACAGGTGCCCAGGGACCCTGTGGAACTGCTGTGACCTCTAAAGGGTGGGTCAGGTGAGCCGAGGAAGGCGTGTGCTTGGGAGCCTGAGTGCGCATGCGCGGCCCACGTATAGGCCCGAAACGAGCCAGCCGCGGCTCGGAGAAAAGCCATCTCCTGGGGGCCTCCCTATGTTCCTCCACTCCCCAGGGAGGGCCCCTTTACGGATGGAAGAAAAGGGGGATCTTCTCAGTGGTGTGTTCGGGCCAGAGGGGTCAGGGGGTTTGCCTCCCCGTACGCCAGGTGCCTGCACACCGGGCCCAGGTGTTTGAGCCCCGTGGAGGCAGACGGCTGCTTATTGCTGGAATGAAGTGTCCTGCGGGGTCAAGGAAGGGCATGGGCACTCCCGGGCGACACAGGGCACCGGGCCCTAAGAGAGTTCCATGGAAAATCCCCCACCCAGGCCCCCGGTATCCAAGTCTGTCCTTAGCACACTGTCTGTGCGGGGCTGAGAGTGATGCTGGGCAGTGTGGCCTAGGGGAAATCGCGCGGTCCTCTGAGTGGCAGGGAGGGCTTCTGTTTCCATGGACAGGTGCGCAGGGACCCTGTGAAACTGCTGTGACCTCTCAAGGGCGGGTCACCTGACCCCTCCAGGGTGGGACAGGTGACCTCCAAAGGGTGGGTCACGAGACCCCGCAAGGGTGGGTCACGTGACCCCAAAAGGGTGGGTCACGAAACCCTTCAAGGGTGGGTCACGAGACCCCCCAGGGGTGGGTCACGTGACCCCGCAGGTGTGGGTCACGTGACCCCTCAAGGGTGGGTCACGAGACCCCCCAGGGGTGGGTCACGTGACCCCTCAGGGGTGCGTCACGAGACCCCCCAGGGGTGGGTCACGTGACACCTCCGGTGTGGGTCACGTGACCCCTGGGGGGTGGGTCACGTGACCCCTCAAGGGTGGGTCAGGAGACACCTCAAGGGTGGGTCCCGTGACCCGAGGGAGGCCTATTGTGGTGATCGTGAGTGCGCACGCGCGGCCCATGTATAGGCCCGAAAGGAGCCAGCCGCGGCTCGGAGAAAAGCCATCTCCTGGGGTCCTCCCCATGTTCCTCCACTCCTCAAGGAGGACCCCTTTACGGATGGAAGAAAAGGGGGATCTTCGCAGTGGTGGGTTCGGGCCAGAGGGGTCTGGGCTTTGCCTCCACGTACGCCAGGTGCCCGCACACCGGGCCCAGGTGTTTGAGCCCCGTGGAGGCAGACGGCTGCTTATTGCTGGATGCAAGTGTCCTGCGGGGTCAAGGAAGGGCATGGGCACTCCTGGGCGACACAGGGCACCGGGCCCTAAGAGAGTTCCATGGAAAATCCCCCGCCCAGGCCCCCGTATCCAAGTCTGTCCTTAGCACACTGTCTGTGCGGGGCTGAGAGTGATGCTGGGCAGTGTGGCCTAGGGGAAATCGCGCGGTCCTCTGAGTGGCAGGGAGGGCTTCTGTTTCCATGGACAGGTGCGCAGGGACCCTGTGAAACTGCTGTGACCTCTCAAGGGCGGGTCACCTGACCCCTCCAGGGTGGGACAGGTGACCTCCCAAGGGTGGGTCACGAGACCCCGCAAGGGTGGGTCACGTGACCCCAAAAGGGTGGGTCACGAAACCCTTCAAGGGTGGGTCACGTGACCCCTCAGGGGTGGGTCACGAGACCCCCCAGGGGTGGGTCACGAGACCCCCGAGGTTTGGGTCACGTGACCCCTCAAGGGTGGGTCACGAGACCCCCCAGGTGTGGGTCACGTGACCCCTCAGGGGTGCGTCACGTGACCCCTCGGGGGTGGGTCACGTGACCCCTCAAGGGTGGGTCAGGAGACACCTCAAGGGTGGCTCCCGTGACCCGAGGGAGCCCTGTTGTGGTGATCGTGAGTGCGCCCGCGCGGCCCATGTATAGGCCCGAAACGAGCCAGCCGCGGCTCGGAGAAAAGCCATCTCCTGGGGGCCTCCCCATGTTCCTCCACTCCTCAAGGAGGACCCCTTTACGGATGGAAGAAAAGTGGGATCTTCGCAGTGGTGGGTTCGGGCCAGAGGGGTCTGCGGGTTTGCCTGCACGAACGCCAGGTGCTCGCACAACGGGCCCAGGTGTTTGAGCCCCGTGGAGGCAGAGGGCTGCTTATTGCTGGATGATAGTGTCCTGGAGGGTTAAGGGATGGCGTGGGCACTCCCAGGGCGACAGAGGGCACCTGGCCTTTAGAGAGTTCCCTGGAAAATTCCCCGCCCAGGCCCCTGGTCCACAAGTCTATCCTGCGCACAGTGTCTGTGCGAGGCTGGGAGTGCTTCTGGGGAGTGTACCCCAGCGGAAATCGCGTGGTCCTTTAGGTGGCAGGGAGGGCTCCTGTGTCCACGGACAGGTGCCCAGGGACCCTGTGGAACTGCTGTGACCTCTAAAGGGTGGGTCAGGTGAGCCGAGGAAGGCGTGTGCTTGGGAGCCTGAGTGCGCATGCGCGGCCCACGTATAGGCCCGAAACGAGCCAGCCGCGGCTCGGAGAAAAGCCATCTCCTGGGGGCCTCCCTATGTTCCTCCACTCCCCAGGGAGGGCCCCTTTACGGATGGAAGAAAAGGGGGATCTTCTCAGTGGTGTGTTCGGGCCAGAGGGGTCAGGGGGTTTGCCTCCCCGTACGCCAGGTGCCTGCACACCGGGCCCAGGTGTTTGAGCCCCGTGGAGGCAGACGGCTGCTTATTGCTGGAATGAAGTGTCCTGCGGGGTCAAGGAAGGGCATGGGCACTCCCGGGCGACACAGGGCACCGGGCCCTAAGAGAGTTCCATGGAAAATCCCCCACCCAGGCCCCCGGTATCCAAGTCTGTCCTTAGCACACTGTCTGTGCGGGGCTGAGAGTGATGCTGGGCAGTGTGGCCTAGGGGAAATCGCGCGGTCCTCTGAGTGGCAGGGAGGGCTTCTGTTTCCATGGACAGGTGCGCAGGGACCCTGTGAAACTGCTGTGACCTCTCAAGGGCGGGTCACCTGACCCCTCCAGGGTGGGACAGGTGACCTCCAAAGGGTGGGTCACGAGACCCCGCAAGGGTGGGTCACGTGACCCCAAAAGGGTGGGTCACGAAACCCTTCAAGGGTGGGTCACGAGACCCCCCAGGGGTGGGTCACGTGACCCCGCAGGTGTGGGTCACGTGACCCCTCAAGGGTGGGTCACGAGACCCCCCAGGGGTGGGTCACGTGACCCCTCAGTGGTGCGTCACGAGACCCCCCAGGGGTGGGTCACGTGACACCTCCGGTGTGGGTCACGTGACCCCTGGGGGGTGGGTCACGTGACCCCTCAAGGGTGGGTCAGGAGACACCTCAAGGGTGGGTCCCGTGACCCGAGGGAGGCCTATTGTGGTGATCGTGAGTGCGCACGCGCGGCCCATGTATAGGCCCGAAAGGAGCCAGCCGCGGCTCGGAGAAAAGCCATCTCCTGGGGTCCTCCCCATGTTCCTCCACTCCTCAAGGAGGACCCCTTTACGGATGGAAGAAAAGGGGGATCTTCGCAGTGGTGGGTTCGGGCCAGAGGGGTCTGGGCTTTGCCTCCACGTACGCCAGGTGCCCGCACACCGGGCCCAGGTGTTTGAGCCCCGTGGAGGCAGACGGCTGCTTATTGCTGGATGCAAGTGTCCTGCGGAGTCAAGGAAGGGCATGGGCACTCCCGGGCGACACAGGGCACCGGGCCCTAAGAGAGTTCCATGGAAAATCCCCCGCCCAGGCCCCCGGTATCCAAGTCTGTCCTTAGCACACTGTCTGTGCGGGGCTGAGAGTGATGCTGGGCAGTGTGGCCTAGGGGAAATCGCGCGGTCCTCTGAGTGGCAGGGAGGGCTTCTGTTTCCATGGACAGGTGCGCAGGGACCCTGTGAAACTGCTGTGACCTCTCAAGGGCGGGTCACCTGACCCCTCCAGGGTGGGACAGGTGACCTCCCAAGGGTGGGTCACGAGACCCCGCAAGGGTGGGTCACGTGACCCCAAAAGGGTGGGTCACGAAACCCTTCAAGGGTGGGTCACGTGACCCCTCAAGGGTGGGTCACGAGACCCCCCAGGTGTGGGTCACGTGACCCCTCAGGGGTGCGTCACGTGACCCCTCGGGGGTGGGTCACGAGACCCCTCAAGGGTGGGTCAGGAGACACCTCAAGGGTGGCTCCCGTGACCCGAGGGAGCCCTGTTGTGGTGATCGTGAGTGCGCCCGCGCGGCCCATGTATAGGCCCGAAAGGAGCCAGCCGCGGCTCGGAGAAAAGCCATCTCCTGGGGGCCTCCCCATGTTCCTCCACTCCTCAAGGAGGACCCCTTTACGGATGGAAGAAAAGTGGGATCTTCGCAGTGGTGGGTTCGGGCCAGAGGGGTCTGCGGGTTTGCCTGCACGAACGCCAGGTGCTCGCACAACGGGCCCAGGTGTTTGAGCCCCATGGAGGCAGAGGGCTGCTTATTGCTGGATGATAGTGTCCTGCAGGGTTAAGGGATGGCGTGGGCACTCCCAGGGCGACAGAGGGCACCTGGCCTTTAGAGAGTTCCCTGGAAAATTCCCCGCCCAGGCCCCTGGTCCACAAGTCTATCCTGCGCACAGTGTCTGTGCGAGGCTGGGAGTGCTTCTCGGGAGTGTACCCCAGCGGAAATCGCGTGGTCCTTTAGGTGGCAGGGAGGGCTCCTGTGTCCACGGACAGGTGCCCAGGGACCCTGTGGAACTGCTGTGACCTCTAAAGGGTGGGTCAGGTGAGCCGAGGAAGGCGTGTGCTTGGGAGCCTGAGTGCGCATGCGCGGCCCACGTATAGGCCCGAAACCAGCCAGCCGCGGCTCGGAGAAAAGCCATCTCCTGGGGGCCTCCCTATGTTCCTCCACTCCCCAGGGAGGGCCCCTTTACGGATGGAAGAAAAGGGGGATCTTCTCAGTGGTGTGTTCGTGCCAGAGGGGTCAGGGGGTTTGCCTCCCCGTACGCCAGGTGCCCGCAAACCGGGCCCAGGTGTTTGAGCCCCGTGGAGGCAGACGGCTGCTTATTGCTGGAATGAAGTGTCCTGCGGGGTCAAGGAAGGGCATGGGCACTCCCGGGCGACACAGGGCACCGGGCCCTAAGAGAGTTCCATGGAAAATCCCCCGCCCAGGCCCCCGGTATCCAAGTCTGTCCTTAGCACACTGTCTGTGCGGGGCTGAGAGTGATGCTGGGCAGTGTGGCCTAGGGGAAATCGCGCGGTCCTCTGAGTGGCAGGGAGGGCTTCTGTTTCCATGGACAGGTGCGCAGGGACCCTGTGAAACTGCTGTGACCTCTCAAGGGCGGGTCACCTGACCCCTCCAGGGTGGGACAGGTGACCTCCAAAGGGTGGGTCACGAGACCCCGCAAGGGTGGGTCACGTGACCCCAAAAGGGTGGGTCACGAAACCCTTCAAGGGTGGGTCACGTGACCCCTCAGGGGTGGGTCACGAGACCCCCCAGGGGTGGGTCACGTGACCCCGCAGGTGTGGGTCACGTGACCCCTCAGGGGTGGGTCACGAGACCCCCCAGGGGTGGGTCACGTGACCCCTCAGGGGTGCGTCACGAGACCCCCCAGGGGTGGGTCACGTGACACCTCCGGTGTGGGTCACGTGACCCCTCGGGGGTGGGTCACGTGACCCCTCAAGGGTGGGTCAGGAGACACCTCAAGGGTGGGTCCCGTGACCCGAGGGAGGCCTGTTGTGGGGATCCTGAGTGCGCACGCGCGGCCCAAGTATAGGCCCGAACGGAGCCAGCCACGGCTCGGAGAAAAGCCATCTCCTGGGGGCCTCCCCATGTTCCTCCACTCCTCAAGGAGGACCCCTTTACGGATGGAAGAAAAGTGGGATCTTCGCAGTGGTGGGTTCGGGCCAGAGGGGTCTGCGGGTTTGCCTGCACGAACGCCAGGTGCTCGCACAACGGGCCCAGGTGTTTGAGCCCCGTGGAGGCAGAGGGCTGCTTATTGCTGGATGATAGTGTCCTGGAGGGTTAAGGGATGGCGTGGGCACTCCCAGGGCGACAGAGGGCACCTGGCCTTTAGAGAGTTCCCTGGAAAATTCCCCGCCCAGGCCCCTGGTCCACAAGTCTATCCTGCGCACAGTGTCTGTGCGAGGCTGGGAGTGCTTCTGGGGAGTGTACCCCAGCGGAAATCGCGTGGTCCTTTAGGTGGCAGGGAGGGCTCCTGTGTCCACGGACAGGTGCCCAGGGACCCTGTGGAACTGCTGTGACCTCTAAAGGGTGGGTCAGGTGAGCCGAGGAAGGCGTGTGCTTGGGAGCCTGAGTGCGCATGCGCGGCCCACGTATAGGCCCGAAACGAGCCAGCCGCGGCTCGGAGAAAAGCCATCTCCTGGGGGCCTCCCTATGTTCCTCCACTCCCCAGGGAGGGCCCCTTTACGGATGGAAGAAAAGGGGGATCTTCTCAGTGGTGTGTTCGGGCCAGAGGGGTCAGGGGGTTTGCCTCCCCGTACGCCAGGTGCCTGCACACCGGGCCCAGGTGTTTGAGCCCCGTGGAGGCAGACGGCTGCTTATTGCTGGAATGAAGTGTCCTGCGGGGTCAAGGAAGGGCATGGGCACTCCCGGGCGACACAGGGCACCGGGCCCTAAGAGAGTTCCATGGAAAATCCCCCACCCAGGCCCCCGGTATCCAAGTCTGTCCTTAGCACACTGTCTGTGCGGGGCTGAGAGTGATGCTGGGCAGTGTGGCCTAGGGGAAATCGCGCGGTCCTCTGAGTGGCAGGGAGGGCTTCTGTTTCCATGGACAGGTGCGCAGGGACCCTGTGAAACTGCTGTGACCTCTCAAGGGCGGGTCACCTGACCCCTCCAGGGTGGGACAGGTGACCTCCAAAGGGTGGGTCACGAGACCCCGCAAGGGTGGGTCACGTGACCCCAAAAGGGTGGGTCACGAAACCCTTCAAGGGTGGGTCACGAGACCCCCCAGGGGTGGGTCACGTGACCCCGCAGGTGTGGGTCACGTGACCCCTCAAGGGTGGGTCACGAGACCCCCCAGGGGTGGGTCACGTGACCCCTCAGGGGTGCGTCACGAGACCCCCCAGGGGTGGGTCACGTGACACCTCCGGTGTGGGTCACGTGACCCCTGGGGGGTGGGTCACGTGACCCCTCAAGGGTGGGTCAGGAGACACCTCAAGGGTGGGTCCCGTGACCCGAGGGAGGCCTATTGTGGTGATCGTGAGTGCGCACGCGCGGCCCATGTATAGGCCCGAAAGGAGCCAGCCGCGGCTCGGAGAAAAGCCATCTCCTGGGGTCCTCCCCATGTTCCTCCACTCCTCAAGGAGGACCCCTTTACGGATGGAAGAAAAGGGGGATCTTCGCAGTGGTGGGTTCGGGCCAGAGGGGTCTGGGCTTTGCCTCCACGTACGCCAGGTGCCCGCACACCGGGCCCAGGTGTTTGAGCCCCGTGGAGGCAGACGGCTGCTTATTGCTGGATGCAAGTGTCCTGCGGAGTCAAGGAAGGGCATGGGCACTCCCGGGCGACACAGGGCACCGGGCCCTAAGAGAGTTCCATGGAAAATCCCCCGCCCAGGCCCCCGGTATCCAAGTCTGTCCTTAGCACACTGTCTGTGCGGGGCTGAGAGTGATGCTGGGCAGTGTGGCCTAGGGGAAATCGCGCGGTCCTCTGAGTGGCAGGGAGGGCTTCTGTTTCCATGGACAGGTGCGCAGGGACCCTGTGAAACTGCTGTGACCTCTCAAGGGCGGGTCACCTGACCCCTCCAGGGTGGGACAGGTGACCTCCCAAGGGTGGGTCACGAGACCCCGCAAGGGTGGGTCACGTGACCCCAAAAGGGTGGGTCACGAAACCCTTCAAGGGTGGGTCACGTGACCCCTCAAGGGTGGGTCACGAGACCCCCCAGGTGTGGGTCACGTGACCCCTCAGGGGTGCGTCACGTGACCCCTCGGGGGTGGGTCACGAGACCCCTCAAGGGTGGGTCAGGAGACACCTCAAGGGTGGCTCCCGTGACCCGAGGGAGCCCTGTTGTGGTGATCGTGAGTGCGCCCGCGCGGCCCATGTATAGGCCCGAAAGGAGCCAGCCGCGGCTCGGAGAAAAGCCATCTCCTGGGGGCCTCCCCATGTTCCTCCACTCCTCAAGGAGGACCCCTTTACGGATGGAAGAAAAGTGGGATCTTCGCAGTGGTGGGTTCGGGCCAGAGGGGTCTGCGGGTTTGCCTGCACGAACGCCAGGTGCTCGCACAACGGGCCCAGGTGTTTGAGCCCCATGGAGGCAGAGGGCTGCTTATTGCTGGAATGAAGTGTCCTGCGGGGTCAAGGAAGGGCATGGGCACTCCCGGGCGACACAGGGCACCGGGCCCTAAGAGAGTTCCATGGAAAATCCCCCGCCCAGGCCCCCGGTATCCAAGTCTGTCCTTAGCACACTGTCTGTGCGGGGCTGAGAGTGATGCTGGGCAGTGTGGCCTAGGGGAAATCGCGCGGTCCTCTGAGTGGCAGGGAGGGCTTCTGTTTCCATGGACAGGTGCGCAGGGACCCTGTGAAACTGCTGTGACCTCTCAAGGGCGGGTCACCTGACCCCTCCAGGGTGGGACAGGTGACCTCCAAAGGGTGGGTCACGAGACCCCGCAAGGGTGGGTCACGTGACCCCAAAAGGGTGGGTCACGAAACCCTTCAAGGGTGGGTCACGTGACCCCTCAGGGGTGGGTCACGAGACCCCCCAGGGGTGGGTCACGTGACCCCGCAGGTGTGGGTCACGTGACCCCTCAGGGGTGGGTCACGAGACCCCCCAGGGGTGGGTCACGTGACCCCTCAGGGGTGCGTCACGAGACCCCCCAGGGGTGGGTCACGTGACACCTCCGGTGTGGGTCACGTGACCCCTCGGGGGTGGGTCACGTGACCCCTCAAGGGTGGGTCAGGAGACACCTCAAGGGTGGGTCCCGTGACCCGAGGGAGGCCTGTTGTGGTGATCGTGAGTGCGCACGCGCGGCCCTTGTATAGGCCCGAAAGGAGCCAGCCGCGGCTCGGAGAAAAGCCATCTCCTGGGGGCCTCCCCATGTTCCTCCACTCCTCAAGGAGGACCCCTTTACGGATGGAAGAAAAGTGGGATCTTTGCAGTGGTGGGTTCGGGCCAGAGGGGTCTGCGGGTTTGCCTGCACGAACGCCAGGTGCTCGCACAACGGGCCCAGGTGTTTGAGCCCCATGGAGGCAGAGGGCTGCTTATTGCTGGATGATAGTGTCCTGCAGGGTTAAGGGATGGCGTGGGCACTCCCAGGGCGACAGAGGGCACCTGGCCTTTAGAGAGTTCCCTGGAAAATTCCCTGCCCAGGCCCCTGGTCCACAAGTCTATCCTGCGCACAGTGTCTGTGCGAGGCTGGGAGTGCCTCTGGGGAGTGTACCCCAGCGGAAATCGCGTGGTCCTTTAGGTGGCAGGGAGGGCTCCTGTGTCCACGGACAGGTGCCCAGGGACCCTGTGGAACTGCTGTGACCTCTAAAGGGTGGGTCAGGTGAGCCGAGGAAGGCGTGTGCTTGGGAACCTGAGTGCGCATGCGCGGCCCACCTATAGGCCCGAAACCAGCCAGCCGCGGCTCGGAGAAAAGCCATCTCCTGGGGGCCTCCCCCCTGTTCTTCCATCCGTAAAGGGGTCCCCCTTTATGGATGGAAGAACAGGGGGATCTTCGCAGTGGTGGGGACGGGACGGAGGGGTCTGCGGGTTTGCAGCCACGTAGGCCAGTTGCTCGCACCCCGGCCCCATGTGTCCCAGCTCCATGGACGAGGTGGGCCGCTTATGGCGGGATGCAGGCGTCCTGCGGGGGTCAGGGGACGGCGTGGGCACTCCCCGGGCGAGAGAGGGCGCCTGGGACCCGAGAGAGCACCCGGGAAAATGCCCAGCCCTGGCCCCCGTGGCTCCAGTGGCCTCCCCATGCTCCGGCGGTGGGGCCTGGTCCCGCTCACCTGAGCCCAGGTTCTCCGCAGGTGAATGCCTTTTGCGGACACCAGGGACCACAGGCCGCGGATCCCTTCACGGGCAGGGGGGGTTCGAGCTCTGTGGGACCCTGGTCGCAGCGCAAACAGTCCCTTCTCGCAAAGTTCAGCCCAGACTTTAGAGAGTAGAAGCGTCTCGGTCCAAGATTGACGCCTAGGGGCAGGGTTGGGCCGTTTGAGCCAAGAGAGACTCTTAGCCCCCCAGGCAGGTCTCAGGCCCGAGACCCCCAGGGAGACCCGGTCCCTGGGCGTGGGTCCCGCCCGCCCGGGCCCGCCCCACGTGGCCCGGAACCGTGGCCGGCCCCTCTTCCCGGCCCCAGGTCCCTAGCTCTTCCCTGGCACTCTGCCTCTGGCGGGGTGGGAGACGGGCTGGCAAGTGTGGTCCACGGGAAAACGCGCGGTCCTCTGGGTGGCAGGGAGGGCCTCTGTTAACTCTGACACCAGCCCAGGGACCCTGTGGACCTGGCCTGATATCTCAAGGGGAGGGGCACGTTGCCCGGAGGGATGCTCTTGGGGTGGGGCCTGCCTGCGCCTGCGCGGCCCCGCCTCTTGGCCCGAAACCACCCAGCCGCGGCTCGGACAAAAGCCATCTCCTGGGGGCCTCCCCCCTGTTCTTCCATCCGTAAAGGGGGACCCCTTTACGGATGGAAGAACAGGGGGATCTTCGCAGTGGTGGGGACGGGACGGAGGGGTCTGCGGGTTTGCAGCCACGTAGGCCAGTTGCTCGCACCCCGGCCCCATGTGTCCCAGCTCCATGGACGAGGTGGGCCGCTTATGGCGGGATGCAGGCGTCCTGCGGGGGTCAGGGGACGGCGTGGGCACTCCCCGGGCGAGAGAGGGCGCCTGGGACCCGAGAGAGCCCCGGGGAGAGTCCGAGGCCTGGCCGCAGAGGCTGCCATTGCCTCCCCGGGCTCCTACCATGGGGCCTGGCCGTGCTCGCCCGAGGCCCAGGTTCACCGCAGGTGAATGCCTTTTGCGGACGCCAAGGACAGGAGGTCGCCGATTCCCTCACAGAGGTGGGGGTTCGAGCTCTGGGGGACTGAGGTCGCAGCGGTCACACTCCATTTTTGGGTGGTTCCGCAGAGACTGGAGGGTTGAAGCGGCTGGGTCCAAGTCTGCCGCCTTGTGGCAGGGTGGGGGCTTTGCAGGCGAAGCAAGGCTCTTAGCCTCCCAGGCGGGGCACAGGCCAGACTCCCCAAGGGAGAACCGGTCCTTGGTCGAGGGTCCCGCCCGCCCGCCCGGAACCGCTCCACCAGGCGCGGAACCGTGGCCGGCCCCTCTTCCAGGCACCAGGTCCCTAGTTCTTTCCTGGCACTCTGCCTCTGCGGGGGTGGGAGAGCTGCTGGGAAGTGTGGTCCACGGGAAAACGCGCGGTCCTCTGGGTGGCAGGGAGGGCCTCCGTTAACTCTGACACCAGCCCAGGGACCCTGTGGACCTGGCCTGATATCTCAAGGGGGGGGGCACGTTGCCCGGAGGGATGCTCTTGGGGTGGGGCCTGCTTGCGCCTGCGCGGCCCCGCCTCTTGGCCCCAAACCACCCAGCCGCGGCTCGGACAAAAGCCATCTCCTGGGGGCCTCCCCCCTGTTCTTCCATCCGTAAAGGGGTCCCCCTTTACGGATGGAAGAACAGGGGGATCTTCGCAGTGGTGGGGACGGGACGGAGGGGTCTGCGGGTTTGCAGCCACGTAGGCCAGTTGCTCGCACCCCGGCCCCATGTGTCCCAGCTCCATGGACGAGGTGGGCCGCTTATGGCGGGATGCAGGCGTCCTGCCGGGGTCAGGGGACGGCGTGGGCACTCCCCGGGCGAGAGAGGGCGCCTGGGACCCGAGAGAGCACCCGGGAAAATGCCCAGCCCTGGCCCCCGTGGCTCCAGTGGCCTCCCCAGGCTCCGGCCGTGGGGCCTGGTCCCGCTCACCTGAGCCCAGGTTCTCCGCAGGTGAATGCCTTTTGCGGACACCAGGGACCACAGGCCGCGGATCCCTTCACGGGCAGGGGGGGTTCGAGCTCTGTGGGACCCAGGTCGCAGCGCAAACAGTCCCTTCTCGCAAAGTTCAGCCCAGACTTTAGAGAGTAGAAGCGTCTCGGTCCAAGTTTGCCGCCTAGGGGCAGGGTTGGGCCGTTTGAGCCAAGAGAGACTCTTAGCCCCCCAGGCAGGTCTCAGGCCCGAGACCCCCAGGGAGACCCGGTCCCTGGGCGTGGGTCCCGCCCGCCCGGGCCCGCCCCACGTGGCCCGGAACCGTGGCCGGCCCCTCTTCCCGGCCCCAGGTCCCTAGCTCTTCCCTGGCACTCTGCCTCTGGCGGGGTGGGAGACGGGCTGGCAAGTGTGGTCCACGGGAAAACGCGCGGTCCTCTGGGTGTCAGGGAGGGCCTCTGTTAACTCTGACACCAGCCCAGGGACCCTGTGGACCTGGCCTGATATCTCAAGGGGAGGGGCACGTTGCCCGGAGGGATGCTCTTGGGGTGGGGCCTGCCTGCGCCTGCGCGGCCCCGCCTCTTGGCCCGAAACCACCCAGCCGCGGCTCGGACAAAAGCCATCTCCTGGGGGCCTCCCCCCTGTTCTTCCATCCGTAAAGGGGGACCCCTTTACGGATGGAAGAACAGGGGGATCTTCGCAGTGGTGGGGACGGGACGGAGGGGTCTGCGGGTTTGCAGCCACGTAGGCCAGTTGCTCGCACCCCGGCCCCATGTGTCCCAGCTCCATGGACGAGGTGGGCCGCTTATGGCGGGATGCAGGCGTCCTGCGGGGGTCAGGGGACGGCGTGGGCACTCCCCGGGCGAGAGAGGGCGCCTGGGACCCGAGAGAGCCCCGGGGAGAGTCCGAGGCCTGGCCGCAGAGGCTGCCATTGCCTCCCCGGGCTCCTACCATGGGGCCTGGCCGTGCTCGCCCGAGGCCCAGGTTCACCGCAGGTGAATGCCTTTTGCGGACGCCAAGGACAGGAGGTCGCCGATTCCCTCACAGAGGTGGGGGTTCGAGCTCTGGGGGACTGAGGTCGCAGCGGTCACACTCCATTTTTGGGTGGTTCCGCAGAGACTGGAGGGTTGAAGCGGCTGGGTCCAAGTCTGCCGCCTTGTGGCAGGGTGGGGGCTTTGCAGGCGAAGCAAGGCTCTTAGCCTCCCAGGCGGGGCACAGGCCAGACTCCCCAAGGGAGAACCGGTCCTTGGTCGAGGGTCCCGCCCGCCCGCCCGGAACCGCTCCACCAGGCGCGGAACCGTGGCCGGCCCCTCTTCCAGGCACCAGGTCCCTAGTTCTTTCCTGGCACTCTGCCTCAGCGGAGGTGGGAGAGCTGCTGGGAAGTGTGGTCCACGGGAAAACGCGCGGTCCTCTGGGTGGCAGGGAGGGCCTCCGTTAACTCTGACACCAGCCCAGGGACCCTGTGGACCTGGCCTGCTATCTCAAGGGGGGGGCACGTTGCCCGGAGGGATGCTCTTGGGGTGGGGCCTGCTTGCGCCTGCGCGGCCCCGCCTCTTGGCCCGAAACCACCCAGCCGCGGCTCGGACAAAAGCCATCTCCTGGGGGCCTCCCCCCTGTTCTTCCATCCGTAAAGGGGGACCCCTTTACGGATGGAAGAACAGGGGGATCTTCGCAGTGGTGGGGACGGGACGGAGGGGTCTGCGGGTTTGCAGCCACGTAGGCCAGTTGCTCGCACCCCGGCCCCAAGTGTCCCAGCTCCATGGTCGAGGTGGGCCGCTTATGGCGGGATGCAGGCGTCCTGCGGGGGTCAGGGGACGGCGTGGGCACTCCCCGGGCGAGAGAGGGCGCCTGGGACCCGAGAGAGCCCCGGGGAGAGTCCGAGGCCTGGCCGCAGAGGCTGCCATTGCCTCCCCGGGCTCCTACCATGGGGCCTGGCCGTGCTCGCCCGAGGCCCAGGTTCACCGCAGGTGAATGCCTTTTGCGGACGCCAAGGACAGGAGGTCGCCGATTCCCTCACAGAGGTGGGGGTTCGAGCTCTGGGGGACTGAGGTCGCAGCGGTCACACTCCATTTTTGGGTGGTTCCGCAGAGACTGGAGGGTTGAAGCGGCTGGGTCCAAGTCTGCCGCCTTGTGGCAGGGTGGGGGCTTTGCAGGCGAAGCAAGGCTCTTAGCCTCCCAGGCGGGGCACAGGCCAGACTCCCCAAGGGAGAACCGGTCCTTGGTCGAGGGTCCCGCCCGCCCGCCCGGAACCGCTCCACCAGGCGCGGAACCGTGGCCGGCCCCTCTTCCAGGCACCAGGTCCCTAGTTCTTTCCTGGCACTCTGCCTCTGCGGGGGTGGGAGAGCTGCTGGGAAGTGTGGTCCACGGGAAAACGCGCGGTCCTCTGGGTGGCAGGGAGGGCCTCCGTTAACTCTGACACCAGCCCAGGGACCCTGTGGACCTGGCCTGCTATCTCAAGGGGCGGGCACGTTGCCCGGAGGGATGCTCTTGGGGTGGGGCCTGCTTGCGCCTGCGCGGCCCCGCCTCTTGGCCCGAAACCACCCAGCCGCGGCTCGGACAAAAGCCATCTCCTGGGGGCCTCCCCCCTGTTCTTCCATCCGTAAAGGGGGACCCCTTTACGGATGGAAGAACAGGGGGATCTTCGCAGTGGTGGGGACGGGACGGAGGGCTCTGCGGGTTTGCAGCCACGTAGGCCAGTTGCTCGCACCCCGGCCCCAAGTGTCCCAGCTCCATGGTCGAGGTGGGCCGCTTATGGCGGGATGCAGGCGTCCTGCGGGGGTCAGGGGACGGCGTGGGCACTCCCCGGGCGAGAGAGGGCGCCTGGGACCCGAGAGAGCCCCGGGGAGAGTCCGAGGCCTGGCCGCAGAGGCTGCCATTTCCTCCCCGGGCTCCTACCATGGGGCCTGGCCGTGCTCGCCCGAGGCCCAGGTTCACCGCAGGTGAATGCCTTTTGCGGACGCCAAGGACAGGAGGTCGCCGATTCCCTCACAGAGGTGGGGGTTCGAGCTCTGGGGGACTGAGGTCGCAGCGGTCACACTCCATTTTTGGGTGGTTCCGCAGAGACTGGAGGGTTGAAGCGGCTGGGTCCAAGTGTGCCGCCTTGTGGCAGGGTGGGGGCTTTGCAGGCGAAGCAAGGCTCTTAGCCTCCCAGGCGGGGCACAGGCCAGACTCCCCAAGGGAGAACCGGTCCTTGGTCGAGGGTCCCGCCCGCCCGCCCGGAACCGCTCCACCAGGCGCGGAACCGTGGCCGGCCCCTCTTCCAGGCACCAGGTCGCTAGTTCTTTCCTGGCACTCTGCCTCTGCGGGGGTGGGAGAGCTGCTGGGAAGTGTGGTCCACGGGAAAACGCGCGGTCCTCTGGGTGGCAGGGAGGGCCTCCGTTAACTCTGACACCAGCCCAGGGACCCTGTGGACCTGGCCTGCTATCTCAAGGGGCGGGCACGTTGCCCGGAGGGATGCTCTTGGGGTGGGGCCTGCTTGCGCCTGCGCGGCCCCGCTTCTTGGCCCCAAACCACCCAGCCGCGGCTCGGACAAAAGCCATCTCCTGGGGGCCTCCCCCCTGTTCTTCCATCCGTAAAGGGGTCCCCCTTTACGGATGGAAGAACAGGGGGATCTTCGCAGTGGTGGGGACGGGACGGAGGGGTCTGCGGGTTTGCAGCCACGTAGGCCAGTTGCTCGCACCCCGGCCCCATGTGTCCCAGCTCCATGGACGAGGTGGGCCGCTTATGGCGGGATGCAGGCGTCCTGCCGGGGTCAGGGGACGGCGTGGGCACTCCCCGGGCGAGAGAGGGCGCCTGGGACCCGAGAGAGCACCCGGGAAAATGCCCAGCCCTGGCCCCCGTGGCTCCAGTGGCCTCCCCAGGCTCCGGCCGTGGGGCCTGGTCCCGCTCACCTGAGCCCAGGTTCTCCGCAGGTGAATGCCTTTTGCGGACACCAGGGACCACAGGCCGCGGATCCCTTCACGGGCAGGGGGGGTTCGAGCTCTGTGGGACCCAGGTCGCAGCGCAAACAGTCCCTTCTCGCAAAGTTCAGCCCAGACTTTAGAGAGTAGAAGCGTCTCGGTCCAAGTTTGCCGCCTAGGGGCAGGGTTGGGCCGTTTGAGCCAAGAGAGACTCTTAGCCCCCCAGGCAGGTCTCAGGCCCGAGAACCCCAGGGAGACCCGGTCCCTGGGCGTGGGTCCCGCCCGCCCGGGCCCGCCCCACGTGGCCCGGAACCGTGGCCGGCCCCTCTTCCCGGCCCCAGGTCCCTAGCTCTTCCCTGGCACTCTGCCTCTGGCGGGGTGGGAGACGGGCTGGCAAGTGTGGTCCACGGGAAAACGCGCGGTCCTCTGGGTGTCAGGGAGGGCCTCTGTTAACTCTGACACCAGCCCAGGGACCCTGTGGACCTGGCCTGATATCTCAAGGGGAGGGGCACGTTGCCCGGAGGGATGCTCTTGGGGTGGGGCCTGCCTGCGCCTGCGCGGCCCCGCCTCTTGGCCCGAAACCACCCAGCCGCGGCTCGGACAAAAGCCATCTCCTGGGGGCCTCCCCCCTGTTCTTCCATCCGTAAAGGGGGACCCCTTTACGGATGGAAGAACAGGGGGATCTTCGCAGTGGTGGGGACGGGACGGAGGGGTCTGCGGGTTTGCAGCCACGTAGGCCAGTTGCTCGCACCCCGGCCCCATGTGTCCCAGCTCCATGGACGAGGTGGGCCGCTTATGGCGGGATGCAGGCGTCCTGCGGGGGTCAGGGGACGGCGTGGGCACTCCCCGGGCGAGAGAGGGCGCCTGGGACCCGAGAGAGCCCCGGGGAGAGTCCGAGGCCTGGCCGCAGAGGCTGCCATTGCCTCCCCGGGCTCCTACCATGGGGCCTGGCCGTGCTCGCCCGAGGCCCAGGTTCACCGCAGGTGAATGCCTTTTGCGGACGCCAAGGACAGGAGGTCGCCGATTCCCTCACAGAGGTGGGGGTTCGAGCTCTGGGGGACTGAGGTCGCAGCGGTCACACTCCATTTTTGGGTGGTTCCGCAGAGACTGGAGGGTTGAAGCGGCTGGGTCCAAGTCTGCCGCCTTGTGGCAGGGTGGGGGCTTTGCAGGCGAAGCAAGGCTCTTAGCCTCCCAGGCGGGGCACAGGCCAGACTCCCCAAGGGAGAACCGGTCCTTGGTCGAGGGTCCCGCCCGCCCGCCCGGAACCGCTCCACCAGGCGCGGAACCGTGGCCGGCCCCTCTTCCAGGCACCAGGTCCCTAGTTCTTTCCTGGCACTCTGCCTCAGCGGAGGTGGGAGAGCTGCTGGGAAGTGTGGTCCACGGGAAAACGCGCGGTCCTCTGGGTGGCAGGGAGGGCCTCCGTTAACTCTGACACCAGCCCAGGGACCCTGTGGACCTGGCCTGCTATCTCAAGGGGGGGGCACGTTGCCCGGAGGGATGCTCTTGGGGTGGGGCCTGCTTGCGCCTGCGCGGCCCCGCCTCTTGGCCCCAAACCACCCAGCCGCGGCTCGGACAAAAGCCATCTCCTGGGGGCCTCCCCCCTGTTCTTCCATCCGTAAAGGGGTCCCCCTTTATGGATGGAAGAACAGGGGGATCTTCGCAGTGGTGGGGACGGGACGGAGGGGTCTGCGGGTTTGCAGCCACGTAGGCCAGTTGCTCGCACCCCGGCCCCATGTGTCCCAGCTCCATGGACGAGGTGGGCCGCTTATGGCGGGATGCAGGCGTCCTGCGGGGGTCAGGGGACGGCGTGGGCACTCCCCGGGCGAGAGAGGGCGCCTGGGACCCGAGAGAGCACCCGGGAAAATGCCCAGCCCTGGCCCCCGTGGCTCCAGTGGCCTCCCCATGCTCCGGCGGTGGGGCCTGGTCCCGCTCACCTGAGCCCAGGTTCTCCGCAGGTGAATGCCTTTTGCGGACACCAGGGACCACAGGCCGCGGATCCCTTCACGGGCAGGGGGGGTTCGAGCTCTGTGGGACCCAGGTCGCAGCGCAAACAGTCCCTTCTCGCAAAGTTCAGCCCAGACTTTAGAGAGTAGAAGCGTCTCGGTCCAAGATTGACGCCTAGGGGCAGGGTTGGGCCGTTTGAGCCAAGAGAGACTCTTAGCCCCCCAGGCAGGTCTCAGGCCCGAGACCCCCAGGGAGACCCGGTCCCTGGGCGTGGGTCCCGCCCGCCCGGGCCCGCCCCACGTGGCCCGGAACCGTGGCCGGCCCCTCTTCCCGGCCCCAGGTCCCTAGCTCTTCCCTGGCACTCTGCCTCTGGCGGGGTGGGAGACGGGCTGGCAAGTGTGGTCCACGGGA
The DNA here is from genome assembly GCF_022682495.2 of Desmodus rotundus. Lineage (NCBI taxonomy): Eukaryota > Metazoa > Chordata > Mammalia > Chiroptera > Phyllostomidae > Desmodus > Desmodus rotundus. The sequence goes on along the minus strand of NW_026527678.1, from coordinate 125,176 downwards.
AAACGCGCGGTCCTCTGGGTGGCAGGGAGGGCCTCTGTTAACTCTGACACCAGCCCAGGGACCCTGTGGACCTGGCCTGATATCTCAAGGGGAGGGGCACGTTGCCCGGAGGGATGCTCTTGGGGTGGGGCCTGCCTGCGCCTGCGCGGCCCCGCCTCTTGGCCCGAAACCACCCAGCCGCGGCTCGGACAAAAGCCATCTCCTGGGGGCCTCCCCCCTGTTCTTCCATCCGTAAAGGGGGACCCCTTTACGGATGGAAGAACAGGGGGATCTTCGCAGTGGTGGGGACGGGACGGAGGGGTCTGCGGGTTTGCAGCCACGTAGGCCAGTTGCTCGCACCCCGGCCCCATGTTTCCCAGCTCCATGGACGAGGTGGGCCGCTTATGGCGGGATGCAGGCGTCCTGCGGGGGTCAGGGGACGGCGTGGGCACTCCCCGGGCGAGAGAGGGCGCCTGGGACCCGAGAGAGCCCCGGGGAGAGTCCGAGGCCTGGCCGCAGAGGCTGCCATTGCCTCCCCGGGCTCCTACCATGGGGCCTGGCCGTGCTCGCCCGAGGCCCAGGTTCACCGCAGGTGAATGCCTTTTGCGGACGCCAAGGACAGGAGGTCGCCGATTCCCTCACAGAGGTGGGGGTTCGAGCTCTGGGGGACTGAGGTCGCAGCGGTCACACTCCATTTTTGGGTGGTTCCGCAGAGACTGGAGGGTTGAAGCGGCTGGGTCCAAGTGTGCCGCCTTGTGGCAGGGTGGGGGCTTTGCAGGCGAAGCAAGGCTCTTAGCCTCCCAGGCGGGGCACAGGCCAGACTCCCCAAGGGAGAACCGGTCCTTGGTCGAGGGTCCCGCCCGCCCGCCCGGAACCGCTCCACCAGGCGCGGAACCGTGGCCGGCCCCTCTTCCAGGCACCAGGTCCCTAGTTCTTTCCTGGCACTCTGCCTCTGCGGGGGTGGGAGAGCTGCTGGGAAGTGTGGTCCACGGGAAAACGCGCGGTCCTCTGGGTGGCAGGGAGGGCCTCCGTTAACTCTGACACCAGCCCAGGGACCCTGTGGACCTGGCCTGATATCTCAAGGGGCGGGCACGTTGCCCGGAGGGATGCTCTTGGGGTGGGGCCTGCTTGCGCCTGCCCAGGGACCCTGTGGAACTGCTGTGACCTCTAAAGGGTGGGTCAGGTGAGCCGAGGAAGGCGTGTGCTTGGGAGCCTGAGTGCGCATGCGCGGCCCACGTATAGGCCCGAAACCAGCCAGCCGCGGCTCGGAGAAAAGCCATCTCCTGGGGGCCTCCCTATGTTCCTCCACTCCCCAGGAAGGGCCCCTTTACGGATGGAAGAAAAGGGGGATCTTCTCAGTGGTGTGTTCGTGCCAGAGGGGTCAGGGGGTTTGCCTCCCCGTACGCCAGGTGCCCGCAAACCGGGCCCAGGTGTTTGAGCCCCGTGGAGGCAGACGGCTGCTTATTGCTGGAATGAAGTGTCCTGCGGGGTCAAGGAAGGGCAAGGGCACTCCCGGGCGACACAGGGCACCGGGCCCTAAGAGAGTTCCATGGAAAATCCCCCGCCCAGGCCCCCGGTATCCAAGTCTGTCCTTAGCACACTGTCTGTGCGGGGCTGAGAGTGATGCTGGGCAGTGTGGCCTAGGGGAAATCGCGCGGTCCTCTGAGTGGCAGGGAGGGCTTCTGTTTCCATGGACAGGTGCGCAGGGACCCTGTGAAACTGCTGTGACCTCTCAAGGGCGGGTCACCTGACCCCTCCAGGGTGGGACAGGTGACCTCCAAAGGGTGGGTCACGAGACCCCGCAAGGGTGGGTCACGTGACCCCAAAAGGGTGGGTCACGAAACCCTTCAAGGGTGGGTCACGTGACCCCTCAGGGGTTGGTCACGAGACCCCCCAGGGGTGGGTCACGTGACCCCGCAGGTGTGGGTCACGTGACCCCTCAGGGGTGGGTCACGAGACCCCCCAGGGGTGGGTCACGTGACCCCTCAGGGGTGCGTCACGAGACCCCCCAGGGGTGGGTCACGTGACACCTCCGGTGTGGGTCACGTGACCCCTCGGGGGTGGGTCACGTGACCCCTCAAGGGTGGGTCAGGAGACACCTCAAGGGTGGGTCCCGTGACCCGAGGGAGGCCTGTTGTGGTGATCGTGAGTGCGCACGCGCGGCCCATGTATAGGCCCGAAACGAGCCAGCCGCGGCTCGGAGAAAAGCCATCTCCTGGGGGCCTCCCTATGTTCCTCCACTCCCCAGGGAGGGCCCCTTTACGGATGGAAGAAAAGGGGGATCTTCTCAGTGGTGTGTTCGGGCCAGAGGGGTCAGGGGGTTTGCCTCCCCGTACGCCAGGTGCCTGCACACCGGGCCCAGGTGTTTGAGCCCCGTGGAGGCAGACGGCTGCTTATTGCTGGAATGAAGTGTCCTGCGGGGTCAAGGAAGGGCATGGGCACTCCCGGGCGACACAGGGCACCGGGCCCTAAGAGAGTTCCATGGAAAATCCCCCACCCAGGCCCCCGGTATCCAAGTCTGTCCTTAGCACACTGTCTGTGCGGGGCTGAGAGTGATGCTGGGCAGTGTGGCCTAGGGGAAATCGCGCGGTCCTCTGAGTGGCAGGGAGGGCTTCTGTTTCCATGGACAGGTGCGCAGGGACCCTGTGAAACTGCTGTGACCTCTCAAGGGCGGGTCACCTGACCCCTCCAGGGTGGGACAGGTGACCTCCAAAGGGTGGGTCACGAGACCCCGCAAGGGTGGGTCACGTGACCCCAAAAGGGTGGGTCACGAAACCCTTCAAGGGTGGGTCACGAGACCCCCCAGGGGTGGGTCACGTGACCCCGCAGGTGTGGGTCACGTGACCCCTCAAGGGTGGGTCACGAGACCCCCCAGGGGTGGGTCACGTGACCCCTCAGGGGTGTGGCACGAGACCCCCCAGGGGTGGGTCACGTGACACCTCCGGTGTGGGTCACGTGACCCCTGGGGGGTGGGTCACGTGACCCCTCAAGGGTGGGTCAGGAGACACCTCAAGGGTGGGTCCCGTGACCCGAGGGAGGCCTATTGTGGTGATCGTGAGTGCGCACGCGCGGCCCATGTATAGGCCCGAAAGGAGCCAGCCGCGGCTCGGAGAAAAGCCATCTCCTGGGGTCCTCCCCATGTTCCTCCACTCCTCAAGGAGGACCCCTTTACGGATGGAAGAAAAGGGGGATCTTCGCAGTGGTGGGTTCGGGCCAGAGGGGTCTGGGCTTTGCCTCCACGTACGCCAGGTGCCCGCACACCGGGCCCAGGTGTTTGAGCCCCGTGGAGGCAGACGGCTGCTTATTGCTGGATGCAAGTGTCCTGCGGGGTCAAGGAAGGGCATGGGCACTCCTGGGCGACACAGGGCACCGGGCCCTAAGAGAGTTCCATGGAAAATCCCCCGCCCAGGCCCCCGGTATCCAAGTCTGTCCTTAGCACACTGTCTGTGCGGGGCTGAGAGTGATGCTGGGCAGTGTGGCCTAGGGGAAATCGCGCGGTCCTCTGAGTGGCAGGGAGGGCTTCTGTTTCCATGGACAGGTGCGCAGGGACCCTGTGAAACTGCTGTGACCTCTCAAGGGCGGGTCACCTGACCCCTCCAGGGTGGGACAGGTGACCTCCCAAGGGTGGGTCACGAGACCCCGCAAGGGTGGGTCACGTGACCCCAAAAGGGTGGGTCACGAAACCCTTCAAGGGTGGGTCACGTGACCCCTCAGGGGTGGGTCACGAGACCCCCCAGGGGTGGGTCACGAGACCCCCGAGGTTTGGGTCACGTGACCCCTCAAGGGTGGGTCACGAGACCCCCCAGGTGTGGGTCACGTGACCCCTCAGGGGTGCGTCACGTGACCCCTCGGGGGTGGGTCACGTGACCCCTCAAGGGTGGGTCAGGAGACACCTCAAGGGTGGCTCCCGTGACCCGAGGGAGCCCTGTTGTGGTGATCGTGAGTGCGCCCGCGCGGCCCATGTATAGGCCCGAAAGGAGCCAGCCGCGGCTCGGAGAAAAGCCATCTCCTGGGGGCCTCCCCATGTTCCTCCACTCCTCAAGGAGGACCCCTTTACGGATGGAAGAAAAGTGGGATCTTCGCAGTGGTGGGTTCGGGCCAGAGGGGTCTGCGGGTTTGCCTGCACGAACGCCAGGTGCTCGCACAACGGGCCCAGGTGTTTGAGCCCCATGGAGGCAGAGGGCTGCTTATTGCTGGATGATAGTGTCCTGCAGGGTTAAGGGATGGCGTGGGCACTCCCAGGGCGACAGAGGGCACCTGGCCTTTAGAGAGTTCCCTGGAAAATTCCCCGCCCAGGCCCCTGGTCCACAAGTCTATCCTGCGCACAGTGTCTGTGCGAGGCTGGGAGTGCTTCTCGGGAGTGTACCCCAGCGGAAATCGCGTGGTCCTTTAGGTGGCAGGGAGGGCTCCTGTGTCCACGGACAGGTGCCCAGGGACCCTGTGGAACTGCTGTGACCTCTAAAGGGTGGGTCAGGTGAGCCGAGGAAGGCGTGTGCTTGGGAGCCTGAGTGCGCATGCGCGGCCCACGTATAGGCCCGAAACCAGCCAGCCGCGGCTCGGAGAAAAGCCATCTCCTGGGGGCCTCCCTATGTTCCTCCACTCCCCAGGAAGGGCCCCTTTACGGATGGAAGAAAAGGGGGATCTTCTCAGTGGTGTGTTCGTGCCAGAGGGGTCAGGGGGTTTGCCTCCCCGTACGCCAGGTGCCCGCAAACCGGGCCCAGGTGTTTGAGCCCCGTGGAGGCAGACGGCTGCTTATTGCTGGAATGAAGTGTCCTGCGGGGTCAAGGAAGGGCAAGGGCACTCCCGGGCGACACAGGGCACCGGGCCCTAAGAGAGTTCCATGGAAAATCCCCCGCCCAGGCCCCCGGTATCCAAGTCTGTCCTTAGCACACTGTCTGTGCGGGGCTGAGAGTGATGCTGGGCAGTGTGGCCTAGGGGAAATCGCGCGGTCCTCTGAGTGGCAGGGAGGGCTTCTGTTTCCATGGACAGGTGCGCAGGGACCCTGTGAAACTGCTGTGACCTCTCAAGGGCGGGTCACCTGACCCCTCCAGGGTGGGACAGGTGACCTCCAAAGGGTGGGTCACGAGACCCCGCAAGGGTGGGTCACGTGACCCCAAAAGGGTGGGTCACGAAACCCTTCAAGGGTGGGTCACGTGACCCCTCAGGGGTTGGTCACGAGACCCCCCAGGGGTGGGTCACGTGACCCCGCAGGTGTGGGTCACGTGACCCCTCAGGGGTGGGTCACGAGACCCCCCAGGGGTGGGTCACGTGACCCCTCAGGGGTGCGTCACGAGACCCCCCAGGGGTGGGTCACGTGACACCTCCGGTGTGGGTCACGTGACCCCTCGGGGGTGGGTCACGTGACCCCTCAAGGGTGGGTCAGGAGACACCTCAAGGGTGGGTCCCGTGACCCGAGGGAGGCCTGTTGTGGTGATCGTGAGTGCGCACGCGCGGCCCATGTATAGGCCCGAAACGAGCCAGCCGCGGCTCGGAGAAAAGCCATCTCCTGGGGGCCTCCCTATGTTCCTCCACTCCCCAGGGAGGGCCCCTTTACGGATGGAAGAAAAGGGGGATCTTCTCAGTGGTGTGTTCGGGCCAGAGGGGTCAGGGGGTTTGCCTCCCCGTACGCCAGGTGCCTGCACACCGGGCCCAGGTGTTTGAGCCCCGTGGAGGCAGACGGCTGCTTATTGCTGGAATGAAGTGTCCTGCGGGGTCAAGGAAGGGCATGGGCACTCCCGGGCGACACAGGGCACCGGGCCCTAAGAGAGTTCCATGGAAAATCCCCCACCCAGGCCCCCGGTATCCAAGTCTGTCCTTAGCACACTGTCTGTGCGGGGCTGAGAGTGATGCTGGGCAGTGTGGCCTAGGGGAAATCGCGCGGTCCTCTGAGTGGCAGGGAGGGCTTCTGTTTCCATGGACAGGTGCGCAGGGACCCTGTGAAACTGCTGTGACCTCTCAAGGGCGGGTCACCTGACCCCTCCAGGGTGGGACAGGTGACCTCCAAAGGGTGGGTCACGAGACCCCGCAAGGGTGGGTCACGTGACCCCAAAAGGGTGGGTCACGAAACCCTTCAAGGGTGGGTCACGAGACCCCCCAGGGGTGGGTCACGTGACCCCGCAGGTGTGGGTCACGTGACCCCTCAAGGGTGGGTCACGAGACCCCCCAGGGGTGGGTCACGTGACCCCTCAGGGGTGTGGCACGAGACCCCCCAGGGGTGGGTCACGTGACACCTCCGGTGTGGGTCACGTGACCCCTGGGGGGTGGGTCACGTGACCCCTCAAGGGTGGGTCAGGAGACACCTCAAGGGTGGGTCCCGTGACCCGAGGGAGGCCTATTGTGGTGATCGTGAGTGCGCACGCGCGGCCCATGTATAGGCCCGAAAGGAGCCAGCCGCGGCTCGGAGAAAAGCCATCTCCTGGGGTCCTCCCCATGTTCCTCCACTCCTCAAGGAGGACCCCTTTACGGATGGAAGAAAAGGGGGATCTTCGCAGTGGTGGGTTCGGGCCAGAGGGGTCTGGGCTTTGCCTCCACGTACGCCAGGTGCCCGCACACCGGGCCCAGGTGTTTGAGCCCCGTGGAGGCAGACGGCTGCTTATTGCTGGATGCAAGTGTCCTGCGGGGTCAAGGAAGGGCATGGGCACTCCTGGGCGACACAGGGCACCGGGCCCTAAGAGAGTTCCATGGAAAATCCCCCGCCCAGGCCCCCGGTATCCAAGTCTGTCCTTAGCACACTGTCTGTGCGGGGCTGAGAGTGATGCTGGGCAGTGTGGCCTAGGGGAAATCGCGCGGTCCTCTGAGTGGCAGGGAGGGCTTCTGTTTCCATGGACAGGTGCGCAGGGACCCTGTGAAACTGCTGTGACCTCTCAAGGGCGGGTCACCTGACCCCTCCAGGGTGGGACAGGTGACCTCCCAAGGGTGGGTCACGAGACCCCGCAAGGGTGGGTCACGTGACCCCAAAAGGGTGGGTCACGAAACCCTTCAAGGGTGGGTCACGTGACCCCTCAGGGGTGGGTCACGAGACCCCCCAGGGGTGGGTCACGAGACCCCCGAGGTTTGGGTCACGTGACCCCTCAAGGGTGGGTCACGAGACCCCCCAGGTGTGGGTCACGTGACCCCTCAGGGGTGCGTCACGTGACCCCTCGGGGGTGGGTCACGTGACCCCTCAAGGGTGGGTCAGGAGACACCTCAAGGGTGGCTCCCGTGACCCGAGGGAGCCCTGTTGTGGTGATCGTGAGTGCGCCCGCGCGGCCCATGTATAGGCCCGAAAGGAGCCAGCCGCGGCTCGGAGAAAAGCCATCTCCTGGGGGCCTCCCCATGTTCCTCCACTCCTCAAGGAGGACCCCTTTACGGATGGAAGAAAAGTGGGATCTTCGCAGTGGTGGGTTCGGGCCAGAGGGGTCTGCGGGTTTGCCTGCACGAACGCCAGGTGCTCGCACAACGGGCCCAGGTGTTTGAGCCCCATGGAGGCAGAGGGCTGCTTATTGCTGGATGATAGTGTCCTGCAGGGTTAAGGGATGGCGTGGGCACTCCCAGGGCGACAGAGGGCACCTGGCCTTTAGAGAGTTCCCTGGAAAATTCCCCGCCCAGGCCCCTGGTCCACAAGTCTATCCTGCGCACAGTGTCTGTGCGAGGCTGGGAGTGCTTCTCGGGAGTGTACCCCAGCGGAAATCGCGTGGTCCTTTAGGTGGCAGGGAGGGCTCCTGTGTCCACGGACAGGTGCCCAGGGACCCTGTGGAACTGCTGTGACCTCTAAAGGGTGGGTCAGGTGAGCCGAGGAAGGCGTGTGCTTGGGAGCCTGAGTGCGCATGCGCGGCCCACGTATAGGCCCGAAACCAGCCAGCCGCGGCTCGGAGAAAAGCCATCTCCTGGGGGCCTCCCTATGTTCCTCCACTCCCCAGGGAGGGCCCCTTTACGGATGGAAGAAAAGGGGGATCTTCTCAGTGGTGTGTTCGTGCCAGAGGGGTCAGGGGGTTTGCCTCCCCGTACGCCAGGTGCCCGCAAACCGGGCCCAGGTGTTTGAGCCCCGTGGAGGCAGACGGCTGCTTATTGCTGGAATGAAGTGTCCTGCGGGGTCAAGGAAGGGCATGGGCACTCCCGGGCGACACAGGGCACCGGGCCCTAAGAGAGTTCCATGGAAAATCCCCCGCCCAGGCCCCCGGTATCCAAGTCTGTCCTTAGCACACTGTCTGTGCGGGGCTGAGAGTGATGCTGGGCAGTGTGGCCTAGGGGAAATCGCGCGGTCCTCTGAGTGGCAGGGAGGGCTTCTGTTTCCATGGACAGGTGCGCAGGGACCCTGTGAAACTGCTGTGACCTCTCAAGGGCGGGTCACCTGACCCCTCCAGGGTGGGACAGGTGACCTCCAAAGGGTGGGTCACGAGACCCCGCAAGGGTGGGTCACGTGACCCCAAAAGGGTGGGTCACGAAACCCTTCAAGGGTGGGTCACGTGACCCCTCAGGGGTGGGTCACGAGACCCCCCAGGGGTGGGTCACGTGACCCCGCAGGTGTGGGTCACGTGACCCCTCAGGGGTGGGTCACGAGACCCCCCAGGGGTGGGTCACGTGACCCCTCAGGGGTGCGTCACGAGACCGCCCGGGGTGGGTCACGTGACACCTCCGGTGTGGGTCACGTGACCCCTCGGGGTGGGTCACGTGACCCCTCAAGGGTGGGTCAGGAGACACCTCAACGGTGGCTCCCGTGACCCGAGGGAGGCCTGTTGTGGGGATCCTGAGTGCGCACGCGCGGCCCAAGTATAGGCCCGAACGGAGCCAGCCACGGCTCGGAGAAAAGCCATCTCCTGGGGGCCTCCCCATGTTCCTCCACTCCTCAAGGAGGACCCCTTTACGGATGGAAGAAAAGTGGGATCTTCGCAGTGGTGGGTTCGGGCCAGAGGGGTCTGCGGGTTTGCCTGCACGAACGCCAGGTGCTCGCACAACGGGCCCAGGTGTTTGAGCCCCGTGGAGGCAGAGGGCTGCTTATTGCTGGATGATAGTGTCCTGGAGGGTTAAGGGATGGCGTGGGCACTCCCAGGGCGACAGAGGGCACCTGGCCTTTAGAGAGTTCCCTGGAAAATTCCCCGCCCAGGCCCCTGGTCCACAAGTCTATCCTGCGCACAGTGTCTGTGCGAGGCTGGGAGTGCTTCTGGGGAGTGTACCCCAGCGGAAATCGCGTGGTCCTTTAGGTGGCAGGGAGGGCTCCTGTGTCCACGGACAGGTGCCCAGGGACCCTGTGGAACTGCTGTGACCTCTAAAGGGTGGGTCAGGTGAGCCGAGGAAGGCGTGTGCTTGGGAGCCTGAGTGCGCATGCGCGGCCCACGTATAGGCCCGAAACGAGCCAGCCGCGGCTCGGAGAAAAGCCATCTCCTGGGGGCCTCCCTATGTTCTTCCACTCCCCAGGGAGGGCCCCTTTACGGATGGAAGAAAAGGGGGATCTTCTCAGTGGTGTGTTCGGGCCAGAGGGGTCAGGGGGTTTGCCTCCCCGTACGCCAGGTGCCCGCACACCGGGCCCAGGTGTTTGAGCCCCGTGGAGGCAGACGGCTGCTTATTGCTGGAATGAAGTGTCCTGCGGGGTCAAGGAAGGGCATGGGCACTCCCGGGCGACACAGGGCACCGGGCCCTAAGAGAGTTCCATGGAAAATCCCCCGCCCAGGCCCCCGGTATCCAAGTCTGTCCTTAGCACACTGTCTGTGCGGGGCTGAGAGTGATGCTGGGCAGTGTGGCCTAGGGGAAATCGCGCGGTCCTCTGAGTGGCAGGGAGGGCTTCTGTTTCCATGGACAGGTGCGCAGGGACCCTGTGAAACTGCTGTGACCTCTCAAGGGCGGGTCACCTGACCCCTCCAGGGTGGGACAGGTGACCTCCAAAGGGTGGGTCACGAGACCCCGCAAGGGTGGGTCACGTGACCCCAAAAGGGTGGGTCACGAAACCCTTCAAGGGTGGGTCACGTGACCCCTCAGGGGTTGGTCACGAGACCCCCAGGGGTGGGTCACGTGACCCCGCAGGTGTGGGTCACGTGACCCCTCAGGGGTGGGTCACGAGACCCCCCAGGGGTGGGTCACGTGACCCCTCAGGGGTGCGTCACGAGACCCCCCAGGGTGGGTCACGTGACACCTCCGGTGTGGGTCACGTGACCCCTCGGGGGTGGGTCACGTGACCCCTCAAGGGTGGGTCAGGAGACACCTCAAGGGTGGGTCCCGTGACCCGAGGGAGGCCTGTTGTGGTGATCGTGAGTGCGCACGCGCGGCCCATGTATAGGCCCGAAACGAGCCAGCCGCGGCTCGGAGAAAAGCCATCTCCTGGGGGCCTCCCTATGTTCCTCCACTCCCCAGGGAGGGCCCCTTTACGGATGGAAGAAAAGGGGGATCTTCTCAGTGGTGTGTTCGGGCCAGAGGGGTCAGGGGGTTTGCCTCCCCGTACGCCAGGTGCCCGCACACCGGGCCCAGGTGTTTGAGCCCCGTGGAGGCAGACGGCTGCTTATTGCTGGAATGAAGTGTCCTGCGGGGTCAAGGAAGGGCATGGGCACTCCCGGGCGACACAGGGCACCGGGCCCTAAGAGAGTTCCATGGAAAATCCCCCACCCAGGCCCCCGGTATCCAAGTCTGTCCTTAGCACACTGTCTGTGCGGGGCTGAGAGTGATGCTGGGCAGTGTGGCCTAGGGGAAATCGCGCGGTCCTCTGAGTGGCAGGGAGGGCTTCTGTTTCCATGGACAGGTGCGCAGGGACCCTGTGAAACTGCTGTGACCTCTCAAGGGCGGGTCACCTGACCCCTCCAGGGTGGGACAGGTGACCTCCAAAGGGTGGGTCACGAGACCCCGCAAGGGTGGGTCACGTGACCCCAAAAGGGTGGGTCACGAAACCCTTCAAGGGTGGGTCACGAGACCCCCCAGGGGTGGGTCACGTGACCCCGCAGGTGTGGGTCACGTGACCCCTCAAGGGTGGGTCACGAGACCCCCCAGGGGTGGGTCACGTGACCCCTCAGGGGTGCGTCACGAGACCCCCCAGGGGTGGGTCACGTGACACCTCCGGTGTGGGTCACGTGACCCCTGGGGGGTGGGTCACGTGACCCCTCAAGGGTGGGTCAGGAGACACCTCAAGGGTGGGTCCCGTGACCCGAGGGAGGCCTATTGTGGTGATCGTGAGTGCGCACGCGCGGCCCATGTATAGGCCCGAAAGGAGCCAGCCGCGGCTCGGAGAAAAGCCATCTCCTGGGGTCCTCCCCATGTTCCTCCACTCCTCAAGGAGGACCCCTTTACGGATGGAAGAAAAGGGGGATCTTCGCAGTGGTGGGTTCGGGCCAGAGGGGTCTGGGCTTTGCCTCCACGTACGCCAGGTGCCCGCACACCGGGCCCAGGTGTTTGAGCCCCGTGGAGGCAGACGGCTGCTTATTGCTGGATGCAAGTGTCCTGCGGGGTCAAGGAAGGGCATGGGCACTTCTGGGCGACACAGGGCACCGGGCCCTAAGAGAGTTCCATGGAAAATCCCCCGCCCAGGCCCCCGGTATCCAAGTCTGTCCTTAGCACACTGTCTGTGCGGGGCTGAGAGTGATGCTGGGCAGTGTGGCCTAGGGGAAATCGCGCGGTCCTCTGAGTGGCAGGGAGGGCTTCTGTTTCCATGGACAGGTGCGCAGGGACCCTGTGAAACTGCTGTGACCTCTCAAGGGCGGGTCACCTGACCCCTCCAGGGTGGGACAGGTGACCTCCCAAGGGTGGGTCACGAGACCCCGCAAGGGTGGGTCACGTGACCCCAAAAGGGTGGGTCACGAAACCCTTCAAGGGTGGGTCACGTGACCCCTCAGGGGTGGGTCACGAGACCCCCCAGGGGTGGGTCACGAGACCCCCGAGGTTTGGGTCACGTGACCCCTCAAGGGTGGGTCACGAGACCCCCCAGGTGTGGGTCACGTGACCCCTCAGGGGTGCGTCACGTGACCCCTCGGGGGTGGGTCACGTGACCCCTCAAGGGTGGGTCAGGAGACACCTCAAGGGTGGCTCCCGTGACCCGAGGGAGCCCTGTTGTGGTGATCGTGAGTGCGCCCGCGCGGCCCATGTATAGGCCCGAAAGGAGCCAGCCGCGGCTCGGAGAAAAGCCATCTCCTGGGGGCCTCCCCATGTTCCTCCACTCCTCAAGGAGGACCCCTTTACGGATGGAAGAAAAGTGGGATCTTCGCAGTGGTGGGTTCGGGCCAGAGGGGTCTGCGGGTTTGCCTGCACGAACGCCAGGTGCTCGCACAACGGGCCCAGGTGTTTGAGCCCCATGGAGGCAGAGGGCTGCTTATTGCTGGATGATAGTGTCCTGCAGGGTTAAGGGATGGCGTGGGCACTCCCAGGGCGACAGAGGGCACCTGGCCTTTAGAGAGTTCCCTGGAAAATTCCCCGCCCAGGCCCCTGGTCCACAAGTCTATCCTGCGCACAGTGTCTGTGCGAGGCTGGGAGTGCTTCTCGGGAGTGTACCCCAGCGGAAATCGCGTGGTCCTTTAGGTGGCAGGGAGGGCTCCTGTGTCCACGGACAGGTGCCCAGGGACCCTGTGGAACTGCTGTGACCTCTAAAGGGTGGGTCAGGTGAGCCGAGGAAGGCGTGTGCTTGGGAGCCTGAGTGCGCATGCGCGGCCCACGTATAGGCCCGAAACCAGCCAGCCGCGGCTCGGAGAAAAGCCATCTCCTGGGGGCCTCCCTATGTTCCTCCACTCCCCAGGGAGGGCCCCTTTACGGATGGAAGAAAAGGGGGATCTTCTCAGTGGTGTGTTCGTGCCAGAGGGGTCAGGGGGTTTGCCTCCCCGTACGCCAGGTGCCCGCAAACCGGGCCCAGGTGTTTGAGCCCCGTGGAGGCAGACGGCTGCTTATTGCTGGAATGAAGTGTCCTGCGGGGTCAAGGAAGGGCATGGGCACTCCCGGGCGACACAGGGCACCGGGCCCTAAGAGAGTTCCATGGAAAATCCCCCGCCCAGGCCCCCGGTATCCAAGTCTGTCCTTAGCACACTGTCTGTGCGGGGCTGAGAGTGATGCTGGGCAGTGTGGCCTAGGGGAAATCGCGCGGTCCTCTGAGTGGCAGGGAGGGCTTCTGTTTCCATGGACAGGTGCGCAGGGACCCTGTGAAACTGCTGTGACCTCTCAAGGGCGGGTCACCTGACCCCTCCAGGGTGGGACAGGTGACCTCCAAAGGGTGGGTCACGAGACCCCGCAAGGGTGGGTCACGTGACCCCAAAAGGGTGGGTCACGAAACCCTTCAAGGGTGGGTCACGTGACCCCTCAGGGGTGGGTCACGTGACCCCGCAGGGGTGGGTCACGTGACCCCTCAGGGGTGGGTCACGAGACCCCCCAGGGGTGGGTCACGTGACCCCTCAGGGGTGCGTCACGAGACCCCCCGGGGTGGGTCACGTGACACCTCCGGTGTGGGTCACGTGACCCCTCGGGGTGGGTCACGTGACCCCTCAAGGGTGGGTCAGGAGACACCTCAAGGGTGGCTCCCGTGACCCGAGGGAGGCCTGTTGTGGGGATCCTGAGTGCGCACGCGCGGCCCAAGTATAGGCCCGAACGGAGCCAGCCACGGCTCGGAGAAAAGCCATCTCCTGGGGGCCTCCCCATGTTCCTCCACTCCTCAAGGAGGACCCCTTTACGGATGGAAGAAAAGTGGGATCTTCGCAGTGGTGGGTTCGGGCCAGAGGGGTCTGCGGGTTTGCCTGCACGAACGCCAGGTGCTCGCACAACGGGCCCAGGTGTTTGAGCCCCGTGGAGGCAGAGGGCTGCTTATTGCTGGATGATAGTGTCCTGGAGGGTTAAGGGATGGCGTGGGCACTCCCAGGGCGACAGAGGGCACCTGGCCTTTAGAGAGTTCCCTGGAAAATTCCCCGCCCAGGCCCCTGGTCCACAAGTCTATCCTGCGCACAGTGTCTGTGCGAGGCTGGGAGTGCTTCTCGGGAGTGTACCCCAGCGGAAATCGCGTGGTCCTTTTGGTGGCAGGGAGGGCTCCTGTGTCCACGGACAGGTGCCCAGGGACCCTGTGGAACTGCTGTGACCTCTAAAGGGTGGGTCAGGTGAGCCGAGGAAGGCGTGTGCTTGGGAGCCTGAGTGCGCATGCGCGGCCCACGTATAGGCCCGAAACGAGCCAGCCGCGGCTCGGAGAAAAGCCATCTCCTGGGGGCCTCCCTATGTTCCTCCACTCCCCAGGGAGGGCCCCTTTACGGATGGAAGAAAAGGGGGATCTTCTCAGTGGTGTGTTCGGGCCAGAGGGGTCAGGGGGTTTGCCTCCCCGTACGCCAGGTGCCTGCACACCGGGCCCAGGTGTTTGAGCCCCGTGGAGGCAGACGGCTGCTTATTGCTGGAATGAAGTGTCCTGCGGGGTCAAGGAAGGGCATGGGCACTCCCGGGCGACACAGGGCACCGGGCCCTAAGAGAGTTCCATGGAAAATCCCCCACCCAGGCCCCCGGTATCCAAGTCTGTCCTTAGCACACTGTCTGTGCGGGGCTGAGAGTGATGCTGGGCAGTGTGGCCTAGGGGAAATCGCGCGGTCCTCTGAGTGGCAGGGAGGGCTTCTGTTTCCATGGACAGGTGCGCAGGGACCCTGTGAAACTGCTGTGACCTCTCAAGGGCGGGTCACCTGACCCCTCCAGGGTGGGACAGGTGACCTCCAAAGGGTGCTCTGTGGGACCCAGGTCGCAGCGCACACAGTCCCTTCTCGCAAAGTTCAGCCCAGACTTTAGAGAGTAGAAGCGTCTCGATCCAAGTTTTCCGCCTCGGGGCAGGTGGGGCCGTTTGAGCCAAGAGAGACTCTTAGCCCCCCAGGCAGGTCTCAGGCCCGAGACCCCCAGGGAGACCCGGTGCCTGGGCGTGGTTCCCGCCCGCCCGGGCCCGCACCACGTGGCCCGGAACCGTGGCCGGCCCCTCTTCCCGGCCCCGGTCCCTAGCTCTTCCCTGGCACTCTGCCTCTGGCGGGGTGGGAGACGGGCTGGCAAGTGTGGTCCACGGGAAAACGCGCGGTCCTCTGGGTGGCAGGGAGGGCCTCCGTTAACTCTGACACCAGCCCAGGGACCCTGTGGACCTGGCCTGATATCTCAAGGGGGGGGCACGTTGCCCGGAGGGATGCTCTTGGGGTGGGGCCTGCTTGCGCCTGCGCGGCCCCGCCTCTTGGCCCGAAACCACCCAGCCGCGGCTCGGACAAAAGCCATCTCCTGGGCGCCTCCCCCCTGTTCTTCCATCCGTAAAGGGGGACCCCTTTACGGATGGAAGAACAGGGGGATCTTCGCAGTGGTGGGGACGGGACGGAGGGGTCTGCGGGTTTGCAGCCACGTAGGCCAGTTGCTCGCACCCCGGCCCCATGTGTCCCAGCTCCATGGACGAGGTGGGCCGCTTATGGCGGGATGCAGGCGTCCTGCGGGGGTCAGGGGACGGCGTGGGCACTCCCTGGGCGAGAGAGGGCGCCTGGGACCCGAGAGAGCCCCGGGGAGAGTCCGAGGCCTGGCCGCAGAGGCCTCCATTGCCTCCCCGGGCTCCTACCATGGGGCCTGACCGTGCTCGCCCGAGGCCCAGGTTCACCGCAGGTGAATGCCTTTTGCGGACGCCAAGGACAGGAGGTCGCCGATTCCCTCACAGAGCTGGAGGTTCGAGCTCTGGGGGACTGAGGTCGCAGCGGTCACACTCCATTTTTGGGTGGTTCCGCAGAGACTGGAGGGTTGAAGCGGCTGGGTCCAAGTGTGCCGCCCTGTGGCAGGGTGGGGGCTTTGCAGGCGAAGCAAGGCTCTTAGCCTCCCAGGCGGGGCACAGGCCAGACGCCCCAAGGGAGAACCGGTCCTTGGTCGAGGGTCCCGCCCGCCCGCCCGGAACCGCTCCACCTGGCGCGGAACCGTGGCCGGCCCCTCTTCCAGGCACCAGGTCCCTAGTTCTTTCCTGGCACTCTGCCTCTGCGGGGGTGGGAGAGCTGCTGGGAAGTGTGGTCCACGGGAAAACGCGCGGTCCTCTGGGTGGCAGGGAGGGCCTCCGTTAACTCTGACACCAGCCCAGGGACCCTGTGGACCTGGCCTGATATCTCAAGGGGGGGGCACGTTGCCCGGAGGGATGCTCTTGGGGTGGGGCCTGCTTGCGCCTGCGCGGCCCCGCCTCTTGGCCCGAAACCACCCAGCCGCGGCTCGGACAAAAGCCATCTCCTGGGGGCCTCCCCCCTGTTCTTCCATCCGTAAAGGGGGACCCCTTTACGGATGGAAGAACAGGGGGATCTTCGCAGTGGTGGGGACGGGACGGAGGGGTCTGCGGGTTTGCAGCCACGTAGGCCAGTTGCTCCCACCCCGGCCCCATGTGTCCCAGCTCCATGGACGAGGTGGGCCGCTTATGGCGGGATGCAGGCGTCCTGCGGGGGTCAGGGGACGGCGTGGGCACTCCCCGGGCGAGAGAGGGCGCCTGGGACCCGAGAGAGCACCCGGGAAAATGCCCAGCCCTGGCCCCCGTGGCTCCAGTGGCCTCCCCAGGCTCCTGCCGTGGGGCCTGGTCCCGCTCACCTGGGCCCAGGTTCTCCGCAGGTGAATGCCTTTTGCGGACACCAGGGACCACAGGCCGCGGATCCCTTCACGGGCAGGGGGGGTTCGAGCTCTGTGGGACCCAGGTCGCAGCGCACACAGTCCCTTCTCGCAAAGTTCAGCCCAGACTTTAGAGAGTAGAAGCGTCTCGATCCAAGTTTTCCGCCTCGGGGCAGGTGGGGCCGTTTGAGCCAAGAGAGACTCTTAGCCCCCCAGGCAGGTCTCAGGCCCGAGACCCCCAGGGAGACCCGGTCCCTGGGCGTGGTTCCCGCCCGCCCGGGCCCGCACCACGTGGCCCAGAACCGTGGCCGGCCCCTCTTCCCGGCCCCGGTCCCTAGCTCTTCCCTGGCACTCTGCCTCTGGCGGGGTGGGAGACGGGCTGGCAAGTGTGGTCCACGGGAAAACGCGCGGTCCTCTGGGTGGCAGGGAGGGCCTCCGTTAACTCTGACACCAGCCCAGGGACCCTGTGGACCTGGCCTGATATCTCAAGGGGGGGGCACGTTGCCCGGAGGGATGCTCTTGGGGTGGGGCCTGCTTGCGCCTGCGCGGCCCCGCCTCTTGGCCCGAAACCACCCAGCCGCGGCTCGGACAAAAGCCATCTCCTGGGGGCCTCCCCCCTGTTCTTCCATCCGTAAAGGGGGACCCCTTTACGGATGGAAGAACAGGGGGATCTTCGCAGTGGTGGGGACGGGACGGAGGGGTCTGCGGGTTTGCAGCCACGTAGGCCAGTTGCTCGCACCCCGGCCCCATGTATCCCAGCTCCATGGACGAGGTGGGCCGCTTATGGCGGGATGCAGGCGTCCTGCCGGGGTCAGGGGACGGCGTGGGCACTCCCCGGGCGAGAGAGGGCGCCTGGGACCCGAGAGAGCCCCGGGGAGAGTCCGAGGCCTGGCCGCAGAGGCCTCCATTGCCTCCCCGGGCTCCTACCATGGGGCCTGACCGTGCTCGCCCGAGGCCCAGGTTCACCGCAGGTGAATGCCTTTTGCGGACGCCAAGGACAGGAGGTCGCCGATTCCCTCACAGAGGTGGGGGTTCGAGCTCTGGGGGACTGAGGTCGCAGCGGTCACACTCCATTTTTGGGTGGTTCCGCAGAGACTGGAGGGTTGAAGCGGCTGGGTCCAAGTGTGCCGCCTTGTGGCAGGGTGGGGGCTTTGCAGGCGAAGCAAGGCTCTTAGCCTCCCAGGCGGGGCACAGGCCAGACGCCCCAAGGGAGAACCGGTCCTTGGTCGAGGGTCCCGCCCGCCCGCCCGGAACCGCTCCACCTGGCGCGGAACCGTGGCCGGCCCCTCTTCCAGGCACCAGGTCCCTAGTTCTTTCCTGGCACTCTGCCTCTGCGGGGGTGGGAGAGCTGCTGGGAAGTGTGGTCCACGGGAAAACGCGCGGTCCTCTGGGTGGCAGGGAGGGCCTCCGTTAACTCTGACACCAGCCCAGGGACCCTGTGGACCTGGCCTGATATCTCAAGGGGGGGGCACGTTGCCCGGAGGGATGCTCTTGGGGTGGGGCCTGCTTGCGCCTGCGCGGCCCCGCCTCTTGGCCCGAAACCACCCAGCCGCGGCTCGGACAAAAGCCATCTCCTGGGGGCCTCCCCCCTGTTCTTCCATCCGTAAAGGGGGACCCCTTTACGGATGGAAGAACAGGGGGATCTTCGCAGTGGTGGGGACGGGACGGAGGGGTCTGCGGGTTTGCAGCCACGTAGGCCAGTTGCTCGCACCCCGGCCCCATGTGTCCCAGCTCCATGGACGAGGTGGGCCGCTTATGGCGGGATGCAGGCGTCCTGCGGGGGTCAGGGGAAGGCGTGGGCACTCCCCGGGCGAGAGAGGGCGCCTGGGACCCGAGAGAGCCCCGGGGAGAGTCCGAGGCCTGGCCGCAGAGGCCTCCATTGCCTCCCCGGGCTCCTACCATGGGGCCTGACCGTGCTCGCCCGAGGCCCAGGTTCACCTCAGGTGAATGCCTTTTGCGGACGCCAAGGACAGGAGGTCGCCGATTCCCTCACAGAGGTGGAGGTTCGAGCTCTGGGGGACTGAGGTCGCAGCGGTCACACTCCATTTTTGGGTGGTTCCGCAGAGACTGGAGGGTTGAAGCGGCTGGGTCCAAGTGTGCCGCCTTGTGGCAGGGTGGGGGCTTTGCAGGCGAAGCAAGGCTCTTAGCCTCCCAGGCGGAGCACAGGCCAGACGCCCCAAGGGAGAACCGGTCCTTGGTCCAGGGTCCCGCCCGCCCGCCCGGAACCGCTCCACCTGGCGCGGAACCTTGGCCGGCCCCTCTTCCAGGCACCAGGTCCCTAGTTCTTCCCTGGCACTCTGCCTCTGGCGGGGTGGGAGACGGGCTGGCAAGTGTGGTCCACGGGAAAACGCGCGGTCCTCTGGGTGGCAGGGAGGGCCTCCGTTAACTCTGACACCAGCCCAGGGACCCTGTGGACCTGGCCTGATATCTCAAGGGGGGGGCACGTTGCCCGGAGGGATGCTCTTGGGGTGGGGCCTGCTTGCGCCTGCGCGGCCCCGCCTCTTGGCCCGAAACCACCCAGCCGCGGCTCGGACAAAAGCCATCTCCTGGGGGCCTCCCCCCTGTTCTTCCATCCGTAAAGGGGGACCCCTTTACGGATGGAAGAACAGGGGGATCTTCGCAGTGGTGGGGACGGGACGGAGGGGTCTGCGGGTTTGCAGCCACGTAGGCCAGTTGCTCGCACCCCGGCCCCATGTGTCCCAGCTCCATGGACGAGGTGGGCCGCTTATGGCGGGATGCAGGCGTCCTGCGGGGGTCAGGGGACGGCGTGGGCACTCCCCGGGCGAGAGAGGGCGCCTGGGACCCGAGAGAGCACCCGGGAAAATGCCCAGCCCTGGCCCCCGTGGCTCCAGTGGCCTCCCCAGGCTCCTGCCGTGGGGCCTGGTCCCGCTCACCTGGGCCCAGGTTCTCCGCAGGTGAATGCCTTTTGCGGACACCAGGGACCACAGGCCGCGGATCCCTTCACGGGCAGGGGGGGTTCGAGCTCTGTGGGACCCAGGTCGCAGCGCACACAGTCCCTTCTCGCAAAGTTCAGCCCAGACTTTAGAGAGTAGAAGCGTCTCGATCCAAGTTTTCCGCCTCGGGGCAGGTGGGGCCGTTTGAGCCAAGAGAGACTCTTAGCCCCCCAGGCAGGTCTCAGGCCCGAGACCCCCAGGGAGACCCGGTCCCTGGGCGTGGTTCCCGCCCGCCCGGGCCCGCACCACGTGGCCCGGAACCGTGGCCGGCCCCTCTTCCCGGCCCCGGTCCCTAGCTCTTCCCTGGCACTCTGCCTCTGGCGGGGTGGGAGACGGGCTGGCAAGTGTGGTCCACGGGAAAACGCGCGGTCCTCTGGGTGGCAGGGAGGGCCTCCGTTAACTCTGACACCAGCCCAGGGACCCTGTGGACCTGGCCTGATATCTCAAGGGGGGGGCACGTTGCCCGGAGGGATGCTCTTGGGGTGGGGCCTGCTTGCGCCTGCGCGGCCCGCCTCTTGGCCCGAAACCACCCAGCCGCGGCTCGGACAAAAGCCATCTCCTGGGGGCCTCCCCCCTGTTCTTCCATCCGTAAAGGGGGACCCCTTTACGGATGGAAGAACAGGGGGATCTTCGCAGTGGTGGGGACGGGACGGAGGGGTCTGCGGGTTTGCAGCCACGTAGGCCAGTTGCTCGCACCCCGGCCCCATGTGTCCCAGCTCCATGGACGAGGTGGGCCGCTTATGGCGGGATGCAGGCGTCCTGCGGGGGTCAGGGGACGGCGTGGGCACTCCCCGGGCGAGAGAGGGCGCCTGGGACCCGAGAGAGCCCCGGGGAGAGTCCGAGGCCTGGCCGCAGAGGCCTCCATTGCCTCCCCGGGCTCCTACCATGGGGCCTGACCGTGCTCGCCCGAGGCCCAGGTTCACCGCAGGTGAATGCCTTTTGCGGACGCCAAGGACAGGAGGTCGTCGATTCCCTCACAGAGGTGGGGGTTCGAGCTCTGGGGGACTGAGGTCGCAGCGGTCACACTCCATTTTTGGGTGGTTCCGCAGAGACTGGAGGGTTGAAGCGGCTGGGTCCAAGTGTGCCGCCTTGTGGCAGGGTGGGGGCTTTGCAGGCGAAGCAAGGCTCTTAGCCTCCCAGGCGGGGCACAGGCCAGACGCCCCAAGGGAGAACCGGTCCTTGGTCGAGGGTCCCGCCCGCCCGCCCGGAACCGCTCCACCTGGCGCGGAACCGTGGCCGGCCCCTCTTCCAGGCACCAGGTCCCTAGTTCTTTCCTGGCACTCTGCCTCTGCGGGGGTGGGAGAGCTGCTGGGAAGTGTGGTCCACGGGAAAACGCGCGGTCCTCTGGGTGGCAGGGAGGGCCTCCGTTAACTCTGACACCAGCCCAGGGACCCTGTGGACCTGGCCTGATATCTCAAGGGGGGGGCACGTTGCCCGGAGGGATGTTCTTGGGGTGGGGCCTGCTTGCGCCTGCGCGGCCCCGCCTCTTGGCCCGAAACCACCCAGCCGCGGCTCGGACAAAAGCCATCTCCTGGGGGCCTCCCCCCTGTTCTTCCATCCGTAAAGGGGGACCCCTTTACGGATGGAAGAACAGGGGGATCTTCGCAGTGGTGGGGACGGGACGGAGGGGTCTGCGGGTTTGCAGCCACGTAGGCCAGTTGCTCGCACCCCGGCCCCATGTGTCCCAGCTCCATGGACGAGGTGGGCCGCTTATGGCGGGATGCAGGCGTCCTGCGGGGGTCAGGGGACGGCGTGGGCACTCCCCGGGCGAGAGAGGGCGCCTGGGACCCGAGAGAGCACCCGGGAAAATGCCCAGCCCTGGCCCCCGTGGCTCCAGTGGCCTCCCCAGGCTCCTGCCGTGGGGCCTGGTCCCGCTCACCTGGGCCCAGGTTCTCCGCAGGTGAATGCCTTTTGCGGACACCAGGGACCACAGGCCGCGGATCCCTTCACGGGCAGGGGGGGTTCGAGCTCTGTGGGACCCAGGTCGCAGCGCACACAGTCCCTTCTCGCAAAGTTCAGCCCAGACTTTAGAGAGTAGAAGCGTCTCGATCCAAGTTTTCCGCCTCGGGGCAGGTGGGGCCGTTTGAGCCAAGAGAGACTCTTAGCCCCCCAGGCGGGTCTCAGGCCCGAGACCCCCAGGGAGACCCGGTCCCTGGGCGTGGTTCCCGCCCGCCCGGGCCCGCACCACGTGGCCCAGAACCGTGGCCGGCCCCTCTTCCCGGCCCCGGTCCCTAGCTCTTCCCTGGCACTCTGCCTCTGGCGGGGTGGGAGACGGGCTGGCAAGTGTGGTCCACGGGAAAACGCGCGGTCCTCTGGGTGGCAGGGAGGGCCTCCGTTAACTCTGACACCAGCCCAGGGACCCTGTGGACCTGGCCTGATATCTCAAGGGGGGGGCACGGTGCCCGGAGGGATGCTCTTGGGGTGGGGCCTGCTTGCGCCTGCGCGGCCCCGCCTCTTGGCCCGAAACCACCCAGCCGCGGCTCGGACAAAAGCCATCTCCTGGGGGCCTCCCCCCTGTTCTTCCATCCGTAAAGGGGGACCCCTTTACGGATGGAAGAACAGGGGGATCTTCGCAGTGGTGGGGACGGGACGGAGGGGTCTGCGGGTTTGCAGCCACGTAGGCCAGTTGCTCGCACCCCGGCCCCATGTATCCCAGCTCCATGGACGAGGTGGGCCGCTTATGGCGGGATGCAGGCGTCCTGCGGGGGTCAGGGGACGGCGTGGGCACTCCCCGGGCGAGAGAGGGCGCCTGGGACCCGAGAGAGCCCCGGGGAGAGTCCGAGGCCTGGCCGCAGAGGCCTCCATTGCCTCCCCGGGCTCCTACCATGGGGCCTGACCGTGCTCGCCCGAGGCCCAGGTTCACCGCAGGTGAATGCCTTTTGCGGACGCCAAGGACAGGAGGTCGCCGATTCCCTCACAGAGGTGGGGGTTCGAGCTCTGGGGGACTGAGGTCGCAGCGGTCACACTCCATTTTTGGGTGGTTCCGCAGAGACTGGAGGGTTGAAGCGGCTGGGTCCAAGTGTGCCGCCTTGTGGCAGGGTGGGGGCTTTGCAGGCGAAGCAAGGCTCTTAGCCTCCCAGGCGGGGCACAGGCCAGACGCCCCAAGGGAGAACCGGTCCTTGGTCGAGGGTCCCGCCCGCCCGCCCGGAACCGCTCCACCTGGCGCGGAACCGTGGCCGGCCCCTCTTCCAGGCACCAGGTCCCTAGTTCTTTCCTGGCACTCTGCCTCTGCGGGGGTGGGAGAGCTGCTGGGAAGTGTGGTCCACGGGAAAACGCGCGGTCCTCTGGGTGGCAGGGAGGGCCTCCGTTAACTCTGACACCAGCCCAGGGACCCTGTGGACCTGGCCTGATATCTCAAGGGGGGGGCACGTTGCCCGGAGGGATGCTCTTGGGGTGGGGCCTGCTTGCGCCTGCGCGGCCCCGCCTCTTGGCCCGAAACCACCCAGCCGCGGCTCGGACAAAAGCCATCTCCTGGGGGCCTCCCCCCTGTTCTTCCATCCGTAAAGGGGTCCCCCTTTACGGATGGAAGAACAGGGGGATCTTCGCAGTGGTGGGGACGGGACGGAGGGGTCTGCGGGTTTGCAGCCACGTAGGCCAGTTGCTCGCACCCCGGCCCCATGTGTCCCAGCTCCATGGACGAGGTGGGCCGCTTATGGCGGGATGCAGGCGTCCTGCGGGGGTCAGGGGAAGGCGTGGGCACTCCCCGGGCGAGAGAGGGCGCCTGGGACCCGAGAGAGCCCCGGGGAGAGTCCGAGGCCTGGCCGCAGAGGCCTCCATTGCCTCCCCGGGCTCCTACCATGGGGCCTGACCGTGCTCGCCCGAGGCCCAGGTTCACCGCAGGTGAATGCCTTTTGCGGACGCCAAGGACAGGAGGTCGCCGATTCCCTCACAGAGGTGGAGGTTCGAGCTCTGGGGGACTGAGGTCGCAGCGGTCACACTCCATTTTTGGGTGGTTCCGCAGAGACTGGAGGGTTGAAGCGGCTGGGTCCAAGTGTGCCGCCTTGTGGCAGGGTGGGGGCTTTGCAGGCGAAGCAAGGCTCTTAGCCTCCCAGGCGGAGCACAGGCCAGACGCCCCAAGGGAGAACCGGTCCTTGGTCCAGGGTCCCGCCCGCCCGACCGGAACCGCTCCACCTGGCGCGGAACCTTGGCCGGCCCCTCTTCCAGGCACCAGGTCCCTAGTTCTTCCCTGGCACTCTGCCTCTGGCGGGGTGGGAGACGGGCTGGCAAGTGTGGTCCACGGGAAAACGCGCGGTCCTCTGGGTGGCAGGGAGGGCCTCCGTTAACTCTGACACCAGCCCAGGGACCCTGTGGACCTGGCCTGATATCTCAAGGGGGGGGCACGTTGCCCGGAGGGATGCTCTTGGGGTGGGGCCTGCTTGCGCCTGCGCGGCCCCGCCTCTTGGCCCGAAACCACCCAGCCGCGGCTCGGACAAAAGCCATCTCCTGGGGGCCTCCCCCCTGTTCTTCCATCCGTAAAGGGGGACCCCTTTACGGATGGAAGAACAGGGGGATCTTCGCAGTGGTGGGGACGGGACGGAGGGGTCTGCGGGTTTGCAGCCACGTAGGCCAGTTGCTCGCACCCCGGCCCCATGTATCCCAGCTCCATGGACGAGGTGGGCCGCTTATGGCGGGATGCAGGCGTCCTGCGGGGGTCAGGGGACGGCGTGGGCACTCCCCGGGCGAGAGAGGGCGCCTGGGACCCGAGAGAGCCCCGGGGAGAGTCCGAGGCCTGGCCGCAGAGGCCTCCATTGCCTCCCCGGGCTCCTACCATGGGGCCTGACCGTGCTCGCCCGAGGCCCAGGTTCACCGCAGGTGAATGCCTTTTGCGGACGCCAAGGACAGGAGGTCGCCGATTCCCTCACAGAGGTGGGGGTTCGAGCTCTGGGGGACTGAGGTCGCAGCGGTCACACTCCATTTTTGGGTGGTTCCTCAGAGACTGGAGGGTTGAAGCGGCTGGGTCCAAGTGTGCCGCCTTGTGGCAGGGTGGGGGCTTTGCAGGCGAAGCAAGGCTCTTAGCCTCCCAGGCGGGGCACAGGCCAGACGCCCCAAGGGAGAACCGGTCCTTGGTCGAGGGTCCCGCCCGCCCGCCCGGAACCGCTCCACCTGGCGCGGAACCGTGGCCGGCCCCTCTTCCAGGCACCAGGTCCCTAGTTCTTTCCTGGCACTCTGCCTCTGCGGGGGTGGGAGAGCTGCTGGGAAGTGTGGTCCACGGGAAAACGCGCGGTCCTCTGGGTGGCAGGGAGGGCCTCCGTTAACTCTGACACCAGCCCAGGGACCCTGTGGACCTGGCCTGATATCTCAAGGGGGGGGCACGTTGCCCGGAGGGATGCTCTTGGGGTGGGGCCTGCTTGCGCCTGCGCGGCCCCGCCTCTTGGCCCGAAACCACCCAGCCGCGGCTCGGACAAAAGCCATCTCCTGGGGGCCTCCCCCCTGTTCTTCCATCCGTAAAGGGGGACCCCTTTACGGATGGAAGAACAGGGGGATCTTCGCAGTGGTGGGGACGGGACGGAGGGGTCTGCGGGTTTGCAGCCACGTAGGCCAGTTGCTCGCACCCCGGCCCCATGTGTCCCAGCTCCATGGACGAGGTGGGCCGCTTATGGCGGGATGCAGGCGTCCTGCGGGGGTCAGGGGACGGCGTGGGCACTCCCCGGGCGAGAGAGGGCGCCTGGGACCCGAGAGAGCCCCGGGGAGAGTCCGAGGCCTGGCCGCAGAGGCCTCCATTGCCTCCCCGGGCTCCTACCATGGGGCCTGACCGTGCTCGCCCGAGGCCCAGGTTCACCGCAGGTGAATGCCTTTTGCGGACGCCAAGGACAGGAGGTCGCCGATTCCCTCACAGAGGTGGGGGTTCGAGCTCTGGGGGACTGAGGTCGCAGCGGTCACACTCCATTTTTGGGTGGTTCCGCAGAGACTGGAGGGTTGAAGTGGCTGGGTCCAAGTGTGCCGCCTTGTGGCAGGGTGGGGGCTTTGCAGGCGAAGCAAGGCTCTTAGCCTCCCAGGCGGGGCACAGGCCAGACGCCCCAAGGGAGAACCGGTCCTTGGTCGAGGGTCCCGCCCGCCCGCCCGGAACCGCTCCACCTGGCGCGGAACCGTGGCCGGCCCCTCTTCCAGGCACCAGGTCCCTAGTTCTTTCCTGGCACTCTGCCTCTGCGGGGGTGGGAGAGCTGCTGGGCAGTGTGGTCCACGGGAAAACGCGCGGTCCTCTGGGTGGCAGGGAGGGCCTCCGTTAACTCTGACACCTGCCCAGGGACCCTGTGGACCTGGCCTGATATCTCAAGGGGGGGGCACGTTGCCCGGAGGGATGCTCTTGGGGTGGGGCCTGCTTGCGCCTGCGCGGCCCCGCCTCTTGGCCCGAAACCACCCAGCCGCGGCTCGGACAAAAGCCATCTCCTGGGGGCCTCCCCCCTGTTCTTCCATCCGTAAAGGGGGACCCCTTTACGGATGGAAGAACAGGGGGATCTTCGCAGTGGTGGGGACGGGACGGAGGGGTCTGCGGGTTTGCAGCCACGTAGGCCAGTTGCTCGCACCCCGGCCCCATGTATCCCAGCTCCATGGACGAGGTGGGCCGCTTATGGCGGGATGCAGGCGTCCTGCGGGGGTCAGGGGACGGCGTGGGCACTCCCCGGGCGAGAGAGGGCGCCTGGGACCCGAGAGAGCACCCGGGAAAATGCCCAGCCCTGGCCCCCGTGGCTCCAGTGGCCTCCCCAGGCTCCTGCCGTGGGGCCTGGTCCCGCTCACCTGGGCCCAGGTTCTCCGCAGGTGAATGCCTTTTGCGGACACCAGGGACCACAGGCCGCGGATCCCTTCACGGGCAGGGGGGGTTCGAGCTCTGTGGGACCCAGGTCGCAGCGCACACAGTCCCTTCTCGCAAAGTTCAGCCCAGACTTTAGAGAGTAGAAGCGTCTCGATCCAAGTTTTCCGCCTCGGGGCAGGTGGGGCCGTTTGAGCCAAGAGAGACTCTTAGCCCCCCAGGCAGGTCTCAGGCCCGAGACCCCCAGGGAGACCCGGTCCCTGGGCGTGGTTCCCGCCCGCCCGGGCCCGCACCACGTGGCCCGGAACCGTGGCCGGCCCCTCTTCCCGGCCCCGGTCCCTAGCTCTTCCCTGGCACTCTGCCTCTGGCGGGGTGGGAGACGGGCTGGCAAGTGTGGTCCACGGGAAAACGCGCGGTCCTCTGGGTGGCAGGGAGGGCCTCCGTTAACTCTGACACCAGCCCAGGGACCCTGTGGACCTGGCCTGATATCTCAAGGGGGGGGCACGTTGCCCGGAGGGATGCTCTTGGGGTGGGGCCTGCTTGCGCCTGCGCGGCCCCGCCTCTTGGCCCGAAACCACCCAGCCGCGGCTCGGACAAAAGCCATCTCCTGGGGGCCTCCCCCCTGTTCTTCCATCCGTAAAGGGGGACCCCTTTACGGATGGAAGAACAGGGGGATCTTCGCAGTGGTGGGGACGGGACGGAGGGGTCTGCGGGTTTGCAGCCACGTAGGCCAGTTGCTCGCACCCCGGCCCCATGTGTCCCAGCTCCATGGACGAGGTGGGCCGCTTATGGCGGGATGCAGGCGTCCTGCGGGGGTCAGGGGACGGCGTGGGCACTCCCTGGGCGAGAGAGGGCGCCTGGGACCCGAGAGAGCCCCGGGGAGAGTCCGAGGCCTGGCCGCAGAGGCCTCCATTGCCTCCCCGGGCTCCTACCATGGGGCCTGACCGTGCTCGCCCGAGGCCCAGGTTAACCGCAGGTGAATGCCTTTTGCGGACGCCAAGGACAGGAGGTCGCCGATTCCCTCACAGAGGTGGGGGTTCGAGCTCTGGGGGACTGAGGTCGCAGCGGTCACACTCCATTTTTGGGTGGTTCCGCAGAGACTGGAGGGTTGAAGCGGCTGGGTCCAAGTGTGCCGCCTTGTGGCAGGGTGGGGGCTTTGCAGGCGAAGCAAGGCTCTTAGCCTCCCAGGCGGGGCACAGGCCAGACGCCCCAAAGCAGAACCGGTCCTTGGTCGAGGGTCCCGCCCGCCCTCCCGGAACCGCTCCACCTGGCGCGGAACCGTGGCCGGCCCCTCTTCCAGGCACCAGGTCCCTAGTTCTTTCCTGGCACTCTGCCTCTGCGGGGGTGGGAGAGCTGCTGGGAAGTGTGGTCCACGGGAAAACGCGCGGTCCTCTGGGTGGCAGGGAGGGCCTCCGTTAACTCTGACACCAGCCCAGGGACCCTGTGGACCTGGCCTGATATCTCAAGGGGGGGGCACGTTGCCCGGAGGGATGCTCTTGGGGTGGGGCCTGCTTGCGCCTGCGCGGCCCGCCTCTTGGCCCGAAACCACCCAGCCGCGGCTCGGACAAAAGCCATCTCCTGGGGGCCTCCCCCCTGTTCTTCCATCCGTAAAGGGGGACCCCTTTACGGATGGAAGAACAGGGGGATCTTCGCAGTGGTGGGGACGGGACGGAGGGGTCTGCGGGTTTGCAGCCACGTAGGCCAGTTGCTCGCACCCCGGCCCCATGTGTCCCAGCTCCATGGACGAGGTGGGCCGCTTATGGCGGGATGCAGGCGTCCTGCGGGGGTCAGGGGACGGCGTGGGCACTCCCCGGGCGAGAGAGGGCGCCTGGGACCCGAGAGAGCACCCGGGAAAATGCCCAGCCCTGGCCCCCGTGGCTCCAGTGGCCTCCCCAGGCTCCTGCCGTGGGGCCTGGTCCCGCTCACCTGGGCCCAGGTTCTCCGCAGGTGAATGCCTTTTGCGGACACCAGGGACCACAGGCCGCGGATCCCTTCACGGGCAGGGGGGGTTCGAGCTCTGTGGGAATCAGGTCGCAGCGCACACAGTCCCTTCTCGCAAAGTTCAGCCCAGACTTTAGAGAGTAGAAGCGTCTCGATCCAAGTTTTCCGCCTCGGGGCAGGTGGGGCCGTTTGAGCCAAGAGAGACTCTTAGCCCCCCAGGCAGGTCTCAGGCCCGAGACCCCCAGGGAGACCCGGTCCCTGGGCGTGGTTCCCGCCCGCCCGGGCCCGCACCACGTGGCCCGGAACCGTGGCCGGCCCCTCTTCCCGGCCCCGGTCCCTAGCTCTTCCCTGGCACTCTGCCTCTGGCGGGGTGGGAGACGGGCTGGCAAGTGTGGTCCACGGGAAAACGCGCGGTCCTCTGGGTGGCAGGGAGGGCCTCCGTTAACTCTGACACCAGCCCAGGGACCCTGTGGACCTGGCCTGATATCTCAAGGGGGGGGCACGTTGCCCGGAGGGATGCTCTTGGGGTGGGGCCTGCTTGCGCCTGCGCGGCCCCGCCTCTTGGCCCGAAACCACCCAGCCGCGGCTCGGACAAAAGCCATCTCCTGGGCGCCTCCCCCCTGTTCTTCGCAGTGGTGGGGACGGGACGGAGGGGTCTGCGGGTTTGCAGCCACGTAGGCCAGTTCCTCGCACCCCGGCCCCATGTGTCCCAGCTCCATGGACGAGGTGGGCCGCTTATGGCGGGATGCAGGCGTCCTGCGGGGGTCAGGGGACGGCGTGGGCACTCCCCGGGCGAGAGAGGGCGCCTGGGACCCGAGAGAGCCCCGGGGAGAGTCCGAGGCCTGGCCGCAGAGGCCTCCATTGCCTCCCCGGGCTCCTACCATGGGGCCTGACCGTGCTCGCCCGAGGCCCAGGTTCACCGCAGGTGAATGCCTTTTGCGGACGCCAAGGACAGGAGGTCGCCGATTCCCTCACAGAGGTGGGGGTTCGAGCTCTGGGGGACTGAGGTCGCAGCGGTCACACTCCATTTTTGGGTGGTTCCGCAGAGACTGGAGGGTTGAAGCGGCTGGGTCCAAGTGTGCCGCCTTGTGGCAGGGTGGGGGCTTTGCAGGCGAAGCAAGGCTCTTAGCCTCCCAGGCGGGGCACAGGCCAGACGCCCCAAGGGAGAACCGGTCCTTGGTCGAGGGTCCCGCCCGCCCGCCCGGAACCGCTCCACCTGGCGCGGAACCGTGGCCGGCCCCTCTTCCAGGCACCAGGTCCCTAGTTCTTTCCTGGCACTCTGCCTCTGCGGGGGTGGGAGAGCTGCTGGGAAGTGTGGTCCACGGGAAAACGCGCGGTCCTCTGGGTGGCAGGGAGGGCCTCAGTTAACTCTGACACCAGCCCAGGGACCCTGTGGACCTGGCCTGATATCTCAAGGGGGGGGCACGTTGCCGGGAGGGATGCTCTTGGGGTGGGGCCTGCTTGCGCCTGCGCGGCCCCGCCTCTTGGCCCGACACCCAGCCGCGGCTCGGACAAAAGCCATCTCCTGGGGGCCTCCCCCCTGTTCTTCCATCCGTAAAGGGGTCCCCCTTTACGGATGGAAGAACAGGGGGATCTTCGCAGTGGTGGGGACGGGACGGAGGGGTCTGCGGGTTTGCAGCCACGTAGGCCAGTTGCTCGCACCCCGGCCCCATGTGTCCCAGCTCCATGGACGAGGTGGGCCGCTTATGGCGGGATGCAGGCGTCCTGCGGGGGTCAGGGGACGGCGTGGGCACTCCCCGGGCGAGAGAGGGCGCCTGGGACCCGAGAGTGCACCCGGGAAAATGCCCAGCCCTGGCCCCCGTGGCTCCAGTGGCCTCCCCAGGCTCCTGCCGTGGGGCCTGGTCCCGCTCACCTGGGCCCAGGTTCTCCGCAGGTGAATGCCTTTTGCGGACACCAGGGACCACAGGCCGCGGATCCCTTCACGGGCAGGGGGGGTTCGAGCTCTGTGGGACCCAGGTCGCAGCGCACACAGTCCCTTCTCGCAAAGTTCAGCCCAGACTTTAGAGAGTAGAAGCGTCTCGATCCAAGTTTTCCGCCTCGGGGCAGGTGGGGCCGTTTGAGCCAAGAGAGACTCTTAGCCCCCCAGGCAGGTCTCAGGCCCGAGACCCCCAGGGAGACCCGGTCCCTGGGCGTGGGTCCCGCCCGCCCGGGCCCGCCCAACGTGGCCCGGAACCGTGGCCGGCCCCTCTTCCCGGCCACAGGTCCCTAGCTCTTCCCTGGCACTCTGCCTCTGGCGGGGTGGGAGACGGGCTGGCAAGTGTGGTCCACGGGAAAACGCGCGGTCCTCTGGGTGGCAGGGAGGGCCTCCGTTAACTCTGACACCAGCCCAGGGACCCTGTGGACCTGGCCTGATATCTCAAGGGGGGGGCACGTTGCCCGGAGGGATGCTCTTGGGGTGGGGCCTGCTTGCGCCTGCGCGGCCCCGCCTCTTGGCCCGAAACCACCCAGCCGCGGCTCGGACAAAAGCCATCTCCTGGGGGCCTCCCCCCTGTTCTTCCATCCGTAAAGGGGGACCCCTTTACGGATGGAAGAACAGGGGGATCTTCGCAGTGGTGGGGACGGGACGGAGGGGTCTGCGGGTTTGCAGCCACGTAGGCCAGTTGCTCGCACCCCGGCCCCATGTGTCCCAGCTCCATGGACGAGGTGGGCCGCTTATGGCGGGATGCAGGCGTCCTGCGGGGGTCAGGGGACGGCGTGGGCACTCCCCGGGCGAGAGAGGGCGCCTGGGACCCGAGAGAGCCCCCGGGAAAATGCACAACCCTGGCCCCCTTGGCTCCAGTGGCCTCCCCAGGCTCCTGCCGTAGGGCCTAGTCCCGCTCACCTGGGCCCAGGTTCTCCGCAGGTGAATGCCTTTTGCGGACACCAGGGACCACAGGCCGCGGATCCCTTCACGGGCAGGGGGGGTTCGAGCTCTGTGGGACCCAGGTCGCAGCGTACACAGTCCATTCTCGCAAAGTTCAGCCCAGACTTTAGAGAGTAGAAGCGTCTCGGTCCAAGTTTTCCGCCTCGGGGCAGGGTGGGGCCGCTTGAGCCAAGAGAGACTCTTAGCCCCCCAGGCAGGTCTCAGGCCCGAGACCCCCAGGGAGACCCGGTCCCTGGGCGTGGGTCCCGCCCGCCCGGGCCCGCCCAATGTGGCCCGGAACCGTGGCCGGCCCCTCTTCCCGGCCACAGGTCCCTAGCTCTTCCCTGGCACTCTGCCTCTGGCGGGGTGGGAGACTGGCTGGCAAGTGTGGTCCACGGGAAAACGCGCGGTCCTCTGGGTGGCAGGGAGGGCCTCCGTTAACTCTGACACCAGCCCAGGGACCCTGTGGACCTGGCCTGATATCTCAAGGGGGGGGCACGTTGCCCGGAGGGATGCTCTTGGGGTGGGGCCTGCTTGCGCCTGCGCGGCCCCGCCTCTTGGCCCGAAACCACCCAGCCGCGGCTCGGACAAAAGCCATCTCCTGGGGGCCTCCCCCCTGTTCTTCCATCCGTAAAGGGGGACCCCTTTACGGATGGAAGAACAGGGGGATCTTCGCAGTGGTGGGGACGGGACGGAGGGGTCTGCGGGTTTGCAGCCACGTAGGCCAGTTGCTCGCACCCCGGCCCCATGTGTCCCAGCTCCAAGGACGAGGTGGGGCGCTTATGGCGGCATGCAGGCGTCCTGCGGGGGTCAGGGGACGGCGTGGGCAGTCCCCGGGCGAGAGAGAGCGCCTGGGAGCCGAGAGAGCCCCGGGGAGAGTCCGAGGCCTGGCCGCAGAGGCCTCCATTGCCTCCCCGGGCTCCTACCATGGGGCCTGACTGTGCTCGCCCGAGGCCCAGGTTCACCGCAGGTGAATGCCTTTTGCGGACGCCAAGGACAGGAGGTCGCCGATTCCCTCACAGAGGTGGAGGTTCGAGCTCTGGGGGACTGAGGTCGCAGCGGTCACACTCCATTTTTGGGTGGTTCCGCAGAGACTGGAGGGTTGAAGCGGCTGGGTCCAAGTGTGCCGCCCTGTGGCAGGGTGGGGGCTTTGCAGGCGAAGCAAGGCTCTTAGCCTCCCAGGCGGGGCACAGGCCAGACGCCCCAAGGGAGAACCGGTCCTTGGTCGAGGGTCCCGCCCGCCCGCCCGGAACCGCTCCACCTGGCGCGGAACCGTGGCCGGCCCCTCTTCCAGGCACCAGGTCCCTAGTTCTTTCCTGGCACTCTGCCTCTGCGGGGGTGGGAGAGCTGCTGGGAAGTGTGGTCCACGGGAAAACGCGCGGTCCTCTGGGTGGCAGGGAGGGCCTCCGTTAACTCTGACACCAGCCCAGGGACCCTGTGGACCTGGCCTGATATCTCAAGGGGGGGGCACGTTGCCCGGAGGGATGCTCTTGGGGTGGGGCCTGCTTGCGCCTGCGCGGCCCCGCCTCTTGGCCCGAAACCACCCAGCCGCGGCTCGGACAAAAGCCATCTCCTGGGGGCCTCCCCCCTGTTCTTCCATCCGTAAAGGGGGACCCCTTTACGGATGGAAGAACAGGGGGATCTTCGCAGTGGTGGGGACGGGACGGAGGGGTCTGCGGGTTTGCAGCCACGTAGGCCAGTTGCTCGCACCCCGGCCCCATGTGTCCCAGCTCCATGGACGAGGTGGGCCGCTTATGGCGGGATGCAGGCGTCCTGCGGGGGTCAGGGGACGGCGTGGGCACTCCCCGGGCGAGAGAGGGCGCCTGGGACCCGAGAGAGCACCCGGGAAAATGCCCAGCCCTGGCCCCCGTGGCTCCAGTGGCCTCCCCAGGCTCCTGCCGTGGGGCCTGGTCCCGCTCACCTGGGCCCAGGTTCTCGCAGGTGAATGCCTTTTGCGGACACCAGGGACCACAGGCCGCGGATCCCTTCACGGGCAGGGGGGGTTCGAGCTCTGTGGGACCCAGGTCGCAGCGCACACAGTCCCTTCTCGCAAAGTTCAGCCCAGACTTTAGAGAGTAGAAGCGTCTCGATCCAAGATTTCCGCCTCGGGGCAGGTGGGGCCGTTTGAGCCAAGAGAGACTCTTAGCCCCCCAGGCAGGTCTCAGGCCCGAGACCCCCAGGGAGACCCGGTCCCTGGGCGTGGTTCCCGCCCGCCCGGGCCCGCACCACGTGGCCCGGAACCGTGGCCGGCCCCTCTTCCCGGCCCCGGTCCCTAGCTCTTCCCTGGCACTCTGCCTCTGGCGGGGTGGGAGACGGGCTGGCAAGTGTGGTCCACGGGAAAACGCGCGGTCCTCTGGGTGGCAGGGAGGGCCTCCGTTAACTCTGACACCAGCCCAGGGACCCTGTGGACCTGGCCTGATATCTCAAGGGGGGGGCACGTTGCCCGGAGGGATGCTCTTGGGGTGGGGCCTGCTTGCGCCTGCGCGGCCCCGCCTCTTGGCCCGAAACCACCCAGCCGCGGCTCGGACAAAAGCCATCTCTTGGGCGCCTCCCCGCTGTTCTTCCATCCGTAAAGGGGGACCCCTTTACGGATGGAAGAACAGGGGGATCTTCGCAGTGGTGGGGACGGGACGGAGGGGTCTGCGGGTTTGCAGCCACGTAGGCCAGTTGCTCGCACCCCGGCCCCATGTGTCCCAGCTCCATGGACGAGGTGGGCCGCTTATGGCGGGATGCAGGCGTCCTGCGGGGGTCAGGGGACGGCGTGGGCACTCCCTGGGCGAGAGAGGGCGCCTGGGACCCGAGAGAGCCCCGGGGAGAGTCCGAGGCCTGGCCGCAGAGGCCTCCATTGCCTCCCCGGGCTCCTACCATGGGGCCTGACCGTGCTCGCCCGAGGCCCAGGTTCACCGCAGGTGAATGCCTTTTGCGGACGCCAAGGACAGGAGGTCGCCGATTCCCTCACAGAGGTGGGGGTTCGAGCTCTGGGGGACTGAGGTCGCAGCGGTCACACTCCATTTTTGGGTGGTTCCGCAGAGACTGGAGGGTTGAAGCGGCTGGGTCCAAGTGTGCCGCCTTGTGGCAGGGTGGGGGCTTTGCAGGCGAAGCAAGGCTCTTAGCCTCCCAGGCGGGGCACAGGCCAGACGCCCCAAAGCAGAACCGGTCCTTGGTCGAGGGTCCCGCCCGCCCTCCCGGAACCGCTCCACCTGGCGCGGAACCGTGGCCGGCCCCTCTTCCAGGCACCAGGTCCCTAGTTCTTTCCTGGCACTCTGCCTCTGCGGGGGTGGGAGAGCTGCTGGGAAGTGTGGTCCACGGGAAAACGCGCGGTCCTCTGGGTGGCAGGGAGGGCCTCCGTTAACTCTGACACCAGCCCAGGGACCCTGTGGACCTGGCCTGATATCTCAAGGGGGGGGCACGTTGCCCGGAGGGATGCTCTTGGGGTGGGGCCTGCTTGCGCCTGCGCGGCCCGCCTCTTGGCCCGAAACCACCCAGCCGCGGCTCGGACAAAAGCCATCTCCTGGGGGCCTCCCCCCTGTTCTTCCATCCGTAAAGGGGGACCCCTTTACGGATGGAAGAACAGGGGGATCTTCGCAGTGGTGGGGACGGGACGGAGGGGTCTGCGGGTTTGCAGCCACGTAGGCCAGTTGCTCGCACCCCGGCCCCATGTGTCCCAGCTCCATGGACGAGGTGGGCCGCTTATGGCGGGATGCAGGCGTCCTGCGGGGGTCAGGGGACGGCGTGGGCACTCCCCGGGCGAGAGAGGGCGCCTGGGACCCGAGAGAGCACCCGGGAAAATGCCCAGCCCTGGCCCCCGTGGCTCCAGTGGCCTCCCCAGGCTCCTGCCGTGGGGCCTGGTCCCGCTCACCTGGGCCCAGGTTCTCCGCAGGTGAATGCCTTTTGCGGACACCAGGGACCACAGGCCGCGGATCCCTTCACGGGCAGGGGGGGTTCGAGCTCTGTGGGACCCAGGTCGCAGCGCACACAGTCCCTTCTCGCAAAGTTCAGCCCAGACTTTAGAGAGTAGAAGCGTCTCGATCCAAGTTTTCCGCCTCGGGGCAGGTGGGGCCGTTTGAGCCAAGAGAGACTCTTAGCCCCCCAGGCAGGTCTCAGGCCCGAGACCCCCAGGGAGACCCGGTGCCTGGGCGTGGTTCCCGCCCGCCCGGGCCCGCACCACGTGGCCCGGAACCGTGGCCGGCCCCTCTTCCCGGCCCCGGTCCCTAGCTCTTCCCTGGCACTCTGCCTCTGGCGGGGTGGGAGACGGGCTGGCAAGTGTGGTCCACGGGAAAACGCGCGGTCCTCTGGGTGGCAGGGAGGGCCTCCGTTAACTCTGACACCAGCCCAGGGACCCTGTGGACCTGGCCTGATATCTCAAGGGGGGGGCACGTTGCCCGGAGGGATGCTCTTGGGGTGGGGCCTGCTTGCGCCTGCGCGGCCCCGCCTCTTGGCCCGAAACCACCCAGCCGCGGCTCGGACAAAAGCCATCTCCTGGGCGCCTCCCCCCTGTTCTTCCATCCGTAAAGGGGGACCCCTTTACGGATGGAAGAACAGGGGGATCTTCGCAGTGGTGGGGACGGGACGGAGGGGTCTGCGGGTTTGCAGCCACGTAGGCCAGTTGCTCGCACCCCGGCCCCATGTATCCCAGCTCCATGGACGAGGTGGGCCGCTTATGGCGGGATGCAGGCGTCCTGCGGGGGTCAGGGGACGGCGTGGGCACTCCCCGGGCGAGAGAGGGCGCCTGGGACCCGAGAGAGCCCCGGGGAGAGTCCGAGGCCTGGCCGCAGAGGCCTCCATTGCCTCCCCGGGCTCCTACCATGGGGCCTGACCGTGCTCGCCCGAGGCCCAGGTTCACCGCAGGTGAATGCCTTTTGCGGACGCCAAGGACAGGAGGTCGCCGATTCCCTCACAGAGGTGGGGGTTCGAGCTCTGGGGGACTGAGGTCGCAGCGGTCACACTCCATTTTTGGGTGGTTCCGCAGAGACTGGAGGGTTGAAGCGGCTGGGTCCAAGTGTGCCGCCTTGTGGCAGGGTGGGGGCTTTGCAGGCGAAGCAAGGCTCTTAGCCTCCCAGGCGGGGCACAGGCCAGACGCCCCAAGGGAGAACCGGTCCTTGGTCGAGGGTCCCGCCCGCCCGCCCGGAACCGCTCCACCTGGCGCGGAACCGTGGCCGGCCCCTCTTCCAGGCACCAGGTCCCTAGTTCTTTCCTGGCACTCTGCCTCTGCGGGGGTGGGAGAGCTGCTGGGAAGTGTGGTCCACGGGAAAACGCGCGGTCCTCTGGGTGGCAGGGAGGGCCTCCGTTAACTCTGACACCAGCCCAGGGACCCTGTGGACCTGGCCTGATATCTCAAGGGGGGGGCACGTTGCCCGGAGGGATGCTCTTGGGGTGGGGCCTGCTTGCGCCTGCGCGGCCCCGCCTCTTGGCCCGAAACCACCCAGCCGCGGCTCGGACAAAAGCCATCTCCTGGGGGCCTCCCCCCTGTTCTTCCATCCGTAAAGGGGTCCCCCTTTACGGATGGAAGAACAGGGGGATCTTCGCAGTGGTGGGGACGGGACGGAGGGGTCTGCGGGTTTGCAGCCACGTAGGCCAGTTGCTCGCACCCCGGCCCCATGTGTCCCAGCTCCATGGACGAGGTGGGCCGCTTATGGCGGGATGCAGGCGTCCTGCGGGGGTCAGGGGAAGGCGTGGGCACTCCCCGGGCGAGAGAGGGCGCCTGGGACCCGAGAGAGCCCCGGGGAGAGTCCGAGGCCTGGCCGCAGAGGCCTCCATTGCCTCCCCGGGCTCCTACCATGGGGCCTGACCGTGCTCGCCCGAGGCCCAGGTTCACCGCAGGTGAATGCCTTTTGCGGACGCCAAGGACAGGAGGTCGCCGATTCCCTCACAGAGGTGGAGGTTCGAGCTCTGGGGGACTGAGGTCGCAGCGGTCACACTCCATTTTTGGGTGGTTCCGCAGAGACTGGAGGGTTGAAGCGGCTGGGTCCAAGTGTGCCGCCTTGTGGCAGGGTGGGGGCTTTGCAGGCGAAGCAAGGCTCTTAGCCTCCCAGGCGGAGCACAGGCCAGACGCCCCAAGGGAGAACCGGTCCTTGGTCCAGGGTCCCGCCCGCCCGACCGGAACCGCTCCACCTGGCGCGGAACCTTGGCCGGCCCCTCTTCCAGGCACCAGGTCCCTAGTTCTTCCCTGGCACTCTGCCTCTGGCGGGGTGGGAGACGGGCTGGCAAGTGTGGTCCACGGGAAAACGCGCGGTCCTCTGGGTGGCAGGGAGGGCCTCCGTTAACTCTGACACCAGCCCAGGGACCCTGTGGACCTGGCCTGATATCTCAAGGGGGGGGCACGTTGCCCGGAGGGATGCTCTTGGGGTGGGGCCTGCTTGCGCCTGCGCGGCCCCGCCTCTTGGCCCGAAACCACCCAGCCGCGGCTCGGACAAAAGCCATCTCCTGGGGGCCTCCCCCCTGTTCTTCCATCCGTAAAGGGGGACCCCTTTACGGATGGAAGAACAGGGGGATCTTCGCAGTGGTGGGGACGGGACGGAGGGGTCTGCGGGTTTGCAGCCACGTAGGCCAGTTGCTCGCACCCCGGCCCCATGTATCCCAGCTCCATGGACGAGGTGGGCCGCTTATGGCGGGATGCAGGCGTCCTGCGGGGGTCAGGGGACGGCGTGGGCACTCCCCGGGCGAGAGAGGGCGCCTGGGACCCGAGAGAGCCCCGGGGAGAGTCCGAGGCCTGGCCGCAGAGGCCTCCATTGCCTCCCCGGGCTCCTACCATGGGGCCTGACCGTGCTCGCCCGAGGCCCAGGTTCACCGCAGGTGAATGCCTTTTGCGGACGCCAAGGACAGGAGGTCGCCGATTCCCTCACAGAGGTGGGGGTTCGAGCTCTGGGGGACTGAGGTCGCAGCGGTCACACTCCATTTTTGGGTGGTTCCTCAGAGACTGGAGGGTTGAAGCGGCTGGGTCCAAGTGTGCCGCCTTGTGGCAGGGTGGGGGCTTTGCAGGCGAAGCAAGGCTCTTAGCCTCCCAGGCGGGGCACAGGCCAGACGCCCCAAGGGAGAACCGGTCCTTGGTCGAGGGTCCCGCCCGCCCGCCCGGAACCGCTCCACCTGGCGCGGAACCGTGGCCGGCCCCTCTTCCAGGCACCAGGTCCCTAGTTCTTTCCTGGCACTCTGCCTCTGCGGGGGTGGGAGAGCTGCTGGGAAGTGTGGTCCACGGGAAAACGCGCGGTCCTCTGGGTGGCAGGGAGGGCCTCCGTTAACTCTGACACCAGCCCAGGGACCCTGTGGACCTGGCCTGATATCTCAAGGGGGGGGCACGTTGCCCGGAGGGATGCTCTTGGGGTGGGGCCTGCTTGCGCCTGCGCGGCCCCGCCTCTTGGCCCGAAACCACCCAGCCGCGGCTCGGACAAAAGCCATCTCCTGGGGGCCTCCCCCCTGTTCTTCCATCCGTAAAGGGGGACCCCTTTACGGATGGAAGAACAGGGGGATCTTCGCAGTGGTGGGGACGGGACGGAGGGGTCTGCGGGTTTGCAGCCACGTAGGCCAGTTGCTCGCACCCCGGCCCCATGTGTCCCAGCTCCATGGACGAGGTGGGCCGCTTATGGCGGGATGCAGGCGTCCTGCGGGGGTCAGGGGACGGCGTGGGCACTCCCCGGGCGAGAGAGGGCGCCTGGGACCCGAGAGAGCCCCGGGGAGAGTCCGAGGCCTGGCCGCAGAGGCCTCCATTGCCTCCCCGGGCTCCTACCATGGGGCCTGACCGTGCTCGCCCGAGGCCCAGGTTCACCGCAGGTGAATGCCTTTTGCGGACGCCAAGGACAGGAGGTCGCCGATTCCCTCACAGAGGTGGGGGTTCGAGCTCTGGGGGACTGAGGTCGCAGCGGTCACACTCCATTTTTGGGTGGTTCCGCAGAGACTGGAGGGTTGAAGTGGCTGGGTCCAAGTGTGCCGCCTTGTGGCAGGGTGGGGGCTTTGCAGGCGAAGCAAGGCTCTTAGCCTCCCAGGCGGGGCACAGGCCAGACGCCCCAAGGGAGAACCGGTCCTTGGTCGAGGGTCCCGCCCGCCCGCCCGGAACCGCTCCACCTGGCGCGGAACCGTGGCCGGCCCCTCTTCCAGGCACCAGGTCCCTAGTTCTTTCCTGGCACTCTGCCTCTGCGGGGGTGGGAGAGCTGCTGGGCAGTGTGGTCCACGGGAAAACGCGCGGTCCTCTGGGTGGCAGGGAGGGCCTCCGTTAACTCTGACACCTGCCCAGGGACCCTGTGGACCTGGCCTGATATCTCAAGGGGGGGGCACGTTGCCCGGAGGGATGCTCTTGGGGTGGGGCCTGCTTGCGCCTGCGCGGCCCCGCCTCTTGGCCCGAAACCACCCAGCCGCGGCTCGGACAAAAGCCATCTCCTGGGGGCCTCCCCCCTGTTCTTCCATCCGTAAAGGGGGACCCCTTTACGGATGGAAGAACAGGGGGATCTTCGCAGTGGTGGGGACGGGACGGAGGGGTCTGCGGGTTTGCAGCCACGTAGGCCAGTTGCTCGCACCCCGGCCCCATGTATCCCAGCTCCATGGACGAGGTGGGCCGCTTATGGCGGGATGCAGGCGTCCTGCGGGGGTCAGGGGACGGCGTGGGCACTCCCCGGGCGAGAGAGGGCGCCTGGGACCCGAGAGAGCACCCGGGAAAATGCCCAGCCCTGGCCCCCGTGGCTCCAGTGGCCTCCCCAGGCTCCTGCCGTGGGGCCTGGTCCCGCTCACCTGGGCCCAGGTTCTCCGCAGGTGAATGCCTTTTGCGGACACCAGGGACCACAGGCCGCGGATCCCTTCACGGGCAGGGGGGGTTCGAGCTCTGTGGGACCCAGGTCGCAGCGCACACAGTCCCTTCTCGCAAAGTTCAGCCCAGACTTTAGAGAGTAGAAGCGTCTCGATCCAAGTTTTCCGCCTCGGGGCAGGTGGGGCCGTTTGAGCCAAGAGAGACTCTTAGCCCCCCAGGCAGGTCTCAGGCCCGAGACCCCCAGGGAGACCCGGTCCCTGGGCGTGGTTCCCGCCCGCCCGGGCCCGCACCACGTGGCCCGGAACCGTGGCCGGCCCCTCTTCCCGGCCCCGGTCCCTAGCTCTTCCCTGGCACTCTGCCTCTGGCGGGGTGGGAGACGGGCTGGCAAGTGTGGTCCACGGGAAAACGCGCGGTCCTCTGGGTGGCAGGGAGGGCCTCCGTTAACTCTGACACCAGCCCAGGGAC
Organism: Desmodus rotundus; assembly: GCF_022682495.2. Classification (NCBI taxonomy): domain Eukaryota; kingdom Metazoa; phylum Chordata; class Mammalia; order Chiroptera; family Phyllostomidae; genus Desmodus; species Desmodus rotundus. The sequence continues at coordinate 85,001 of NW_026527678.1, read as the reverse complement.
CCTGTGGACCTGGCCTGATATCTCAAGGGGGGGGCACGTTGCCCGGAGGGATGCTCTTGGGGTGGGGCCTGCTTGCGCCTGCGCGGCCCCGCCTCTTGGCCCGAAACCACCCAGCCGCGGCTCGGACAAAAGCCATCTCCTGGGGGCCTCCCCCCTGTTCTTCCATCCGTAAAGGGGGACCCCTTTACGGATGGAAGAACAGGGGGATCTTCGCAGTGGTGGGGACGGGACGGAGGGGTCTGCGGGTTTGCAGCCACGTAGGCCAGTTGCTCGCACCCCGGCCCCATGTGTCCCAGCTCCATGGACGAGGTGGGCCGCTTATGGCGGGATGCAGGCGTCCTGCGGGGGTCAGGGGACGGCGTGGGCACTCCCTGGGCGAGAGAGGGCGCCTGGGACCCGAGAGAGCCCCGGGGAGAGTCCGAGGCCTGGCCGCAGAGGCCTCCATTGCCTCCCCGGGCTCCTACCATGGGGCCTGACCGTGCTCGCCCGAGGCCCAGGTTAACCGCAGGTGAATGCCTTTTGCGGACGCCAAGGACAGGAGGTCGCCGATTCCCTCACAGAGGTGGGGGTTCGAGCTCTGGGGGACTGAGGTCGCAGCGGTCACACTCCATTTTTGGGTGGTTCCGCAGAGACTGGAGGGTTGAAGCGGCTGGGTCCAAGTGTGCCGCCTTGTGGCAGGGTGGGGGCTTTGCAGGCGAAGCAAGGCTCTTAGCCTCCCAGGCGGGGCACAGGCCAGACGCCCCAAAGCAGAACCGGTCCTTGGTCGAGGGTCCCGCCCGCCCTCCCGGAACCGCTCCACCTGGCGCGGAACCGTGGCCGGCCCCTCTTCCAGGCACCAGGTCCCTAGTTCTTTCCTGGCACTCTGCCTCTGCGGGGGTGGGAGAGCTGCTGGGAAGTGTGGTCCACGGGAAAACGCGCGGTCCTCTGGGTGGCAGGGAGGGCCTCCGTTAACTCTGACACCAGCCCAGGGACCCTGTGGACCTGGCCTGATATCTCAAGGGGGGGGCACGTTGCCCGGAGGGATGCTCTTGGGGTGGGGCCTGCTTGCGCCTGCGCGGCCCGCCTCTTGGCCCGAAACCACCCAGCCGCGGCTCGGACAAAAGCCATCTCCTGGGGGCCTCCCCCCTGTTCTTCCATCCGTAAAGGGGGACCCCTTTACGGATGGAAGAACAGGGGGATCTTCGCAGTGGTGGGGACGGGACGGAGGGGTCTGCGGGTTTGCAGCCACGTAGGCCAGTTGCTCGCACCCCGGCCCCATGTGTCCCAGCTCCATGGACGAGGTGGGCCGCTTATGGCGGGATGCAGGCGTCCTGCGGGGGTCAGGGGACGGCGTGGGCACTCCCCGGGCGAGAGAGGGCGCCTGGGACCCGAGAGAGCACCCGGGAAAATGCCCAGCCCTGGCCCCCGTGGCTCCAGTGGCCTCCCCAGGCTCCTGCCGTGGGGCCTGGTCCCGCTCACCTGGGCCCAGGTTCTCCGCAGGTGAATGCCTTTTGCGGACACCAGGGACCACAGGCCGCGGATCCCTTCACGGGCAGGGGGGGTTCGAGCTCTGTGGGAATCAGGTCGCAGCGCACACAGTCCCTTCTCGCAAAGTTCAGCCCAGACTTTAGAGAGTAGAAGCGTCTCGATCCAAGTTTTCCGCCTCGGGGCAGGTGGGGCCGTTTGAGCCAAGAGAGACTCTTAGCCCCCCAGGCAGGTCTCAGGCCCGAGACCCCCAGGGAGACCCGGTCCCTGGGCGTGGTTCCCGCCCGCCCGGGCCCGCACCACGTGGCCCGGAACCGTGGCCGGCCCCTCTTCCCGGCCCCGGTCCCTAGCTCTTCCCTGGCACTCTGCCTCTGGCGGGGTGGGAGACGGGCTGGCAAGTGTGGTCCACGGGAAAACGCGCGGTCCTCTGGGTGGCAGGGAGGGCCTCCGTTAACTCTGACACCAGCCCAGGGACCCTGTGGACCTGGCCTGATATCTCAAGGGGGGGGCACGTTGCCCGGAGGGATGCTCTTGGGGTGGGGCCTGCTTGCGCCTGCGCGGCCCCGCCTCTTGGCCCGAAACCACCCAGCCGCGGCTCGGACAAAAGCCATCTCCTGGGCGCCTCCCCCCTGTTCTTCGCAGTGGTGGGGACGGGACGGAGGGGTCTGCGGGTTTGCAGCCACGTAGGCCAGTTCCTCGCACCCCGGCCCCATGTGTCCCAGCTCCAAGGACGAGGTGGGGCGCTTATGGCGGCATGCAGGCGTCCTGCGGGGGTCAGGGGACGGCGTGGGCAGTCCCCGGGCGAGAGAGAGCGCCTGGGAGCCGAGAGAGCCCCGGGGAGAGTCCGAGGCCTGGCCGCAGAGGCCTCCATTGCCTCCCCGGGCTCCTACCATGGGGCCTGACTGTGCTCGCCCGAGGCCCAGGTTCACCGCAGGTGAATGCCTTTTGCGGACGCCAAGGACAGGAGGTCGCCGATTCCCTCACAGAGGTGGAGGTTCGAGCTCTGGGGGACTGAGGTCGCAGCGGTCACACTCCATTTTTGGGTGGTTCCGCAGAGACTGGAGGGTTGAAGCGGCTGGGTCCAAGTGTGCCGCCCTGTGGCAGGGTGGGGGCTTTGCAGGCGAAGCAAGGCTCTTAGCCTCCCAGGCGGGGCACAGGCCAGACGCCCCAAGGGAGAACCGGTCCTTGGTCGAGGGTCCCGCCCGCCCGCCCGGAACCGCTCCACCTGGCGCGGAACCGTGGCCGGCCCCTCTTCCAGGCACCAGGTCCCTAGTTCTTTCCTGGCACTCTGCCTCTGCGGGGGTGGGAGAGCTGCTGGGAAGTGTGGTCCACGGGAAAACGCGCGGTCCTCTGGGTGGCAGGGAGGGCCTCCGTTAACTCTGACACCAGCCCAGGGACCCTGTGGACCTGGCCTGATATCTCAAGGGGGGGGCACGTTGCCCGGAGGGATGCTCTTGGGGTGGGGCCTGCTTGCGCCTGCGCGGCCCCGCCTCTTGGCCCGAAACCACCCAGCCGCGGCTCGGACAAAAGCCATCTCCTGGGGGCCTCCCCCCTGTTCTTCCATCCGTAAAGGGGGACCCCTTTACGGATGGAAGAACAGGGGGATCTTCGCAGTGGTGGGGACGGGACGGAGGGGTCTGCGGGTTTGCAGCCACGTAGGCCAGTTGCTCGCACCCCGGCCCCATGTGTCCCAGCTCCATGGACGAGGTGGGCCGCTTATGGCGGGATGCAGGCGTCCTGCGGGGGTCAGGGGACGGCGTGGGCACTCCCCGGGCGAGAGAGGGCGCCTGGGACCCGAGAGAGCACCCGGGAAAATGCCCAGCCCTGGCCCCCGTGGCTCCAGTGGCCTCCCCAGGCTCCTGCCGTGGGGCCTGGTCCCGCTCACCTGGGCCCAGGTTCTCGCAGGTGAATGCCTTTTGCGGACACCAGGGACCACAGGCCGCGGATCCCTTCACGGGCAGGGGGGGTTCGAGCTCTGTGGGACCCAGGTCGCAGCGCACACAGTCCCTTCTCGCAAAGTTCAGCCCAGACTTTAGAGAGTAGAAGCGTCTCGATCCAAGTTTTCCGCCTCGGGGCAGGTGGGGCCGTTTGAGCCAAGAGAGACTCTTAGCCCCCCAGGCAGGTCTCAGGCCCGAGACCCCCAGGGAGACCCGGTCCCTGGGCGTGGTTCCCGCCCGCCCGGGCCCGCACCACGTGGCCCGGAACCGTGGCCGGCCCCTCTTCCCGGCCCCGGTCCCTAGCTCTTCCCTGGCACTCTGCCTCTGGCGGGGTGGGAGACGGGCTGGCAAGTGTGGTCCACGGGAAAACGCGCGGTCCTCTGGGTGGCAGGGAGGGCCTCCGTTAACTCTGACACCAGCCCAGGGACCCTGTGGACCTGGCCTGATATCTCAAGGGGGGGGCACGTTGCCCGGAGGGATGCTCTTGGGGTGGGGCCTGCTTGCGCCTGCGCGGCCCCGCCTCTTGGCCCGAAACCACCCAGCCGCGGCTCGGACAAAAGCCATCTCTTGGGCGCCTCCCCGCTGTTCTTCCATCCGTAAAGGGGGACCCCTTTACGGATGGAAGAACAGGGGGATCTTCGCAGTGGTGGGGACGGGACGGAGGGGTCTGCGGGTTTGCAGCCACGTAGGCCAGTTGCTCGCACCCCGGCCCCATGTGTCCCAGCTCCATGGACGAGGTGGGCCGCTTATGGCGGGATGCAGGCGTCCTGCGGGGGTCAGGGGACGGCGTGGGCACTCCCTGGGCGAGAGAGGGCGCCTGGGACCCGAGAGAGCCCCGGGGAGAGTCCGAGGCCTGGCCGCAGAGGCCTCCATTGCCTCCCCGGGCTCCTACCATGGGGCCTGACCGTGCTCGCCCGAGGCCCAGGTTCACCGCAGGTGAATGCCTTTTGCGGACGCCAAGGACAGGAGGTCGCCGATTCCCTCACAGAGGTGGGGGTTCGAGCTCTGGGGGACTGAGGTCGCAGCGGTCACACTCCATTTTTGGGTGGTTCCGCAGAGACTGGAGGGTTGAAGCGGCTGGGTCCAAGTGTGCCGCCTTGTGGCAGGGTGGGGGCTTTGCAGGCGAAGCAAGGCTCTTAGCCTCCCAGGCGGGGCACAGGCCAGACGCCCCAAAGCAGAACCGGTCCTTGGTCGAGGGTCCCGCCCGCCCTCCCGGAACCGCTCCACCTGGCGCGGAACCGTGGCCGGCCCCTCTTCCAGGCACCAGGTCCCTAGTTCTTTCCTGGCACTCTGCCTCTGCGGGGGTGGGAGAGCTGCTGGGAAGTGTGGTCCACGGGAAAACGCGCGGTCCTCTGGGTGGCAGGGAGGGCCTCCGTTAACTCTGACACCAGCCCAGGGACCCTGTGGACCTGGCCTGATATCTCAAGGGGGGGGCACGTTGCCCGGAGGGATGCTCTTGGGGTGGGGCCTGCTTGCGCCTGCGCGGCCCGCCTCTTGGCCCGAAACCACCCAGCCGCGGCTCGGACAAAAGCCATCTCCTGGGGGCCTCCCCCCTGTTCTTCCATCCGTAAAGGGGGACCCCTTTACGGATGGAAGAACAGGGGGATCTTCGCAGTGGTGGGGACGGGACGGAGGGGTCTGCGGGTTTGCAGCCACGTAGGCCAGTTGCTCGCACCCCGGCCCCATGTGTCCCAGCTCCATGGACGAGGTGGGCCGCTTATGGCGGGATGCAGGCGTCCTGCGGGGGTCAGGGGACGGCGTGGGCACTCCCCGGGCGAGAGAGGGCGCCTGGGACCCGAGAGAGCACCCGGGAAAATGCCCAGCCCTGGCCCCCGTGGCTCCAGTGGCCTCCCCAGGCTCCTGCCGTGGGGCCTGGTCCCGCTCACCTGGGCCCAGGTTCTCCGCAGGTGAATGCCTTTTGCGGACACCAGGGACCACAGGCCGCGGATCCCTTCACGGGCAGGGGGGGTTCGAGCTCTGTGGGACCCAGGTCGCAGCGCACACAGTCCCTTCTCGCAAAGTTCAGCCCAGACTTTAGAGAGTAGAAGCGTCTCGATCCAAGTTTTCCGCCTCGGGGCAGGTGGGGCCGTTTGAGCCAAGAGAGACTCTTAGCCCCCCAGGCAGGTCTCAGGCCCGAGACCCCCAGGGAGACCCGGTGCCTGGGCGTGGTTCCCGCCCGCCCGGGCCCGCACCACGTGGCCCGGAACCGTGGCCGGCCCCTCTTCCCGGCCCCGGTCCCTAGCTCTTCCCTGGCACTCTGCCTCTGGCGGGGTGGGAGACGGGCTGGCAAGTGTGGTCCACGGGAAAACGCGCGGTCCTCTGGGTGGCAGGGAGGGCCTCCGTTAACTCTGACACCAGCCCAGGGACCCTGTGGACCTGGCCTGATATCTCAAGGGGGGGGCACGTTGCCCGGAGGGATGCTCTTGGAGTGGGGCCTGCTTGCGCCTGCGCGGCCCCGCCTCTTGGCCCGAAACCACCCAGCCGCGGCTCGGACAAAAGCCATCTCCTGGGCGCCTCCCCCCTGTTCTTCCATCCGTAAAGGGGGACCCCTTTACGGATGGAAGAACAGGGGGATCTTCGCAGTGGTGGGGACGGGACGGAGGGGTCTGCGGGTTTGCAGCCACGTAGGCCAGTTGCTCGCACCCCGGCCCCATGTGTCCCAGCTCCATGGACGAGGTGGGCCGCTTATGGCGGGATGCAGGCGTCCTGCGGGGGTCAGGGGACGGCGTGGGCACTCCCTGGGCGAGAGAGGGCGCCTGGGACCCGAGAGAGCCCCGGGGAGAGTCCGAGGCCTGGCCGCAGAGGCCTCCATTGCCTCCCCGGGCTCCTACCATGGGGCCTGACCGTGCTCGCCCGAGGCCCAGGTTCACCGCAGGTGAATGCCTTTTGCGGACGCCAAGGACAGGAGGTCGCCGATTCCCTCACAGAGCTGGAGGTTCGAGCTCTGGGGGACTGAGGTCGCAGCGGTCACACTCCATTTTTGGGTGGTTCCGCAGAGACTGGAGGGTTGAAGCGGCTGGGTCCAAGTGTGCCGCCCTGTGGCAGGGTGGGGGCTTTGCAGGCGAAGCAAGGCTCTTAGCCTCCCAGGCGGGGCACAGGCCAGACGCCCCAAGGGAGAACCGGTCCTTGGTCGAGGGTCCCGCCCGCCCGCCCGGAACCGCTCCACCTGGCGCGGAACCGTGGCCGGCCCCTCTTCCAGGCACCAGGTCCCTAGTTCTTTCCTGGCACTCTGCCTCTGCGGGGGTGGGAGAGCTGCTGGGCAGTGTGGTCCACGGGAAAACGCGCGGTCCTCTGGGTGGCAGGGAGGGCCTCCGTTAACTCTGACACCAGCCCAGGGACCCTGTGGACCTGGCCTGATATCTCAAGGGGGGGGCACGTTGCCCGGAGGGATGCTCTTGGGGTGGGGCCTGCTTGCGCCTGCGCGGCCCCGCCTCTTGGCCCGAAACCACCCAGCCGCGGCTCGGACAAAAGCCATCTCCTGGGGGCCTCCCCCCTGTTCTTCCATCCGTAAAGGGGGACCCCTTTACGGATGGAAGAACAGGGGGATCTTCGCAGTGGTGGGGACGGGACGGAGGGGTCTGCGGGTTTGCAGCCACGTAGGCCAGTTGCTCCCACCCCGGCCCCATGTGTCCCAGCTCCATGGACGAGGTGGGCCGCTTATGGCGGGATGCAGGCGTCCTGCGGGGGTCAGGGGACGGCGTGGGCACTCCCCGGGCGAGAAAGGGCGCCTGGGACCCGAGAGAGCACCCGGGAAAATGCCCAGCCCTGGCCCCCGTGGCTCCAGTGGCCTCCCCAGGCTCCTGCCGTGGGGCCTGGTCCCGCTCACCTGGGCCCAGGTTCTCCGCAGGTGAATGCCTTTTGCGGACACCAGGGACCACAGGCCGCGGATCCCTTCACGGGCAGGGGGGGTTCGAGCTCTGTGGGACCCAGGTCGCAGCGCACACAGTCCCTTCTCGCAAAGTTCAGCCCAGACTTTAGAGAGTAGAAGCGTCTCGATCCAAGTTTTCCGCCTCGGGGCAGGTGGGGCCGTTTGAGCCAAGAGAGACTCTTAGCCCCCCAGGCAGGTCTCAGGCCCGAGACCCCCAGGGAGACCCGGTCCCTGGGCGTGGTTCCCGCCCGCCCGGGCCCGCACCACGTGGCCCAGAACCGTGGCCGGCCCCTCTTCCCGGCCCCGGTCCCTAGCTCTTCCCTGGCACTCTGCCTCTGGCGGGGTGGGAGACGGGCTGGCAAGTGTGGTCCACGGGAAAACGCGCGGTCCTCTGGGTGGCAGGGAGGGCCTCCGTTAACTCTGACACCAGCCCAGGGACCCTGTGGACCTGGCCTGATATCTCAAGGGGGGGGCACGTTGCCCGGAGGGATGCTCTTGGGGTGGGGCCTGCTTGCGCCTGCGCGGCCCCGCCTCTTGGCCCGAAACCACCCAGCCGCGGCTCGGACAAAAGCCATCTCCTGGGGGCCTCCCCCCTGTTCTTCCATCCGTAAAGGGGGACCCCTTTACGGATGGAAGAACAGGGGGATCTTCGCAGTGGTGGGGACGGGACGGAGGGGTCTGCGGGTTTGCAGCCACGTAGGCCAGTTGCTCGCACCCCGGCCCCATGTATCCCAGCTCCATGGACGAGGTGGGCCGCTTATGGCGGGATGCAGGCGTCCTGCGGGGGTCAGGGGACGGCGTGGGCACTCCCCGGGCGAGAGAGGGCGCCTGGGACCCGAGAGAGCACCCGGGAAAATGCCCAGCCCTGGCCCCCGTGGCTCCAGTGGCCTCCCCAGGCTCCTGCCGTGGGGCCTGGTCCCGCTCACCTGGGCCCAGGTTCTCCGCAGGTGAATGCCTTTTGCGGACACCAGGGACCACAGGCCGCGGATCCCTTCACGGGCAGGGGGGGTTCGAGCTCTGTGGGACCCAGGTCGCAGCGCACACAGTCCCTTCTCGCAAAGTTCAGCCCAGACTTTAGAGAGTAGAAGCGTCTCGATCCAAGTTTTCCGCCTCGGGGCAGGTGGGGCCGTTTGAGCCAAGAGAGACTCTTAGCCCCCCAGGCAGGTCTCAGGCCCGAGACCCCCAGGGAGACCCGGTGCCTGGGCGTGGTTCCCGCCCGCCCGGGCCCGCACCACGTGGCCCGGAACCGTGGCCGGCCCCTCTTCCCGGCCCCGGTCCCTAGCTCTTCCCTGGCACTCTGCCTCTGGCGGGGTGGGAGACGGGCTGGCAAGTGTGGTCCACGGGAAAACGCGCGGTCCTCTGGGTGGCAGGGAGGGCCTCCGTTAACTCTGACACCAGCCCAGGGACCCTGTGGACCTGGCCTGATATCTCAAGGGGGGGGGCACTTTGCCCGGAGGGATGCTCTTGGGGTGGGGCCTGCTTGCGCCTGCGCGGCCCCGCCTCTTGGCCCGAAACCACCCAGCCGCGGCTCGGACAAAAGCCATCTCCTGGGGGCCTCCCCCCTGTTCTTCCATCCGTAAAGGGGGACCCCTTTACGGATGGAAGAACAGGGGGATCTTCGCAGTGGTGGGGACGGGACGGAGGGGTCTGCGGGTTTGCAGCCACGTAGGCCAGTTGCTCGCACCCCGGCCCCATGTGTCCCAGCTCCATGGACGAGGTGGGCCGCTTATGGCGGGATGCAGGCGTCCTGCGGGGGTCAGGGGACGGCGTGGGCACTCCCCGGCGAGAGAGGGCGCCTGGGACCCGAGAGAGCCCCGGGGAGAGTCCGAGGCCTGGCCGCAGAGGCCTCCATTGCCTCCCCGGGCTCCTACCATGGGGCCTGACCGTGCTCGCCCGAGGCCCAGGTTCACCTCAGGTGAATGCCTTTTGCGGACGCCAAGGACAGGAGGTCGCCGATTCCCTCACAGAGGTGGGGGTTCGAGCTCTGGGGGACTGAGGTCGCAGCGGTCACACTCCATTTTTGGGTGGTTCCGCAGAGACTGGAGGGTTGAAGCGGCTGGGTCCAAGTGTGCCGCCTTGTGGCAGGGTGGGGGCTTTGCAGGCGAAGCAAGGCTCTTAGCCTCCCAGGCGGGGCACAGGCCAGACGCCCCAAGGGAGAACCGGTCCTTGGTCGAGGGTCCCGCCCGCCCGCCCGGAACCGCTCCACCTGGCGCGGAACCGTGGCCGGCCCCTCTTCCAGGCACCAGGTCCCTAGTTCTTTCCTGGCACTCTGCCTCTGCGGGGGTGGGAGAGCTGCTGGGCAGTGTGGTCCACGGGAAAACGCGCGGTCCTCTGGGTGGCAGGGAGGGCCTCCGTTAACTCTGACACCAGCCCAGGGACCCTGTGGACCTGGCCTGATATCTCAAGGGGGGGGCACGTTGCCCGGAGGGATGCTCTTGGGGTGGGGCCTGCTTGCGCCTGCGCGGCCCCGCCTCTTGGCCCGAAACCACCCAGCCGCGGCTCGGACAAAAGCCATCTCCTGGGGGCCTCCCCCCTGTTCTTCCATCCGTAAAGGGGGACCCCTTTACGGATGGAAGAACAGGGGGATCTTCGCAGTGGTGGGGACGGGACGGAGGGGTCTGCGGGTTTGCAGCCACGTAGGCCAGTTGCTCGCACCCCGGCCCCATGTGTCCCAGCTCCATGGACGAGGTGGGCCGCTTATGGCGGGATGCAGGCGTCCTGCGGGGGTCAGGGGACGGCGTGGGCACTCCCCGGGCGAGAGAGGGCGCCTGGGACCCGAGAGAGCACCCGGGAAAATGCCCAGCCCTGGCCCCCGTGGCTCCAGTGGCCTCCCCAGGCTCCTGCCGTGGGGCCTGGTCCCGCTCACCTGGGCCCAGGTTCTCCGCAGGTGAATGCCTTTTGCGGACACCAGGGACCACAGGCCGCGGATCCCTTCACGGGCAGGGGGGGTTCGAGCTCTGTGGGACCCAGGTCGCAGCGCACACAGTCCCTTCTCGCAAAGTTCAGCCCAGACTTTAGAGAGTAGAAGCGTCTCGATCCAAGATTTCCGCCTCGGGGCAGGTGGGGCCGTTTGAGCCAAGAGAGACTCTTAGCCCCCCAGGCAGGTCTCAGGCCCGAGACCCCCAGGGAGACCCGGTCCCTGGGCGTGGTTCCCGCCCGCCCGGGCCCGCACCACGTGGCCCGGAACCGTGGCCGGCCCCTCTTCCCGGCCCCGGTCCCTAGCTCTTCCCTGGCACTCTGCCTCTGGCGGGGTGGGAGACGGGCTGGCAAGTGTGGTCCACGGGAAAACGCGCGGTCCTCTGGGTGGCAGGGAGGGCCTCCGTTAACTCTGACACCAGCCCAGGGACCCTGTGGACCTGGCCTGATATCTCAAGGGGGGGGCACGTTGCCCGGAGGGATGCTCTTGGGGTGGGGCCTGCTTGCGCCTGCGCGGCCCCGCCTCTTGGCCCGAAACCACCCAGCCGCGGCTCGGACAAAAGCCATCTCCTGGGGGCCTCCCCCCTGTTCTTCCATCCGTAAAGGGGGACCCCTTTACGGATGGAAGAACAGGGGGATCTTCGCAGTGGTGGGGACGGGACGGAGGGGTCTGCGGGTTTGCAGCCACGTAGGCCAGTTGCTCGCACCCCGGCCCCATGTGTCCCAGCTCCATGGACGAGGTGGGCCGCTTATGGCGGGATGCAGGCGTCCTGCGGGGGTCAGGGGACGGCGTGGGCACTCCCCGGCGAGAGAGGGCGCCTGGGACCCGAGAGAGCCCCGGGGAGAGTCCGAGGCCTGGCCGCAGAGGCCTCCATTGCCTCCCCGGGCTCCTACCATGGGGCCTGACCGTGCTCGCCCGAGGCCCAGGTTCACCTCAGGTGAATGCCTTTTGCGGACGCCAAGGACAGGAGGTCGCCGATTCCCTCACAGAGGTGGGGGTTCGAGCTCTGGGGGACTGAGGTCGCAGCGGTCACACTCCATTTTTGGGTGGTTCCGCAGAGACTGGAGGGTTGAAGCGGCTGGGTCCAAGTGTGCCGCCTTGTGGCAGGGTGGGGGCTTTGCAGGCGAAGCAAGGCTCTTAGCCTCCCAGGCGGGGCACAGGCCAGACGCCCCAAGGGAGAACCGGTCCTTGGTCGAGGGTCCCGCCCGCCCGCCCGGAACCGCTCCACCTGGCGCGGAACCGTGGCCGGCCCCTCTTCCAGGCACCAGGTCCCTAGTTCTTTCCTGGCACTCTGCCTCTGCGGGGGTGGGAGAGCTGCTGGGAAGTGTGGTCCACGGGAAAACGCGCGGTCCTCTGGGTGGCAGGGAGGGCCTCCGTTAACTCTGACACCAGCCCAGGGACCCTGTGGACCTGGCCTGATATCTCAAGGGGGGGGCACGTTGCCCGGAGGGATGCTCTTGGGGTGGGGCCTGCTTGCGCCTGCGCGGCCCCGCCTCTTGGCCCGAAACCACCCAGCCGCGGCTCGGACAAAAGCCATCTCCTGGGGGCCTCCCCCCTGTTCTTCCATCCGTAAAGGGGGACCCCTTTACGGATGGAAGAACAGGGGGATCTTCGCAGTGGTGGGGACGGGACGGAGGGGTCTGCGGGTTTGCAGCCACGTAGGCCAGTTGCTCGCACCCCGGCCCCATGTGTCCCAGCTCCATGGACGAGGTGGGCCGCTTATGGCGGGATGCAGGCGTCCTGCGGGGGTCAGGGGACGGCGTGGGCACTCCCCGGGCGAGAGAGGGCGCCTGGGACCCGAGAGAGCACCCGGGAAAATGCCCAGCCCTGGCCCCCGTGGCTCCAGTGGCCTCCCCAGGCTCCTGCCGTGGGGCCTGGTCCCGCTCACCTGGGCCCAGGTTCTCCGCAGGTGAATGCCTTTTGCGGACACCAGGGACCACAGGCCGCGGATCCCTTCACGGGCAGGGGGGGTTCGAGCTCTGTGGGACCCAGGTCGCAGCGCACACAGTCCCTTCTCGCAAAGTTCAGCCCAGACTTTAGAGAGTAGAAGCGTCTCGATCCAAGTTTTCCGCCTCGGGGCAGGTGGGGCCGTTTGAGCCAAGAGAGACTCTTAGCCCCCCAGGCAGGTCTCAGGCCCGAGACCCCCAGGGAGACCCGGTGCCTGGGCGTGGTTCCCGCCCGCCCGGGCCCGCACCACGTGGCCCGGAACCGTGGCCGGCCCCTCTTCCCGGCCCCGGTCCCTAGCTCTTCCCTGGCACTCTGCCTCTGGCGGGGTGGGAGACGGGCTGGCAAGTGTGGTCCACGGGAAAACGCGCGGTCCTCTGGGTGGCAGGGAGGGCCTCCGTTAACTCTGACACCAGCCCAGGGACCCTGTGGACCTGGCCTGATATCTCAAGGGGGGGGCACGTTGCCCGGAGGGATGCTCTTGGGGTGGGGCCTGCTTGCGCCTGCGCGGCCCCGCCTCTTGGCCCGAAACCACCCAGCCGCGGCTCGGACAAAAGCCATCTCCTGGGCGCCTCCCCCCTGTTCTTCCATCCGTAAAGGGGGACCCCTTTACGGATGGAAGAACAGGGGGATCTTCGCAGTGGTGGGGACGGGACGGAGGGGTCTGCGGGTTTGCAGCCACGTAGGCCAGTTGCTCGCACCCCGGCCCCATGTGTCCCAGCTCCATGGACGAGGTGGGCCGCTTATGGCGGGATGCAGGCGTCCTGCGGGGGTCAGGGGACGGCGTGGGCACTCCCTGGGCGAGAGAGGGCGCCTGGGACCCGAGAGAGCCCCGGGGAGAGTCCGAGGCCTGGCCGCAGAGGCCTCCATTGCCTCCCCGGGCTCCTACCATGGGGCCTGACCGTGCTCGCCCGAGGCCCAGGTTCACCGCAGGTGAATGCCTTTTGCGGACGCCAAGGACAGGAGGTCGCCGATTCCCTCACAGAGCTGGAGGTTCGAGCTCTGGGGGACTGAGGTCGCAGCGGTCACACTCCATTTTTGGGTGGTTCCGCAGAGACTGGAGGGTTGAAGCGGCTGGGTCCAAGTGTGCCGCCCTGTGGCAGGGTGGGGGCTTTGCAGGCGAAGCAAGGCTCTTAGCCTCCCAGGCGGGGCACAGGCCAGACGCCCCAAGGGAGAACCGGTCCTTGGTCGAGGGTCCCGCCCGCCCGCCCGGAACCGCTCCACCTGGCGCGGAACCGTGGCCGGCCCCTCTTCCAGGCACCAGGTCCCTAGTTCTTTCCTGGCACTCTGCCTCTGCGGGGGTGGGAGAGCTGCTGGGAAGTGTGGTCCACGGGAAAACGCGCGGTCCTCTGGGTGGCAGGGAGGGCCTCCGTTAACTCTGACACCAGCCCAGGGACCCTGTGGACCTGGCCTGATATCTCAAGGGGGGGGCACGTTGCCCGGAGGGATGCTCTTGGGGTGGGGCCTGCTTGCGCCTGCGCGGCCCCGCCTCTTGGCCCGAAACCACCCAGCCGCGGCTCGGACAAAAGCCATCTCCTGGGGGCCTCCCCCCTGTTCTTCCATCCGTAAAGGGGGACCCCTTTACGGATGGAAGAACAGGGGGATCTTCGAAGTGGTGGGGACGGGACGGAGGGGTCTGCGGGTTTGCAGCCACGTAGGCCAGTTGCTCGCACCCCGGCCCCATGTGTCCCAGCTCCATGGACGAGGTGGGCCGCTTATGGCGGGATGCAGGCGTCCTGCGGGGGTCAGGGGACGGCGTGGGCACTCCCCGGGCGAGAGAGGGCGCCTGGGACCCGAGAGAGCACCCGGGAAAATGCCCAGCCCTGGCCCCCGTGGCTCCAGTGGCCTCCCCAGGCTCCTGCCGTGGGGCCTGGTCCCGCTCACCTGGGCCCAGGTTCTCCGCAGGTGAATGCCTTTTGCGGACACCAGGGACCACAGGCCGCGGATCCCTTCACGGGCAGGGGGGGTTCGAGCTCTGTGGGACCCAGGTCGCAGCGCACACAGTCCCTTCTCGCAAAGTTCAGCCCAGACATTAGAGAGTAGAAGCGTCTCGATTCAAGATTTCCGCCTCGGGGCAGGTGGGGCCGTTTGAGCCAAGAGAGACTCTTAGCCCCCCAGGCAGGTCTCAGGCCCGAGACCCCCAGGGAGACCCGGTCCCTGGGCGTGGTTCCCGCCCGCCCGGGCCCGCACCACGTGGCCCGGAACCGTGGCCGGCCCCTCTTCCCGGCCCCGGTCCCTAGCTCTTCCCTGGCACTCTGCCTCTGGCGGGGTGGGAGACGGGCTGGCAAGTGTGGTCCACGGGAAAACGCGCGGTCCTCTGGGTGGCAGGGAGGGCCTCCGTTAACTCTGACACCAGCCCAGGGACCCTGTGGACCTGGCCTGATATCTCAAGGGGGGGGCACGTTGCCCGGAGGGATGCTCTTGGGGTGGGGCCTGCTTGCGCCTGCGCGGCCCCGCCTCTTGGCCCGAAACCACCCAGCCGCGGCTCGGACAAAAGCCATCTCCTGGGCGCCTCCCCCCTGTTCTTCGCAGTGGTGGGGACGGGACGGAGGGGTCTGCGGGTTTGCAGCCACGTAGGCCAGTTGCTCGCACCCCGGCCCCATGTGTCCCAGCTCCATGGACGAGGTGGGCCGCTTATGGCGGGATGCAGGCGTCCTGCGGGGGTCAGGGGACGGCGTGGGCACTCCCCGGGCGAGAGAGGGCGCCTGGGACCCGAGAGAGCCCCGGGGAGAGTCCGAGGCCTGGCCGCAGAGGCCTCCATTGCCTCCCCGGGCTCCTACCATGGGGCCTGACCGTGCTCGCCCGAGGCCCAGGTTCACCGCAGGTGAATGCCTTTTGCGGACGCCAAGGACAGGAGGTCGCCGATTCCCTCACAGAGGTGGGGGTTCGAGCTCTGGGGGACTGAGGTCGCAGCGGTCACACTCCATTTTTGGGTGGTTCCGCAGAGACTGGAGGGTTGAAGCGGCTGGGTCCAAGTGTGCCGCCTTGTGGCAGGGTGGGGGCTTTGCAGGCGAAGCAAGGCTCTTAGCCTCCCAGGCGGGGCACAGGCCAGACGCCCCAAGGGAGAACCGGTCCTTGGTCGAGGGTCCCGCCCGCCCGCCCGGAACCGCTCCACCTGGCGCGGAACCGTGGCCGGCCCCTCTTCCAGGCACCAGGTCCCTAGTTCTTTCCTGGCACTCTGCCTCTGCGGGGGTGGGAGAGCTGCTGGGCAGTGTGGTCCACGGGAAAACGCGCGGTCCTCTGGGTGGCAGGGAGGGCCTCCGTTAACTCTGACACCAGCCCAGGGACCCTGTGGACCTGGCCTGATATCTCAACGGGGGGGCACGTTGCCCGGAGGGATGCTCTTGGGGTGGGGCCTGCTTGCGCCTGCGCGGCCCCGCCTCTTGGCCCGAAACCACCCAGCCGCGGCTCGGACAAAAGCCATCTCCTGGGGGCCTCCCCCCTGTTCTTCCATCCGTAAAGGGGGACCCCTTTACGGATGGAAGAACAGGGGGATCTTCGCAGTGGTGGGGACGGGACGGAGGGGTCTGCGGGTTTGCAGCCACGTAGGCCAGTTGCTCGCACCCCGGCCCCATGTATCCCAGCTCCATGGACGAGGTGGGCCGCTTATGGCGGGATGCAGGCGTCCTGCGGGGGTCAGGGGACGGCGTGGGCACTCCCCGGGCGAGAGAGGGCGCCTGGGACCCGAGAGAGCACCCGGGAAAATGCCCAGCCCTGGCCCCCGTGGCTCCAGTGGCCTCCCCAGGCTCCTGCCGTGGGGCCTGGTCCCGCTCACCTGGGCCCAGGTTCTCCGCAGGTGAATGCCTTTTGCGGACACCAGGGACCACAGGCCGCGGATCCCTTCACGGGCAGGGGGGGTTCGAGCTCTGTGGGACCCAGGTCGCAGCGCACACAGTCCCTTCTCGCAAAGTTCAGCCCAGACTTTAGAGAGTAGAAGCGTCTCGATCCAAGTTTTCCGCCTCGGGGCAGGTGGGGCCGTTTGAGCCAAGAGAGACTCTTAGCCCCCCAGGCAGGTCTCAGGCCCGAGACCCCCAGGGAGACCCGGTCCCTGGGCGTGGTTCCCGCCCGCCCGGGCCCGCACCACGTGGCCCGGAACCGTGGCCGGCCCCTCTTCCCGGCCCCGGTCCCTAGCTCTTCCCTGGCACTCTGCCTCTGGCGGGGTGGGAGACGGGCTGGCAAGTGTGGTCCACGGGAAAACGCGCGGTCCTCTGGGTGGCAGGGAGGGCCTCCGTTAACTCTGACACCAGCCCAGGGACCCTGTGGACCTGGCCTGATATCTCAAGGGGGGGGCACTTTGCCCGGAGGGATGCTCTTGGGGTGGGGCCTGCTTGCGCCTGCGCGGCCCCGCCTCTTGGCCCGAAACCACCCAGCCGCGGCTCGGACAAAAGCCATCTCCTGGGGGCCTCCCCCCTGTTCTTCCATCCGTAAAGGGGGACCCCTTTACGGATGGAAGAACAGGGGGATCTTCGCAGTGGTGGGGACGGGACGGAGGGGTCTGCGGGTTTGCAGCCACGTAGGCCAGTTGCTCGCACCCCGGCCCCATGTGTCCCAGCTCCATGGACGAGGTGGGCCGCTTATGGCGGGATGCAGGCGTCCTGCGGGGGTCAGGGGACGGCGTGGGCACTCCCCGGCGAGAGAGGGCGCCTGGGACCCGAGAGAGCCCCGGGGAGAGTCCGAGGCCTGGCCGCAGAGGCCTCCATTGCCTCCCCGGGCTCCTACCATGGGGCCTGACCGTGCTCGCCCGAGGCCCAGGTTCACCTCAGGTGAATGCCTTTTGCGGACGCCAAGGACAGGAGGTCGCCGATTCCCTCACAGAGGTGGGGGTTCGAGCTCTGGGGGACTGAGGTCGCAGCGGTCACACTCCATTTTTGGGTGGTTCCGCAGAGACTGGAGGGTTGAAGCGGCTGGGTCCAAGTGTGCCGCCTTGTGGCAGGGTGGGGGCTTTGCAGGCGAAGCAAGGCTCTTAGCCTCCCAGGCGGGGCACAGGCCAGACGCCCCAAGGGAGAACCGGTCCTTGGTCGAGGGTCCCGCCCGCCCGCCCGGAACCGCTCCACCTGGCGCGGAACCGTGGCCGGCCCCTCTTCCAGGCACCAGGTCCCTAGTTCTTTCCTGGCACTCTGCCTCTGCGGGGGTGGGAGAGCTGCTGGGAAGTGTGGTCCACGGGAAAACGCGCGGTCCTCTGGGTGGCAGGGAGGGCCTCCGTTAACTCTGACACCAGCCCAGGGACCCTGTGGACCTGGCCTGATATCTCAAGGGGGGGGCACGTTGCCCGGAGGGATGCTCTTGGGGTGGGGCCTGCTTGCGCCTGCGCGGCCCCGCCTCTTGGCCCGAAACCACCCAGCCGCGGCTCGGACAAAAGCCATCTCCTGGGGGCCTCCCCCCTGTTCTTCCATCCGTAAAGGGGGACCCCTTTACGGATGGAAGAACAGGGGGATCTTCGCAGTGGTGGGGACGGGACGGAGGGGTCTGCGGGTTTGCAGCCACGTAGGCCAGTTGCTCGCACCCCGGCCCCATGTGTCCCAGCTCCATGGACGAGGTGGGCCGCTTATGGCGGGATGCAGGCGTCCTGCGGGGGTCAGGGGACGGCGTGGGCACTCCCCGGGCGAGAGAGGGCGCCTGGGACCCGAGAGAGCACCCGGGAAAATGCCCAGCCCTGGCCCCCGTGGCTCCAGTGGCCTCCCCAGGCTCCTGCCGTGGGGCCTGGTCCCGCTCACCTGGGCCCAGGTTCTCCGCAGGTGAATGCCTTTTGCGGACACCAGGGACCACAGGCCGCGGATCCCTTCACGGGCAGGGGGGGTTCGAGCTCTGTGGGACCCAGGTCGCAGCGCACACAGTCCCTTCTCGCAAAGTTCAGCCCAGACTTTAGAGAGTAGAAGCGTCTCGATCCAAGTTTTCCGCCTCGGGGCAGGTGGGGCCGTTTGAGCCAAGAGAGACTCTTAGCCCCCCAGGCAGGTCTCAGGCCCGAGACCCCCAGGGAGACCCGGTCCCTGGGCGTGGTTCCCGCCCGCCCGGGCCCGCACCACGTGGCCCGGAACCGTGGCCGGCCCCTCTTCCCGGCCCCGGTCCCTAGCTCTTCCCTGGCACTCTGCCTCTGGCGGGGTGGGAGACGGGCTGGCAAGTGTGGTCCACGGGAAAACGCGCGGTCCTCTGGGTGGCAGGGAGGGCCTCCGTTAACTCTGACACCAGCCCAGGGACCCTGTGGACCTGGCCTGATATCTCAAGGGGGGGGCACGTTGCCCGGAGGGATGCTCTTGGGGTGGGGCCTGCTTGCGCCTGCGCGGCCCCGCCTCTTGGCCCGAAACCACCCAGCCGCGGCTCGGACAAAAGCCATCTCCTGGGGGCCTCCCCCCTGTTCTTCCATCCGTAAAGGGGGACCCCTTTACGGATGGAAGAACAGGGGGATCTTCGCAGTGGTGGGGACGGGACGGAGGGGTCTGCGGGTTTGCAGCCACGTAGGCCAGTTGCTCGCACCCCGGCCCCATGTGTCCCAGCTCCATGGACGAGGTGGGCCGCTTATGGCGGGATGCAGGCGTCCTGCGGGGGTCAGGGGACGGCGTGGGCACTCCCCGGGCGAGAGAGGGCGCCTGGGACCCGAGAGAGCCCCGGGGAGAGTCCGAGGCCTGGCCGCAGAGGCCTCCATTGCCTCCCCGGGCTCCTACCATGGGGCCTGACCGTGCTCGCCCGAGGCCCAGGTTCACCTCAGGTGAATGCCTTTTGCGGACGCCAAGGACAGGAGGTCGCCGATTCCCTCACAGAGGTGGGGGTTCGAGCTCTGGGGGACTGAGGTCGCAGCGGTCACACTCCATTTTTGGGTGGTTCCGCAGAGACTGGAGGGTTGAAGCGGCTGGGTCCAAGTGTGCCGCCTTGTGGCAGGGTGGGGGCTTTGCAGGCGAAGCAAGGCTCTTAGCCTCCCAGGCGGGGCACAGGCCAGACGCCCCAAGGGAGAACCGGTCCTTGGTCGAGGGTCCCGCCCGCCCGCCCGGAACCGCTCCACCTGGCGCGGAACCGTGGCCGGCCCCTCTTCCAGGCACCAGGTCCCTAGTTCTTTCCTGGCACTCTGCCTCTGCGGGGGTGGGAGAGCTGCTGGGAAGTGTGGTCCACGGGAAAACGCGCGGTCCTCTGGGTGGCAGGGAGGGCCTCCGTTAACTCTGACACCAGCCCAGGGACCCTGTGGACCTGGCCTGATATCTCAAGGGGGGGGCACGTTGCCCGGAGGGATGCTCTTGGGGTGGGGCCTGCTTGCGCCTGCGCGGCCCCGCCTCTTGGCCCGAAACCACCCAGCCGCGGCTCGGACAAAAGCCATCTCCTGGGGGCCTCCCCCCTGTTCTTCCATCCGTAAAGGGGGACCCCTTTACGGATGGAAGAACAGGGGGATCTTCGCAGTGGTGGGGACGGGACGGAGGGGTCTGCGGGTTTGCAGCCACGTAGGCCAGTTGCTCGCACCCCGGCCCCATGTGTCCCAGCTCCATGGACGAGGTGGGCCGCTTATGGCGGGATGCAGGCGTCCTGCGGGGGTCAGGGGACGGCGTGGGCACTCCCCGGGCGAGAGAGGGCGCCTGGGACCCGAGAGAGCACCCGGGAAAATGCCCAGCCCTGGCCCCCGTGGCTCCAGTGGCCTCCCCAGGCTCCTGCCGTGGGGCCTGGTCCCGCTCACCTGGGCCCAGGTTCTCCGCAGGTGAATGCCTTTTGCGGACACCAGGGACCACAGGCCGCGGATCCCTTCACGGGCAGGGGGGGTTCGAGCTCTGTGGGACCCAGGTCGCAGCGCACACAGTCCCTTCTCGCAAAGTTCAGCCCAGACTTTAGAGAGTAGAAGCGTCTCGATCCAAGTTTTCCGCCTCGGGGCAGTTGGGGCCGTTTGAGCCAAGAGAGACTCTTAGCCCCCCAGGCAGGTCTCAGGCCCGAGACCCCCAGGGAGACCCGGTCCCTGGGCGTGGTTCCCGCCCGCCCGGGCCCGCACCACGTGGCCCGGAACCGTGGCCGGCCACTCTTCCCGGCCCCGGTCCCTAGCTCTTCCCTGGCACTCTGCCTCTGGCGGGGTGGGAGACGGGCTGGCAAGTGTGGTCCACGGGAAAACGCGCGGTCCTCTGGGTGGCAGGGAGGGCCTCCGTTAACTCTGACACCAGCCCAGGGACCCTGTGGACCTGGCCTGATATCTCAAGGGGGGGGCACGTTGCCCGGATGGATGCTCTTGGGGTGGGGCCTGCTTGCGCCTGCGCGGCCCCGCCTCTTGGCCCGAAACCACCCAGCCGCGGCTCGGACAAAAGCCATCTCCTGGGCGCCTCCCCCCTGTTCTTCCATCCGTAAAGGGGGACCCCTTTACGGATGGAAGAACAGGGGGATCTTCGCAGTGGTGGGGACGGGACGGAGGGGTCTGCGGGTTTGCAGCCACGTAGGCCAGTTGCTCGCACCCCGGCCCCATGTGTCCCAGCTCCATGGACGAGGTGGGCCGCTTATGGCGGGATGCAGGCGTCCTGCGGGGGTCAGGGGACGGCGTGGGCACTCCCTGGGCGAGAGAGGGCGCCTGGGACCCGAGAGAGCCCCGGGGAGAGTCCGAGGCCTGGCCGCAGAGGCCTCCATTGCCTCCCCGGCCTCCTACCATGGGGCCTGACCGTGCTCGCCCGAGGCCCAGGTTCACCGCAGGTGAATGCCTTTTGCGGACGCCAAGGACAGGAGGTCGCCGATTCCCTCACAGAGGTGGGGGTTCTAGCTCTGGGGGACTGAGGTCGCAGCGGTCACACTCCATTTTTGGGTGGTTCCGCAGAGACTGGAGGGTTGAAGCGGCTGGGTCCAAGTGTGCCGCCTTGTGGCAGGGTGGGGGCTTTGCAGGCGAAGCAAGGCTCTTAGCGTCCCAGGCGGGGCACAGGCCAGATGCCCCAAGGGAGAACCGGTCCTTGGTCGAGGGTCCCGCCCGCCCGCCCGGAACCGCTCCACCTGGCGCGGAACCGTGGCCGGCCCCTCTTCCAGGCACCAGGTCCCTAGTTCTTTCCTGGCACTCTGCCTCTGCGGGGGTGGGAGAGCTGCTGGGAAGTGTGGTCCATGGGAAAACGCGCGGTCCTCTGGGTGGCAGGGAGGGCCTCCGTTAACTCTGACACCAGCCCAGGGACCATGTGGACCTGGCCTGATATCTCAAGGGGGGGGCACGTTGCCCGGAGGGATGCTCTTGGGGTGGGGCCTGCTTGCGCCTGCGCGGCCCGCCTCTTGGCCCGAAACCACCCAGCCGCGGCTCGGACAAAAGCCATCTCCTGGGGGCCTCCCCCCTGTTCTTCCATCCGTAAAGGGGGACCCCTTTACGGATGGAAGAACAGGGGGATCTTCGCAGTGGTGGGGACGGGACGGAGGGGTCTGCGGGTTTGCAGCCACGTAGGCCAGTTGCTCGCACCCCGGCCCCATGTGTCCCAGCTCCATGGACGAGGTGGGCCGCTTATGGCGGGATGCAGGCGTCCTGCGGGGGTCAGGGGACGGCGTGGGCACTCCCCGGGCGAGAGAGGGCGCCTGGGACCCGAGAGAGCCCCGGGGAGAGTCCGAGGCCTGGCCGCAGAGGCCTCCATTGCCTCCCCGGGCTCCTACCATGGGGCCTGACCGTGCTCGCCCGAGGCCCAGGTTCACCGCAGGTGAATGCCTTTTGCGGACGCCAAGGACAGGAGGTCGTCGATTCCCTCACAGAGGTGGGGGTTCGAGCTCTGGGGGACTGAGGTCGCAGCGGTCACACTCCATTTTTGGGTGGTTCCGCAGAGACTGGAGGGTTGAAGCGGCTGGGTCCAAGTGTGCCGCCTTGTGGCAGGGTGGGGGCTTTGCAGGCGAAGCAAGGCTCTTAGCCTCCCAGGCGGGGCACAGGCCAGACGCCCCAAGGGAGAACCGGTCCTTGGTCGAGGGTCCCGCCCGCCCGCCCGGAACCGCTCCACCTGGCGCGGAACCGTGGCCGGCCCCTCTTCCAGGCACCAGGTCCCTAGTTCTTTCCTGGCACTCTGCCTCTGCGGGGGTGGGAGAGCTGCTGGGAAGTGTGGTCCACGGGAAAACGCGCGGTCCTCTGGGTGGCAGGGAGGGCCTCCGTTAACTCTGACACCAGCCCAGGGACCCTGTGGACCTGGCCTGATATCTCAAGGGGGGGGCACGTTGCCCGGAGGGATGCTCTTGGGGTGGGGCATGCTTGCGCCTGCGCGGCCCCGCCTCTTGGCCCGAAACCACCCAGCCGCGGCTCGGACAAAAGCCATCTCCTGGGGGCCTCCCCCCTGTTCTTCCATCTGTAAAGGGGGACCCCTTTACGGATGGAAGAACAGGGGGATCTTCGCAGTGGTGGGGACGGGACGGAGGGGTCTGCGGGTTTGCAGCCACGTAGGCCAGTTGCTCGCACCCCGGCCCCATGTGTCCCAGCTCCATGGACGAGGTGGGCCGCTTATGGCGGGATGCAGGCGTCCTGCGGGGGTCAGGGGACGGCGTGGGCACTCCCCGGGCGAGAGAGGGCGCCTGGGACCCGAGAGAGCACCCGGGAAAATGCCCAGCCCTGGCCCCCGTGGCTCCAGTGGCCTCCCCAGGCTCCTGCCGTGGGGCCTGGTCCCGCTCACCTGGGCCCAGGTTCTCCGCAGGTGAATGCCTTTTGCGGACACCAGGGACCACAGGCCGCGGATCCCTTCACGGGCAGGGGGGGTTCGAGCTCTGTGGGACCCAGGTCGCAGCGCACACAGTCCCTTCTCGCAAAGTTCAGCCCAGACTTTAGAGAGTAGAAGCGTCTCGATCCAAGTTTTCCGCCTCGGGGCAGTTGGGGCCGTTTGAGCCAAGAGAGACTCTTAGCCCCCCAGGCAGGTCTCAGGCCCGAGACCCCCAGGGAGACCCGGTCCCTGGGCGTGGTTCCCGCCCGCCCGGGCCCGCACCACGTGGCCCGGAACCGTGGCCGGCCACTCTTCCCGGCCCCGGTCCCTAGCTCTTCCCTGGCACTCTGCCTCTGGCGGGGTGGGAGACGGGCTGGCAAGTGTGGTCCACGGGAAAACGCGCGGTCCTCTGGGTGGCAGGGAGGGCCTCCGTTAACTCTGACACCAGCCCAGGGACCCTGTGGACCTGGCCTGATATCTCAAGGGGGGGGCACGTTGCCCGGAGGGATGCTCTTGGGGTGGGGCCTGCTTGCGCCTGCGCGGCCCCGCCTCTTGGCCCGAAACCACCCAGCCGCGGCTCGGACAAAAGCCATCTCCTGGGCGCCTCCCCCCTGTTCTTCCATCCGTAAAGGGGGACCCCTTTACGGATGGAAGAACAGGGGGATCTTCGCAGTGGTGGGGACGGGACGGAGGGGTCTGCGGGTTTGCAGCCACGTAGGCCAGTTGCTCGCACCCCGGCCCCATGTGTCCCAGCTCCATGGACGAGGTGGGCCGCTTATGGCGGGATGCAGGCGTCCTGCGGGGGTCAGGGGACGGCGTGGGCACTCCCCGGGCGAGAGAGGGCGCCTGGGACCCGAGAGAGCCCCGGGGAGAGTCCGAGGCCTGGCCGCAGAGGCCTCCATTGCCTCCCCGGGCTCCTACCATGGGGCCTGACCGTGCTCGCCCGAGGCCCAGGTTCACCGCAGGTGAATGCCTTTTGCGGACGCCAAGGACAGGAGGTCGTCGATTCCCTCACAGAGGTGGGGGTTCGAGCTCTGGGGGACTGAGGTCGCAGCGGTCACACTCCATTTTTGGGTGGTTCCGCAGAGACTGGAGGGTTGAAGCGGCTGGGTCCAAGTGTGCCGCCTTGTGGCAGGGTGGGGGCTTTGCAGGCGAAGCAAGGCTCTTAGCCTCCCAGGCGGGGCACAGGCCAGACGCCCCAAGGGAGAACCGGTCCTTGGTCGAGGGTCCCGCCCGCCCGCCCGGAACCGCTCCACCTGGCACGGAACCGTGGCCGGCCCCTCTTCCAGGCACCAGGTCCCTAGTTCTTTCCTGGCACTCTGCCTAAGCGGGGGTGGGAGAGCTGCTGGGAAGTGTGGTCCACGGGAAAACGCGCGGTCCTCTGGGTGGCAGGGAGGGCCTCCGTTAACTCTGACACCAGCCCAGGGACCCTGTGGACCTGGCCTGATATCTCAAGGGGGGGGCACGTTGCCCGGAGGGATGCTCTTGGGGTGGGGCCTGCTTGCGCCTGCGCGGCCCCGCCTCTTGGCCCGAAACCACCCAGCCGCGGCTCGGACAAAAGCCATCTCCTGGGGGCCTCCCCCCTGTTCTTCCATCCGTAAAGGGGGACCCCTTTACGGATGGAAGAACAGGGGGATCTTCGCAGTGGTGGGGACGGGACGGAGGGGTCTGCGGGTTTGCAGCCACGTAGGCCAGTTGCTCGCACCCCGGCCCCATGTGTCCCAGCTCCATGGACGAGGTGGGCCGCTTATGGCGGGATGCAGGCGTCCTGCGGGGGTCAGGGGACGGCGTGGGCACTCCCCGGGCGAGAGAGGGCGCCTGGGACCCGAGAGAGCCCCGGGGAGAGTCCGAGGCCTGGCCGCAGAGGCCTCCATTGCCTCCCCGGGCTCCTACCATGGGGCCTGACCGTGCTCGCCCGAGGCCCAGGTTCACCTCAGGTGAATGCCTTTTGCGGACGCCAAGGACAGGAGGTCGCCGATTCCCTCACAGAGGTGGGGGTTCGAGCTCTGGGGGACTGAGGTCGCAGCGGTCACACTCCATTTTTGGGTGGTTCCGCAGAGACTGGAGGGTTGAAGCGGCTGGGTCCAAGTGTGCCGCCTTGTGGCAGGGTGGGGGCTTTGCAGGCGAAGCAAGGCTCTTAGCCTCCCAGGCGGGGCACAGGCCAGACGCCCCAAGGGAGAACCGGTCCTTGGTCGAGGGTCCCGCCCGCCCGCCCGGAACCGCTCCACCTGGCGCGGAACCGTGGCCGGCCCCTCTTCCAGGCACCAGGTCCCTAGTTCTTTCCTGGCACTCTGCCTCTGCGGGGGTGGGAGAGCTGCTGGGAAGTGTGGTCCACGGGAAAACGCGCGGTCCTCTGGGTGGCAGGGAGGGCCTCCGTTAACTCTGACACCAGCCCAGGGACCCTGTGGACCTGGCCTGATATCTCAAGGGGGGGGCACGTTGCCCGGAGGGATGCTCTTGGGGTGGGGCATGCTTGCGCCTGCGCGGCCCCGCCTCTTGGCCCGAAACCACCCAGCCGCGGCTCGGACAAAAGCCATCTCCTGGGGGCCTCCCCCCTGTTCTTCCATCCGTAAAGGGGGACCCCTTTACGGATGGAAGAACAGGGGGATCTTCGCAGTGGTGGGGACGGGACGGAGGGGTCTGCGGGTTTGCAGCCACGTAGGCCAGTTGCTCGCACCCCGGCCCCATGTGTCCCAGCTCCATGGACGAGGTGGGCCGCTTATGGCGGGATGCAGGCGTCCTGCGGGGGTCAGGGGACGGCGTGGGCACTCCCCGGGCGAGAGAGGGCGCCTGGGACCCGAGAGAGCACCCGGGAAAATGCCCAGCCCTGGCCCCCGTGGCTCCAGTGGCCTCCCCAGGCTCCTGCCGTGGGGCCTGGTCCCGCTCACCTGGGCCCAGGTTCTCCGCAGGTGAATGCCTTTTGCGGACACCAGGGACCACAGGCCGCGGATCCCTTCACGGGCAGGGGGGGTTCGAGCTCTGTGGGACCCAGGTCGCAGCGCACACAGTCCCTTCTCGCAAAGTTCAGCCCAGACTTTAGAGAGTAGAAGCGTCTCGATCCAAGTTTTCCGCCTCGGGGCAGTTGGGGCCGTTTGAGCCAAGAGAGACTCTTAGCCCCCCAGGCAGGTCTCAGGCCCGAGACCCCCAGGGAGACCCGGTCCCTGGGCGTGGTTCCCGCCCGCCCGGGCCCGCACCACGTGGCCCAGAACCGTGGCCGGCCACTCTTCCCGGCCCCGGTCCCTAGCTCTTCCCTGGCACTCTGCCTCTGGCGGGGTGGGAGACGGGCTGGCAAGTGTGGTCCACGGGAAAACGCGCGGTCCTCTGGGTGGCAGGGAGGGCCTCCGTTAACTCTGACACCAGCCCAGGGACCCTGTGGACCTGGCCTGATATCTCAAGGGGGGGGCACGTTGCCCGGAGGGATGCTCTTGGGGTGGGGCCTGCTTGCGCCTGCGCGGCCCCGCCTCTTGGCCCGAAACCACCCAGCCGCGGCTCGGACAAAAGCCATCTCCTGGGCGCCTCCCCCCTGTTCTTCCATCCGTAAAGGGGGACCCCTTTACGGATGGAAGAACAGGGGGATCTTCGCAGTGGTGGGGACGGGACGGAGGGGTCTGCGGGTTTGCAGCCACGTAGGCCAGTTGCTCGCACCCCGGCCCCATGTGTCCCAGCTCCATGGACGAGGTGGGCCGCTTATGGCGGGATGCAGGCGTCCTGCGGGGGTCAGGGGACGGCGTGGGCACTCCCTGGGCGAGAGAGGGCGCCTGGGACCCGAGAGAGCCCCGGGGAGAGTCCGAGGCCTGGCCGCAGAGGCCTCCATTGCCTCCCCGGGCTCCTACCATGGGGCCTGACCGTGCTCGCCCGAGGCCCAGGTTCACCGCAGGTGAATGCCTTTTGCGGACGCCAAGGACAGGAGGTCGCCGATTCCCTCACAGAGGTGGGGGTTCTAGCTCTGGGGGACTGAGGTCGCAGCGGTCACACTCCATTTTTGGGTGGTTCCGCAGAGACTGGAGGGTTGAAGCGGCTGGGTCCAAGTGTGCCGCCTTGTGGCAGGGTGGGGGCTTTGCAGGCGAAGCAAGGCTCTTAGCGTCCCAGGCGGGGCACAGGCCAGATGCCCCAAGGGAGAACCGGTCCTTGGTCGAGGGTCCCGCCCGCCCGCCCGGAACCGCTCCACCTGGCGCGGAACCGTGGCCGGCCCCTCTTCCAGGCACCAGTTCCCTAGTTCTTTCCTGGCACTCTGCCTCTGCGGGGGTGGGAGAGCTGCTGGGAAGTGTGGTCCATGGGAAAACGCGCGGTCCTCTGGGTGGCAGGGAGGGCCTCCGTTAACTCTGACACCAGCCCAGGGACCATGTGGACCTGGCCTGATATCTCAAGGGGGGGGCACGTTGCCCGGAGGGATGCTCTTGGGGTGGGGCCTGCTTGCACCTGCGCGGCCCGCCTCTTGGCCCGAAACCACCCAGCCGCGGCTCGGACAAAAGCCATCTCCTGGGGGCCTCCCCCCTGTTCTTCCATCCGTAAAGGGGGACCCCTTTACGGATGGAAGAACAGGGGGATCTTCGCAGTGGTGGGGACGGGACGGAGGGGTCTGCGGGTTTGCAGCCACGTAGGCCAGTTGCTCGCACCCCGGCCCCATGTGTCCCAGCTCCATGGACGAGGTGGGCCGCTTATGGCGGGATGCAGGCGTCCTGCGGGGGTCAGGGGACGGCGTGGGCACTCCCCGGGCGAGAGAGGGCGCCTGGGACCCGAGAGAGCCCCGGGGAGAGTCCGAGGCCTGGCCGCAGAGGCCTCCATTGCCTCCCCGGGCTCCTACCATGGGGCCTGACCGTGCTCGCCCGAGGCCCAGGTTCACCGCAGGTGAATGCCTTTTGCGGACGCCAAGGACAGGAGGTCGTCGATTCCCTCACAGAGGTGGGGGTTCGAGCTCTGGGGGACTGAGGTCGCAGCGGTCACACTCCATTTTTGGGTGGTTCCGCAGAGACTGGAGGGTTGAAGCGGCTGGGTCCAAGTGTGCCGCCTTGTGGCAGGGTGGGGGCTTTGCAGGCGAAGCAAGGCTCTTAGCCTCCCAGGCGGGGCACAGGCCAGACGCCCCAAGGGAGAACCGGTCCTTGGTCGAGGGTCCCGCCCGCCCGCCCGGAACCGCTCCACCTGGCGCGGAACCGTGGCCGGCCCCTCTTCCAGGCACCAGGTCCCTAGTTCTTTCCTGGCACTCTGCCTCTGCGGGGGTGGGAGAGCTGCTGGGAAGTGTGGTCCACGGGAAAACGCGCGGTCCTCTGGGTGGCAGGGAGGGCCTCCGTTAACTCTGACACCAGCCCAGGGACCCTGTGGACCTGGCCTGATATCTCAAGGGGGGGGCACGTTGCCCGGAGGGATGCTCTTGGGGTGGGGCATGCTTGCGCCTGCGCGGCCCCGCCTCTTGGCCCGAAACCACCCAGCCGCGGCTCGGACAAAAGCCATCTCCTGGGGGCCTCCCCCCTGTTCTTCCATCCGTAAAGGGGGACCCCTTTACGGATGGAAGAACAGGGGGATCTTCGCAGTGGTGGGGACGGGACGGAGGGGTCTGCGGGTTTGCAGCCACGTAGGCCAGTTGCTCGCACCCCGGCCCCATGTGTCCCAGCTCCATGGACGAGGTGGGCCGCTTATGGCGGGATGCAGGCGTCCTGCGGGGGTCAGGGGACGGCGTGGGCACTCCCCGGGCGAGAGAGGGCGCCTGGGACCCGAGAGAGCACCCGGGAAAATGCCCAGCCCTGGCCCCCGTGGCTCCAGTGGCCTCCCCAGGCTCCTGCCGTGGGGCCTGGTCCCGCTCACCTGGGCCCAGGTTCTCCGCAGGTGAATGCCTTTTGCGGACACCAGGGACCACAGGCCGCGGATCCCTTCACGGGCAGGGGGGGTTCGAGCTCTGTGGGACCCAGGTCGCAGCGCACACAGTCCCTTCTCGCAAAGTTCAGCCCAGACTTTAGAGAGTAGAAGCGTCTCGATCCAAGTTTTCCGCCTCGGGGCAGTTGGGGCCGTTTGAGCCAAGAGAGACTCTTAGCCCCCCAGGCAGGTCTCAGGCCCGAGACCCCCAGGGAGACCCGGTCCCTGGGCGTGGTTCCCGCCCGCCCGGGCCCGCACCACGTGGCCCGGAACCGTGGCCGGCCACTCTTCCCGGCCCCGGTCCCTAGCTCTTCCCTGGCACTCTGCCTCTGGCGGGGTGGGAGACGGGCTGGCAAGTGTGGTCCACGGGAAAACGCGCGGTCCTCTGGGTGGCAGGGAGGGCCTCCGTTAACTCTGACACCAGCCCAGGGACCCTGTGGACCTGGCCTGATATCTCAAGGGGGGGGCACGTTGCCCGGAGGGATGCTCTTGGGGTGGGGCCTGCTTGCGCCTGCGCGGCCCCGCCTCTTGGCCCGAAACCACCCAGCCGCGGCTCGGACAAAAGCCATCTCCTGGGCGCCTCCCCCCTGTTCTTCCATCCGTAAAGGGGGACCCCTTTACGGATGGAAGAACAGGGGGATCTTCGCAGTGGTGGGGACGGGACGGAGGGGTCTGCGGGTTTGCAGCCACGTAGGCCAGTTGCTCGCACCCCGGCCCCATGTGTCCCAGCTCCATGGACGAGGTGGGCCGCTTATGGCGGGATGCAGGCGTCCTGCGGGGGTCAGGGGACGGCGTGGGCACTCCCCGGGCGAGAGAGGGCGCCTGGGACCCGAGAGAGCCCCGGGGAGAGTCCGAGGCCTGGCCGCAGAGGCCTCCATTGCCTCCCCGGGCTCCTACCATGGGGCCTGACCGTGCTCGCCCGAGGCCCAGGTTCACCGCAGGTGAATGCCTTTTGCGGACGCCAAGGACAGGAGGTCGTCGATTCCCTCACAGAGGTGGGGGTTCGAGCTCTGGGGGACTGAGGTCGCAGCGGTCACACTCCATTTTTGGGTGGTTCCGCAGAGACTGGAGGGTTGAAGCGGCTGGGTCCAAGTGTGCCGCCTTGTGGCAGGGTGGGGGCTTTGCAGGCGAAGCAAGGCTCTTAGCCTCCCAGGCGGGGCACAGGCCAGACGCCCCAAGGGAGAACCGGTCCTTGGTCGAGGGTCCCGCCCGCCCGCCCGGAACCGCTCCACCTGGCACGGAACCGTGGCCGGCCCCTCTTCCAGGCACCAGGTCCCTAGTTCTTTCCTGGCACTCTGCCTAAGCGGGGGTGGGAGAGCTGCTGGGAAGTGTGGTCCACGGGAAAACGCGCGGTCCTCTGGGTGGCAGGGAGGGCCTCCGTTAACTCTGACACCAGCCCAGGGACCCTGTGGACCTGGCCTGATATCTCAAGGGGGGGGCACGTTGCCCGGAGGGATGCTCTTGGGGTGGGGCCTGCTTGCGCCTGCGCGGCCCCGCCTCTTGGCCCGAAACCACCCAGCCGCGGCTCGGACAAAAGCCATCTCCTGGGGGCCTCCCCCCTGTTCTTCCATCCGTAAAGGGGGACCCCTTTACGGATGGAAGAACAGGGGGATCTTCGCAGTGGTGGGGACGGGACGGAGGG
This sequence comes from Desmodus rotundus, assembly GCF_022682495.2. Classification (NCBI taxonomy): domain Eukaryota; kingdom Metazoa; phylum Chordata; class Mammalia; order Chiroptera; family Phyllostomidae; genus Desmodus; species Desmodus rotundus. The sequence continues at coordinate 54,793 of NW_026527678.1, read as the reverse complement.
GTCTGCGGGTTTGCAGCCACGTAGGCCAGTTGCTCGCACCCCGGCCCCATGTGTCCCAGCTCCATGGACGAGGTGGGCCGCTTATGGCGGGATGCAGGCGTCCTGCGGGGGTCAGGGGACGGCGTGGGCACTCCCCGGGCGAGAGAGGGCGCCTGGGACCCGAGAGAGCCCCGGGGAGAGTCCGAGGCCTGGCCGCAGAGGCCTCCATTGCCTCCCCGGGCTCCTACCATGGGGCCTGACCGTGCTCGCCCGAGGCCCAGGTTCACCGCAGGTGAATGCCTTTTGCGGACGCCAAGGACAGGAGGTCGTCGATTCCCTCACAGAGGTGGGGGTTCGAGCTCTGGGGGACTGAGGTCGCAGCGGTCACACTCCATTTTTGGGTGGTTCCGCAGAGACTGGAGGGTTGAAGCGGCTGGGTCCAAGTGTGCCGCCTTGTGGCAGGGTGGGGGCTTTGCAGGCGAAGCAAGGCTCTTAGCCTCCCAGGCGGGGCACAGGCCAGACGCCCCAAGGGAGAACCGGTCCTTGGTCGAGGGTCCCGCCCGCCCGCCCGGAACCGCTCCACCTGGCACGGAACCGTGGCCGGCCCCTCTTCCAGGCACCAGGTCCCTAGTTCTTTCCTGGCACTCTGCCTAAGCGGGGGTGGGAGAGCTGCTGGGAAGTGTGGTCCACGGGAAAACGCGCGGTCCTCTGGGTGGCAGGGAGGGCCTCCGTTAACTCTGACACCAGCCCAGGGACCCTGTGGACCTGGCCTGATATCTCAAGGGGGGGGCACGTTGCCCGGAGGGATGCTCTTGGGGTGGGGCCTGCTTGCGCCTGCGCGGCCCCGCCTCTTGGCCCGAAACCACCCAGCCGCGGCTCGGACAAAAGCCATCTCTTGGGCGCCTCCCCCCTGTTCTTCCATCCGTAAAGGGGGACCCCTTTACGGATGGAAGAACAGGGGGATCTTCGCAGTGGTGGGGACGGGACGGAGGGGTCTGCGGGTTTGCAGCCACGTAGGCCAGTTGCTCGCACCCCGGCCCCATGTGTCCCAGCTCCATGGACGAGGTGGGCCGCTTATGGCGGGATGCAGGCGTCCTGCGGGGGTCAGGGGACGGCGTGGGCACTCCCTGGGCGAGAGAGGGCGCCTGGGACCCGAGAGAGCCCCGGGGAGAGTCCGAGGCCTGGCCGCAGAGGCCTCCATTGCCTCCCCGGGCTCCTACCATGGGGCCTGACCGTGCTCGCCCGAGGCCCAGGTTCACCGCAGGTGAATGCCTTTTGCGGACGCCAAGGACAGGAGGTCGTCGATTCCCTCACAGAGGTGGGGGTTCGAGCTCTGGGGGACTGAGGTCGCAGCGGTCACACTCCATTTTTGGGTGGTTCCGCAGAGACTGGAGGGTTGAAGCGGCTGGGTCCAAGTGTGCCGCCTTGTGGCAGGGTGGGTGCTTTGCAGGCGAAGCAAGGCTCTTAGCCTCCCAGGCGGGGCACAGGCCAGACGCCCCAAGGGAGAACCGGTCCTTGGTCGAGGGTCCCGCCCGCCCGCCCGGAACCGCTCCACCTGGCACGGAACCGTGGCCGGCCCCTCTTCCAGGCACCAGGTCCCTAGTTCTTTCCTGGCACTCTGCCTAAGCGGGGGTGGGAGAGCTGCTGGGAAGTGTGGTCCACGGGAAAACGCGCGGTCCTCTGGGTGGCAGGGAGGGCCTCCGTTAACTCTGACACCAGCCCAGGGACCCTGTGGACCTGGCCTGATATCTCAAGGGGGGGGCACGTTGCCCGGAGGGATGCTCTTGGGGTGGGGCCTGCTTGCGCCTGCGCGGCCCCGCCTCTTGGCCCGAAACCACCCAGCCGCGGCTTGGACAAAAGCCATCTCCTGGGGGCCTCCGCCCTGTTCTTCCATCCGTAAAGGGGGACCCCTTTACGGATGGAAGAACAGGGGGATCTTCGCAGTGGTGGGGACGGGACGGAGGGGTCTGCGGGTTTGCAGCCACGTAGGCCAGTTGCTCGCACCCCGGCCCCATGTGTCCCAGCTCCATGGACGAGGTGGGCCGCTTATGGCGGGATTCAGGCGTCCTGCGGGGGTCAGGGGACGGCGTGGGCACTCCCCGGGCGAGAGAGGGCGCCTGGGACCCGAGAGAGCCCCGGGGAGAGTCCGAGGCCTGGCCGCAGAGGCCTCCATTGCCTCCCCGGGCTCCTACCATGGGGCCTGACCGTGCTCGCCCGAGGCCCAGGTTCACCGCAGGTGAATGCCTTTTGCGGACGCCAAGGACAGGAGGTCGTCGATTCCCTCACAGAGGTGGGGGTTCGAGCTCTGGGGGACTGAGGTCGCAGCGGTCACACTCCATTTTTGGGTGGTTCCGCAGAGACTGGAGGGTTGAAGCGGCTGGGTCCAAGTGTGCCGCCTTGTGGCAGGGTGGGGGCTTTGCAGGCGAAGCAAGGCTCTTAGCCTCCCAGGCGGGGCACAGGCCAGACGCCCCAAGGGAGAACCGGTCCTTGGTCGAGGGTCCCGCCCGCCCGCCCGGAACCGCTCCACCTGGCACGGAACCGTGGCCGGCCCCTCTTCCAGGCACCAGGTCCCTAGTTCTTTCCTGGCACTCTGCCTAAGCGGGGGTGGGAGAGCTGCTGGGAAGTGTGGTCCACGGGAAAACGCGCGGTCCTCTGGGTGGCAGGGAGGGCCTCCGTTAACTCTGACACCAGCCCAGGGACCCTGTGGACCTGGCCTGATATCTCAAGGGGGGGGCACGTTGCCCGGAGGGATGCTCTTGGGGTGGGGCCTGCTTGCGCCTGCGCGGCCCCGCCTCTTGGCCCGAAACCACCCAGCCGCGGCTCGGACAAAAGCCATCGCCTGGGGGCCTCCCCCCTGTTCTTCCATCCGTAAAGGGGGACCCCTTTACGGATGGAAGAACAGGGGGATCTTCGCAGTGGTGGGGACGGGACGGAGGGGTCTGCGGGTTTGCAGCCACGTAGGCCAGTTGCTCGCACCCCGGCCCCATGTGTCCCAGCTCCATGGACGAGGTGGGCCGCTTATGGCGGGATGCAGGCGTCCTGCGGGGGTCAGGGGACGGCGTGGGCACTCCCCGGGCGAGAGAGGGCGCCTGGGACCCGAGAGAGCCCCGGGGAGAGTCCGAGGCCTGGCCGCAGAGGCCTCCATTGCCTCCCCGGGCTCCTACCATGGGGCCTGACCGTGCTCGCCCGAGGCCCAGGTTCACCGCAGGTGAATGCCTTTTGCGGACGCCAAGGACAGGAGGTCGTCGATTCCCTCACAGAGGTGGGGGTTCGAGCTCTGGGGGACTGAGGTCGCAGCGGTCACACTCCATTTTTGGGTGGTTCCGCAGAGACTGGAGGGTTGAAGCGGCTGGGTCCAAGTGTGCCGCCTTGTGGCAGGGTGGGGGCTTTGCAGGCGAAGCAAGGCTCTTAGCCTCCCAGGCGGGGCACAGGCCAGACGCCCCAAGGGAGAACCGGTCCTTGGTCGAGGGTCCCGCCCGCCCGCCCGGAACCGCTCCACCTGGCACGGAACCGTGGCCGGCCCCTCTTCCAGGCACCAGGTCCCTAGTTCTTTCCTGGCACTCTGCCTAAGCGGGGGTGGGAGAGCTGCTGGGAAGTGTGGTCCACGGGAAAACGCGCGGTCCTCTGGGTGGCAGGGAGGGCCTCCGTTAACTCTGACACCAGCCCAGGGACCCTGTGGACCTGGCCTGATATCTCAAGGGGGGGGCACGTTGCCCGGAGGGATGCTCTTGGGGTGGGGCCTGCTTGCGCCTGCGCGGCCCCGCCTCTTGGCCCGAAACCACCCAGCCGCGGCTCGGACAAAAGCCATCTCTTGGGCGCCTCCCCCCTGTTCTTCCATCCGTAAAGGGGGACCCCTTTACGGATGGAAGAACAGGGGGATCTTCGCAGTGGTGGGGACGGGACGGAGGGGTCTGCGGGTTTGCAGCCACGTAGGCCAGTTGCTCGCACCCCGGCCCCATGTGTCCCAGCTCCATGGACGAGGTGGGCCGCTTATGGCGGGATGCAGGCGTCCTGCGGGGGTCAGGGGACGGCGTGGGCACTCCCTGGGCGAGAGAGGGCGCCTGGGACCCGAGAGAGCCCCGGGGAGAGTCCGAGGCCTGGCCGCAGAGGCCTCCATTGCCTCCCCGGGCTCCTACCATGGGGCCTGACCGTGCTCGCCCGAGGCCCAGGTTCACCGCAGGTGAATGCCTTTTGCGGACGCCAAGGACAGGAGGTCGTCGATTCCCTCACAGAGGTGGGGGTTCGAGCTCTGGGGGACTGAGGTCGCAGCGGTCACACTCCATTTTTGGGTGGTTCCGCAGAGACTGGAGGGTTGAAGCGGCTGGGTCCAAGTGTGCCGCCTTGTGGCAGGGTGGGTGCTTTGCAGGCGAAGCAAGGCTCTTAGCCTCCCAGGCGGGGCACAGGCCAGACGCCCCAAGGGAGAACCGGTCCTTGGTCGAGGGTCCCGCCCGCCCGCCCGGAACCGCTCCACCTGGCACGGAACCGTGGCCGGCCCCTCTTCCAGGCACCAGGTCCCTAGTTCTTTCCTGGCACTCTGCCTAAGCGGGGGTGGGAGAGCTGCTGGGAAGTGTGGTCCACGGGAAAACGCGCGGTCCTCTGGGTGGCAGGGAGGGCCTCCGTTAACTCTGACACCAGCCCAGGGACCCTGTGGACCTGGCCTGATATCTCAAGGGGGGGGCACGTTGCCCGGAGGGATGCTCTTGGGGTGGGGCCTGCTTGCGCCTGCGCGGCCCCGCCTCTTGGCCCGAAACCACCCAGCCGCGGCTTGGACAAAAGCCATCTCCTGGGGGCCTCCGCCCTGTTCTTCCATCCGTAAAGGGGGACCCCTTTACGGATGGAAGAACAGGGGGATCTTCGCAGTGGTGGGGACGGGACGGAGGGGTCTGCGGGTTTGCAGCCACGTAGGCCAGTTGCTCGCACCCCGGCCCCATGTGTCCCAGCTCCATGGACGAGGTGGGCCGCTTATGGCGGGATGCAGGCGTCCTGCGGGGGTCAGGGGACGGCGTGGGCACTCCCCGGGCGAGAGAGGGCGCCTGGGACCCGAGAGAGCCCCGGGGAGAGTCCGAGGCCTGGCCGCAGAGGCCTCCATTGCCTCCCCGGGCTCCTACCATGGGGCCTGACCGTGCTCGCCCGAGGCCCAGGTTCACCGCAGGTGAATGCCTTTTGCGGACGCCAAGGACAGGAGGTCGTCGATTCCCTCACAGAGGTGGGGGTTCGAGCTCTGGGGGACTGAGGTCGCAGCGGTCACACTCCATTTTTGGGTGGTTCCGCAGAGACTGGAGGGTTGAAGCGGCTGGGTCCAAGTGTGCCGCCTTGTGGCAGGGTGGGGGCTTTGCAGGCGAAGCAAGGCTCTTAGCCTCCCAGGCGGGGCACAGGCCAGACGCCCCAAGGGAGAACCGGTCCTTGGTCGAGGGTCCCGCCCGCCCGCCCGGAACCGCTCCACCTGGCACGGAACCGTGGCCGGCCCCTCTTCCAGGCACCAGGTCCCTAGTTCTTTCCTGGCACTCTGCCTAAGCGGGGGTGGGAGAGCTGCTGGGAAGTGTGGTCCACGGGAAAACGCGCGGTCCTCTGGGTGGCAGGGAGGGCCTCCGTTAACTCTGACACCAGCCCAGGGACCCTGTGGACCTGGCCTGATATCTCAAGGGGGGGGCACGTTGCCCGGAGGGATGCTCTTGGGGTGGGGCCTGCTTGCGCCTGCGCGGCCCCGCCTCTTGGCCCGAAACCACCCAGCCGCGGCTCGGACAAAAGCCATCGCCTGGGGGCCTCCCCCCTGTTCTTCCATCCGTAAAGGGGGACCCCTTTACGGATGGAAGAACAGGGGGATCTTCGCAGTGGTGGGGACGGGACGGAGGGGTCTGCGGGTTTGCAGCCACGTAGGCCAGTTGCTCGCACCCCGGCCCCATGTGTCCCAGCTCCATGGACGAGGTGGGCCGCTTATGGCGGGATGCAGGCGTCCTGCGGGGGTCAGGGGACGGCGTGGGCACTCCCCGGGCGAGAGAGGGCGCCTGGGACCCGAGAGAGCCCCGGGGAGAGTCCGAGGCCTGGCCGCAGAGGCCTCCATTGCCTCCCCGGGCTCCTACCATGGGGCCTGACCGTGCTCGCCCGAGGCCCAGGTTCACCGCAGGTGAATGCCTTTTGCGGACGCCAAGGACAGGAGGTCGTCGATTCCCTCACAGAGGTGGGGGTTCGAGCTCTGGGGGACTGAGGTCGCAGCGGTCACACTCCATTTTTGGGTGGTTCCGCAGAGACTGGAGGGTTGAAGCGGCTGGGTCCAAGTGTGCCGCCTTGTGGCAGGGTGGGGGCTTTGCAGGCGAAGCAAGGCTCTTAGCCTCCCAGGCGGGGCACAGGCCAGACGCCCCAAGGGAGAACCGGTCCTTGGTCGAGGGTCCCGCCCGCCCGCCCGGAACCGCTCCACCTGGCGCGGAACCGTGGCCGGCCCCTCTTCCAGGCACCAGGTCCCTAGTTCTTTCCTGGCACTCTGCCTAAGCGGGGGTGGGAGAGCTGCTGGGAAGTGTGGTCCACGGGAAAACGCGCGGTCCTCTGGGTGGCAGGGAGGGCCTCCGTTAACTCTGACACCAGCCCAGGGACCCTGTGGACCTGGCCTGATATCTCAAGGGGGGGGCACGTTGCCCGGAGGGATGCTCTTGGGGTGGGGCCTGCTTGCGCCTGCGCGGCCCCGCCTCTTGGCCCGAAACCACCCAGCCGCGGCTTGGACAAAAGCCATCTCCTGGGGGCCTCCGCCCTGTTCTTCCATCCGTAAAGGGGGACCCCTTTACGGATGGAAGAACAGGGGGATCTTCGCAGTGGTGGGGACGGGACGGAGGGGTCTGCGGGTTTGCAGCCACGTAGACCAGTTGCTCGCACCCCGGCCCCATGTGTCCCAGCTCCATGGACGAGGTGGGCCGCTTATGGCGGGATGCAGGCGTCCTGCGGGGGTCAGGGGACGGCGTGGGCACTCCCCGGGCGAGAGAGGGCGCCTGGGACCCGAGAGAGCCCCGGGGAGAGTCCGAGGCCTGGCCGCAGAGGCCTCCATTGCCTCCCCGGGCTCCTACCATGGGGCCTGACCGTGCTCGCCCGAGGCCCAGGTTCACCGCAGGTGAATGCCTTTTGCGGACGCCAAGGACAGGAGGTCGTCGATTTCCTCACAGAGGTGGGGGTTCGAGCTCTGGGGGACTGAGGTCGCAGCGGTCACACTCCATTTTTGGGTGGTTCCGCAGAGACTGGAGGGTTGAAGCGGCTGGGTCCAAGTGTGCCGCCTTGTGGCAGGGTGGGGGCTTTGCAGGCGAAGCAAGGCTCTTAGCCTCCCAGGCGGGGCACAGGCCAGACGCCCCAAGGGAGAACCGGTCCTTGGTCGAGGGTCCCGCCCGCCCGCCCGGAACCGCTCCACCTGGCACGGAACCGTGGCCGGCCCCTCTTCCAGGCACCAGGTCCCTAGTTCTTTCCTGGCACTCTGCCTAAGCGGGGGTGGGAGAGCTGCTGGGAAGTGTGGTCCACGGGAAAACGCGCGGTCCTCTGGGTGGCAGGGAGGGCCTCCGTTAACTCTGACACCAGCCCAGGGACCCTGTGGACCTGGCCTGATATCTCAAGGGGGGGGCACGTTGCCCGGAGGGATGCTCTTGGGGTGGGGCCTGCTTGCGCCTGCGCGGCCCCGCCTCTTGGCCCGAAACCACCCAGCCGCGGCTCGGACAAAAGCCATCTCCTGGGGGCCTCCCCCCTGTTCTTCCATCCGTAAAGGGGGACCCCTTTACGGATGGAAGAACAGGGGGATCTTCGCAGTGGTGGGGACGGGACGGAGGGGTCTGCGGGTTTGCAGCCACGTAGGCCAGTTGCTCGCACCCCGGCCCCATGTGTCCCAGCTCCATGGACGAGGTGGGCCGCTTATGGCGGGATGCAGGCGTCCTGCGGGGGTCAGGGGACGGCGTGGGCACTCCCCGGGCGAGAGAGGGCGCCTGGGACCCGAGAGAGCCCCGGGGAGAGTCCGAGGCCTGGCCGCAGAGGCCTCCATTGCCTCCCCGGGCTCCTACCATGGGGCCTGACCGTGCTCGCCCGAGGCCCAGGTTCACCGCAGGTGAATGCCTTTTGCGGACGCCAAGGACAGGAGGTCGCCGATTCCCTCACAGAGGTGGGGGTTCGAGCTCTGGGGGACTGAGGTCGCAGCGGTCACACTCCATTTTTGGGTGGTTCCGCAGAGACTGGAGGGTTGAAGCGGCTGGGTCCAAGTGTGCCGCCTTGTGGCAGGGTGGGGGCTTTGCAGGCGAAGCAAGGCTCTTAGCCTCCCAGGCGGGGCACAGGCCAGACGCCCCAAGGGAGAACCGGTCCTTGGTCGAGGGTCCCGCCCGCCCGCCCGGAACCGCTCCACCTGGCGCGGAACCGTGGCCGGCCCCTCTTCCAGGCACCAGGTCCCTAGTTCTTTCCTGGCACTCTGCCTCTGCGGGGGTGGGAGAGCTGCTGGGCAGTGTGGTCCACGGGAAAACGCGCGGTCCTCTGGGTGGCAGGGAGGGCCTCCGTTAACTCTGACACCAGCCCAGGGACCCTGTGGACCTGGCCTGATATCTCAAGGGGGGGGCACGTTGCCCGGAGGGATGCTCTTGGGGTGGGGCCTGCTTGCGCCTGCGCGGCCCCGCCTCTTGGCCCGAAACCACCCAGCCGCGGCTCGGACAAAAGCCATCTCCTGGGGGCCTCCCCCCTGTTCTTCCATCCGTAAAGGGGGACCCCTTTACGGATGGAAGAACAGGGGGATCTTCGCAGTGGTGGGGACGGGACGGAGGGGTCTGCGGGTTTGCAGCCACGTAGGCCAGTTGCTCGCACCCCGGCCCCATGTGTCCCAGCTCCATGGACGAGGTGGGCCGCTTATGGCGGGATGCAGGCGTCCTGCGGGGGTCAGGGGACGGCGTGGGCACTCCCCGGGCGAGAGAGGGCGCCTGGGACCCGAGAGAGCACCCGGGAAAATGCCCAGCCCTGGCCCCCGTGGCTCCAGTGGCCTCCCCAGGCTCCTGCCGTGGGGCCTGGTCCCGCTCACCTGGGCCCAGGTTCTCCGCAGGTGAATGCCTTTTGCGGACACCAGGGACCACAGGCCGCGGATCCCTTCACGGGCAGGGGGGGTTCGAGCTCTGTGGGACCCAGGTCGCAGCGCACACAGTCCCTTCTCGCAAAGTTCAGCCCAGACTTTAGAGAGTAGAAGCGTCTCGATCCAAGTTTTCCGCCTCGGGGCAGGTGGGGCCGTTTGAGCCAAGAGAGACTCTTAGCCCCCCAGGCAGGTCTCAGGCCCGAGACCCCCAGGGAGACCCGGTCCCTGGGCGTGGTTCCCGCCCGCCCGGGCCCGCACCACGTGGCCCGGAACCGTGGCCGGCCCCTCTTCCCGGCCCCGGTCCCTAGCTCTTCCCTGGCACTCTGCCTCTGGCGGGGTGGGAGACGGGCTGGCAAGTGTGGTCCACGGGAAAACGCGCGGTCCTCTGGGTGGCAGGGAGGGCCTCCGTTAACTCTGACACCAGCCCAGGGACCCTGTGGACCTGGCCTGATATCTCAAGGGGGGGGCACGTTGCCCGGAGGGATGCTCTTGGGGTGGGGCCTGCTTGCGCCTGCGCGGCCCCGCCTCTTGGCCCGAAACCACCCAGCCGCGGCTCGGACAAAAGCCATCTCCTGGGCGCCTCCCCCCTGTTCTTCCATCCGTAAAGGGGGACCCCTTTACGGATGGAAGAACAGGGGGATCTTCGCAGTGGTGGGGACGGGACGGAGGGGTCTGCGGGTTTGCAGCCACGTAGGCCAGTTGCTCGCACCCCGGCCCCATGTGTCCCAGCTCCATGGACGAGGTGGGCCGCTTATGGCGGGATGCAGGCGTCCTGCGGGGGTCAGGGGACGGCGTGGGCACTCCCTGGGCGAGAGAGGGCGCCTGGGACCCGAGAGAGCCCCGGGGAGAGTCCGAGGCCTGGCCGCAGAGGCCTCCATTGCCTCCCCGGGCTCCTACCATGGGGCCTGACCGTGCTCGCCCGAGGCCCAGGTTCACCGCAGGTGAATGCCTTTTGCGGACGCCAAGGACAGGAGGTCGCCGATTCCCTCACAGAGGTGGGGGTTCGAGCTCTGGGGGACTGAGGTCGCAGCGGTCACACTCCATTTTTGGGTGGTTCCGCAGAGACTGGAGGGTTGAAGCGGCTGGGTCCAAGTGTGCCGCCTTGTGGCAGGGTGGGGGCTTTGCAGGCGAAGCAAGGCTCTTAGCCTCCCAGGCGGGGCACAGGCCAGATGCCCCAAGGGAGAACCGGTCCTTGGTCGAGGGTCCCGCCCGCCCGCCCGGAACCGCTCCACCTGGCGCGGAACCGTGGCCGGCCCCTCTTCCAGGCACCAGGTCCCTAGTTCTTTCCTGGCACTCTGCCTCTGCGGGGGTGGGAGAGCTGCTGGGAAGTGTGGTCCATGGGAAAACGCGCGGTCCTCTGGGTGGCAGGGAGGGCCTCCGTTAACTCTGACACCAGCCCAGGGACCATGTGGACCTGGCCTGATATCTCAAGGGGGGGGCACGTTGCCCGGAGGGATGCTCTTGGGGTGGGGCCTGCTTGCGCCTGCGCGGCCCGCCTCTTGGCCCGAAACCACCCAGCCGCGGCTCGGACAAAAGCCATCTCCTGGGGGCCTCCCCCCTGTTCTTCCATCCGTAAAGGGGGACCCCTTTACGGATGGAAGAACAGGGGGATCTTCGCAGTGGTGGGGACGGGACGGAGGGGTCTGCGGGTTTGCAGCCACGTAGGCCAGTTGCTCGCACCCCGGCCCCATGTGTCCCAGCTCCATGGACGAGGTGGGCCGCTTATGGCGGGATGCAGGCGTCCTGCGGGGGTCAGGGGACGGCGTGGGCACTCCCCGGGCGAGAGAGGGCGCCTGGGACCCGAGAGAGCCCCGGGGAGAGTCCGAGGCCTGGCCGCAGAGGCCTCCATTGCCTCCCCGGGCTCCTACCATGGGGCCTGACCGTGCTCGCCCGAGGCCCAGGTTCACCGCAGGTGAATGCCTTTTGCGGACGCCAAGGACAGGAGGTCGTCGATTCCCTCACAGAGGTGGGGGTTCGAGCTCTGGGGGACTGAGGTCGCAGCGGTCACACTCCATTTTTGGGTGGTTCCGCAGAGACTGGAGGGTTGAAGCGGCTGGGTCCAAGTGTGCCGCCTTGTGGCAGGGTGGGGGCTTTGCAGGCGAAGCAAGGCTCTTAGCCTCCCAGGCGGGGCACAGGCCAGACGCCCCAAGGGAGAACCGGTCCTTGGTCGAGGGTCCCACCCGCCCGCCCGGAACCGCTCCACCTGGCACGGAACCGTGGCCGGCCCCTCTCCCAGGCACCAGGTCCCTAGTTCTTTCCTGGCACTCTGCCTAAGCGGGGGTGGGAGAGCTGCTGGGAAGTGTGGTCCACGGGAAAACGCGCGGTCCTCTGGGTGGCAGGGAGGGCCTCCGTTAACTCTGACACCAGCCCAGGGACCCTGTGGACCTGGCCTGATATCTCAAGGGGGGGGCACGTTGCCCGGAGGGATGCTCTTGGGGTGGGGCCTGCTTGCGCCTGCGCGGCCCCGCCTCTTGGCCCGAAACCACCCAGCCGCGGCTCGGACAAAAGCCATCTCCTGGGGGCCTCCGCCCTGTTCTTCCATCCGTAAAGGGGGACCCCTTTACGGATGGAAGAACAGGGGGATCTTCGCAGTGGTGGGGACGGGACGGAGGGGTCTGCGGGTTTGCAGCCACGTAGGCCAGTTGCTCGCACCCCGGCCCCATGTGTCCCAGCTCCATGGACGAGGTGGGCCGCTTATGGCGGGATGCAGGCGTCCTGCGGGGGTCAGGGGAAGGCGTGGGCACTCCCCGGGCGAGAGAGGGCGCCTGGGACCCGAGAGAGCCCCGGGGAGAGTCCGAGGCCTGGCCGCAGAGGCCTCCATTGCCTCCCCGGGCTCCTACCATGGGGCCTGACCGTGCTCGCCCGAGGCCCAGGTTCACCTCAGGTGAATGCCTTTTGCGGACGCCAAGGACAGGAGGTCGCCGATTCCCTCACAGAGGTGGAGGTTCGAGCTCTGGGGGACTGAGGTCTCAGCGGTCACACTCCATTTTTGGGTGGTTCCGCAGAGACTGGAGCGTTGAAGCGGCTGGGTCCAAGTGTGCCGCCTTGTGGCAGGGTGGGGGCTTTGCAGGCGAAGCAAGGCTCTTAGCCTCCCAGGCGGGGCACAGGCCAGACGCCCCAAGGGAGAACCGGTCCTTGGTCGAGGGTCCCGCCCGCCCGCCCGGAACCGCTCCAAAGGCGCGGAACCTTGGCCGGCCCCTCTTCCAGGCACCAGGTCCCTAGTTCTTCCCTGGCACTCTGCCTCTGGCGGGGTGGGAGACGGGCTGGCAAGTGTGGTCCACGGGAAAACGCGCGGTCCTCTGGGTGGCAGGGAGGGCCTCCGTTAACTCTGACACCAGCCCAGGGACCCTGTGGACCTGGCCTGATATCTCAAGGGGGGGGCACGTTGCCCGGAGGGATGCTCTTGGGGTGGGGCCTGCTTGCGCCTGCGCGGCCCCGCCTCTTGGCCCGAAACCACCCAGCCGCGGCTCGGACAAAAGCCATCTCCTGGGGGCCTCCCCCCTGTTCTTCCATCCGTAAAGGGGGACCCCTTTACGGATGGAAGAACAGGGGGATCTTCGCAGTGGTGGGGACGGGACGGAGGGGTCTGCGGGTTTGCAGCCACGTAGGCCAGTTGCTCGCACCCCGGCCCCATGTGTCCCAGCTCCATGGACGAGGTGGGCCGCTTATGGCGGGATGCAGGCGTCCTGCGGGGGTCAGGGGACGGCGTGGGCACTCCCCGGGCGAGAGAGGGCGCCTGGGACCCGAGAGAGCCCCGGGGAGAGTCCGAGGCCTGGCCGCAGAGGCCTCCATTGCCTCCCCGGGCTCCTACCATGGGGCCTGACCGTGCTCGCCCGAGGCCCAGGTTCACCGCAGGTGAATGCCTTTTGCGGACGCCAAGGACAGGAGGTCGCCGATTCCCTCACAGAGGTGGGGGTTCGAGCTCTGGGGGACTGAGGTCGCAGCGGTCACACTCCATTTTTGGGTGGTTCCGCAGAGACTGGAGGGTTGAAGCGGCTGGGTCCAAGTGTGCCGCCTTGTGGCAGGGTGGGGGCTTTGCAGGCGAAGCAAGGCTCTTAGCCTCCCAGGCGGGGCACAGGCCAGACGCCCCAAGGGAGAACCGGTCCTTGGTCGAGGGTCCCGCCCGCCCGCCCGGAACCGCTCCACCTGGCGCGGAACCGTGGCCGGCCCCTCTTCCAGGCACCAGGTCCCTAGTTCTTTCCTGGCACTCTGCCTCTGCGGGGGTGGGAGAGCTGCTGGGAAGTGTGGTCCACGGGAAAACGCGCGGTCCTCTGGGTGGCAGGGAGGGCCTCCGTTAACTCTGACACCAGCCCAGGGACCCTGTGGACCTGGCCTGATATCTCAAGGGGGGGGCACGTTGCCCGGAGGGATGCTCTTGGGGTGGGGCCTGCTTGCGCCTGCGCGGCCCCGCCTCTTGGCCCGAAACCACCCAGCCGCGGCTCGGACAAAAGCCATCTCCTGGGGGCCTCCCCCCTGTTCTTCCATCCGTAAAGGGGGACCCCTTTACGGATGGAAGAACAGGGGGATCTTCGCAGTGGTGGGGACGGGACGGAGGGGTCTGCGGGTTTGCAGCCACGTAGGCCAGTTGCTCGCACCCCGGCCCCATGTGTCCCAGCTCCATGGACGAGGTGGGCCGCTTATGGCGGGATGCAGGCGTCCTGCGGGGGTCAGGGGACGGCGTGGGCACTCCCCTGGCGAGAGAGGGCGCCTGGGACCCGAGAGAGCACCCGGGAAAATGCCCAGCCCTGGCCCCCGTGGCTCCAGTGGCCTCCCCAGGCTCCTGCCGTGGGGCCTGGTCCCGCTCACCTGGGCCCAGGTTCTCCGCAGGTGAATGCCTTTTGCGGACACCAGGGACCACAGGCCGCGGATCCCTTCACGGGCAGGGGGGGTTCGAGCTCTGTGGGACCCAGGTCGCAGCGCACACAGTCCCTTCTCGCAAAGTTCAGCCCAGACTTTAGAGAGTAGAAGCGTCTCGATCCAAGTTTTCCGCCTCGGGGCAGGTGGGGCCGTTTGAGCCAAGAGAGACTCTTAGCCCCCCAGGCAGGTCTCAGGCCCGAGACCCCCAGGGAGACCCGGTCCCTGGGCGTGGTTCCCGCCCGCCCGGGCCCGCACCACGTGGCCCGGAACCGTGGCCGGCCCCTCTTCCCGGCCCCGGTCCCTAGCTCTTCCCTGGCACTCTGCCTCTGGCGGGGTGGGAGACGGGCTGGCAAGTGTGGTCCACGGGAAAACGCGCGGTCCTCTGGGTGGCAGGGAGGGCCTCCGTTAACTCTGACACCAGCCCAGGGACCCTGTGGACCTGGCCTGATATCTCAAGGGGGGGGCACGTTGCCCGGAGGGATGCTCTTGGGGTGGGGCCTGCTTGCGCCTGCGCGGCCCCGCCTCTTGGCCCGAAACCACCCAGCCGCGGCTCGGACAAAAGCCATCTCCTGGGGGCCTCCCCCCTGTTCTTCCATCCGTAAAGGGGGACCCCTTTACGGATGGAAGAACAGGGGGATCTTCGCAGTGGTGGGGACGGGACGGAGGGGTCTGCGGGTTTGCAGCCACGTAGGCCAGTTGCTCGCACCCCGGCCCCATGTGTCCCAGCTCCATGGACGAGGTGGGCCGCTTATGGCGGGATGCAGGCGTCCTGCGGGGGTCAGGGGACGGCGTGGGCACTCCCCGGGCGAGAGAGGGCGCCTGGGACCCGAGAGAGCCCCGGGGAGAGTCCGAGGCCTGGCCGCAGAGGCCTCCATTGCCTCCCCGGGCTCCTACCATGGGGCCTGACCGTGCTCGCCCGAGGCCCAGGTTCACCGCAGGTGAATGCCTTTTGCGGACGCCAAGGACAGGAGGTCGCCGATTCCCTCACAGAGGTGGGGGTTCGAGCTCTGGGGGACTGAGGTCGCAGCGGTCACACTCCATTTTTGGGTGGTTCCGCAGAGACTGGAGCGTTGAAGCGGCTGGGTCCAAGTGTGCCGCCTTGTGGCAGGGTGGGGGCTTTGCAGGCGAAGCAAGGCTCTTAGCCTCCCAGGCGGGGCACAGGCCAGACGCCCCAAGGGAGAACCGGTCCTTGGTCGAGGGTCCCGCCCGCCCGCCCGGAACCGCTCCACCTGGCGCGGAACCGTGGCCGGCCCCTCTTCCAGGCACCAGGTCCCTAGTTCTTTCCTGGCACTCTGCCTCTGCGGGGGTGGGAGAGCTGCTGGGAAGTGTGGTCCACGGGAAAACGCGCGGTCCTCTGGGTGGCAGGGAGGGCCTCCGTTAACTCTGACACCAGCCCAGGGACCCTGTGGACCTGGCCTGATATCTCAAGGGGGGGGCACGTTGCCCGGAGGGATGCTCTTGGGGTGGGGCCTGCTTGCGCCTGCGCGGCCCCGCCTCTTGGCCCGAAACCACCCAGCCGCGGCTCGGACAAAAGCCATCTCCTGGGGGCCTCCCCCCTGTTCTTCCATCCGTAAAGGGGGACCCCTTTACGGATGGAAGAACAGGGGGATCTTCGCAGTGGTGGGGACGGGACGGAGGGGTCTGCGGGTTTGCAGCCACGTAGGCCAGTTGCTCGCACCCCGGCCCCATGTGTCCCAGCTCCATGGACGAGGTGGGCCGCTTATGGCGGGATGCAGGCGTCCTGCGGGGGTCAGGGGACGGCGTGGGCACTCCCCGGGCGAGAGAGGGCGCCTGGGACCCGAGAGAGCACCCGGGAAAATGCCCAGCCCTGGCCCCCGTGGCTCCAGTGGCCTCCCCAGGCTCCTGCCGTGGGGCCTGGTCCCGCTCACCTGGGCCCAGGTTCTCCGCAGGTGAATGCCTTTTGCGGACACCAGGGACCACAGGCCGCGGATCCCTTCACGGGCAGGGGGGGTTCGAGCTCTGTGGGACCCAGGTCGCAGCGCACACAGTCCCTTCTCGCAAAGTTCAGCCCAGACTTTAGAGAGTAGAAGCGTCTCGATCCACGTTTTCCGCCTCGGGGCAGGTGGGGCCGTTTGAGCCAAGAGAGACTCTTAGCCCCCCAGGCAGGTCTCAGGCCCGAGACCCCCAGGGAGACCCGGTCCCTGGGCGTGGTTCCCGCCCGCCCGGGCCCGCACCACGTGGCCCGGAACCGTGGCCGGCCCCTCTTCCCGGCCCCGGTCCCTAGCTCTTCCCTGGCACTCTGCCTCTGGCGGGGTAGGAGACGGGCTGGCAAGTGTGGTCCACGGGAAAACGCGCGGTCCTCTGGGTGGCAGGGAGGGCCTCCGTTAACTCTGACACCTGCCCAGGGACCCTGTGGACCTGGCCTGATATCTCAAGGGGGGGGCACTTTGCCCGGAGGGATGCTCTTGGGGTGGGGCCTGCTTGCGCCTGCGCGGCCCCGCCTCTTGGCCCGAAACCACCCAGCCGCGGCTCGGACAAAAGCCATCTCCTGGGGGCCTCCCCCCTGTTCTTCCATCCGTAAAGGGGGACCCCTTTACGGATGGAAGAACAGGGGGATCTTCGCAGTGGTGGGGACGGGACGGAGGGGTCTGCGGGTTTGCAGCCACGTAGGCCAGTTGCTCGCACCCCGGCCCCATGTGTCCCAGCTCCATGGACGAGGTGGGCCGCTTATGGCGGGATGCAGGCGTCCTGCGGGGGTCAGGGGACGGCGTGGGCACTCCCCGGCGAGAGAGGGCGCCTGGGACCCGAGAGAGCCCCGGGGAGAGTCCGAGGCCTGGCCGCAGAGGCCTCCATTGCCTCCCCGGGCTCCTACCATGGGGCCTGACAGTGCTCGCCCGAGGCCCAGGTTCACCGCAGGTGAATTCCTTTTGCGGACGCCAAGGACAGGAGGTCGCCGATTCCCTCACAGAGGTGGGGGTTCGAGCTCTGGGGGACTGAGGTCGCAGCGGTCACACTCCATTTTTGGGTGGTTCCGCAGAGACTGGAGGGTTGAAGCGGCTGGTTCCAAGTGTGCCGCCTTGTGGCAGGGTGGGGGCTTTGCAGGCGAAGCAAGGCTCTTAGCCTCCCAGGCGGGGCACAGGCCAGACGCCCCAAGGGAGAACCGGTCCTTGGTCGAGGGTCCCGCCCGCCCGCCCGGAACCGCTCCACCTGGCGCGGAACCGTGGCCGGCCCCTCTTCCAGGCACCAGGTCCCTAGTTCTTTCCTGGCACTCTGCCTCTGCGGGGGTGGGAGAGCTGCTGGGCAGTGTGGTCCACGGGAAAACGCGCGGTCCTCTGGGTGGCAGGGAGGGCCTCCGTTAACTCTGACACCAGCCCAGGGACCCTGTGGACCTGGCCTGATATCTCAAGGGGGGGGCACGTTGCCCGGAGGGATGCTCTTGGGGTGGGGCCTGCTTGCGCCTGCGCGGCCCCGCCTCTTGGCCCGAAACCACCCAGCCGCGGCTCGGACAAAAGCCATCTCCTGGGGGCCTCCCCCCTGTTCTTCCATCCGTAAAGGGGGACCCCTTTACGGATGGAAGAACAGGGGGATCTTCGCAGTGGTGGGGACGGGACGGAGGGGTCTGCGGGTTTGCAGCCACGTAGGCCAGTTGCTCGCACCCCGGCCCCATGTGTCCCAGCTCCATGGACGAGGTGGGCCGCTTATGGCGGGATGCAGGCGTCCTGCGGGGGTCAGGGGACGGCGTGGGCACTCCCCGGGCGAGAGAGGGCGCCTGGGACCCGAGAGAGCACCCGGGAAAATGCCCAGCCCTGGCCCCCGTGGCTCCAGTGGCCTCCCCAGGCTCCTGCCGTGGGGCCTGGTCCCGCTCACCTGGGCCCAGGTTCTCCGCAGGTGAATGCCTTTTGCGGACACCAGGGACCACAGGCCGCGGATCCCTTCACGGGCAGGGGGGGTTCGAGCTCTGTGGGACCCAGGTCGCAGCGCACACAGTCCCTTCTCGCAAAGTTCAGCCCAGACTTTAGAGAGTAGAAGCGTCTCGATCCAAGTTTTCCGCCTCGGGGCAGGTGGGGCCGTTTGAGCCAAGAGAGACTCTTAGCCCCCCAGGCATGTCTCAGGCCCGAGACCCCCAGGGAGACCCGGTCCCTGGGCGTGGTTCCCGCCCGCCCGGGCCCGCACCACGTGGCCCGGAACCGTGGCCGGCCCCTCTTCCCGGCCCCGGTCCCTAGCTCTTCCCTGGCACTCTGCCTCTGGCGGGGTGGGAGACGGGCTGGCAAGTGTGGTCCACGGGAAAACGCGCGGTCCTCTGGGTGGCAGGGAGGGCCTCCGTTAACTCTGACACCAGCCCAGGGACCCTGTGGACCTGGCCTGATATCTCAAGGGGGGGGCACGTTGCCCGGAGGGATGCTCTTGGGGTGGGGCCTGCTTGCGCCTGCGCGGCCCCGCCTCTTGGCCCGAAACCACCCAGCCGCGGCTCGGACAAAAGCCATCTCCTGGGGGCCTCCCCCCTGTTCTTCCATCCGTAAAGGGGGACCCCTTTACGGATGGAAGAACAGGGGGATCTTCGCAGTGGTGGGGACGGGACGGAGGGGTCTGCGGGTTTGCAGCCACGTAGGCCAGTTGCTCGCACCCCGGCCCCATGTGTCCCAGCTCCATGGACGAGGTGGGCCGCTTATGGCGGGATGCAGGCGTCCTGCGGGGGTCAGGGGACGGCGTGGGCACTCCCCGGGCGAGAGAGGGCGCCTGGGACCCGAGAGAGCCCCGGGGAGAGTCCGAGGCCTGGCCGCAGAGGCCTCCATTGCCTCCCCGGGCTCCTACCATGGGGCCTGACCGTGCTCGCCCGAGGCCCAGGTTCACCGCAGGTGAATGCCTTTTGCGGACGCCAAGGACAGGAGGTCGCCGATTCCCTCACAGAGGTGGGGGTTCGAGCTCTGGGGGACTGAGGTCGCAGCGGTCACACTCCATTTTTGGGTGGTTCCGCAGAGACTGGAGGGTTGAAGCGGCTGGGTCCAAGTGTGCCGCCCTGTGGCAGGGTGGGGGCTTTGCAGGCGAAGCAAGGCTCTTAGCCTCCCAGGCGGGGCACAGGCCAGACGCCCCAAGGGAGAACCGGTCCTTGGTCGAGGGTCCCGCCCGCCCGCCCGGAACCGCTCCACCTGGCGCGGAACCGTGGCCGGCCCCTCTTCCAGGCACCAGGTCCCTAGTTCTTTCCTGGCACTCTGCCTCTGCGGGGGTGGGAGAGCTGCTGGGAAGTGTGGTCCACGGGAAAACGCGCGGTCCTCTGGGTGGCAGGGAGGGCCTCCGTTAACTCTGACACCAGCCCAGGGACCCTGTGGACCTGGCCTGATATCTCAAGGGGGGGGCACGTTGCCCGGAGGGATGCTCTTGGGGTGGGGCCTGCTTG
Source organism: Desmodus rotundus (assembly GCF_022682495.2). Lineage (NCBI taxonomy): Eukaryota > Metazoa > Chordata > Mammalia > Chiroptera > Phyllostomidae > Desmodus > Desmodus rotundus. The sequence goes on along the minus strand of NW_026527678.1, from coordinate 35,534 downwards.
CGCCTGCGCGGCCCCGCCTCTTGGCCCGAAACCACCCAGCCGCGGCTCGGACAAAAGCCATCTCCTGGGGGCCTCCCCCCTGTTCTTCCATCCGTAAAGGGGGACCCCTTTACGGATGGAAGAACAGGGGGATCTTCGCAGTGGTGGGGACGGGACGGAGGGGTCTGCGGGTTTGCAGCCACGTAGGCCAGTTGCTCGCACCCCGGCCCCATGTGTCCCAGCTCCATGGACGAGGTGGGCCGCTTATGGCGGGATGCAGGCGTCCTGCGGGGGTCAGGGGACGGCGTGGGCACTCCCCGGGCGAGAGAGGGCGCCTGGGACCCGAGAGAGCACCCGGGAAAATGCCCAGCCCTGGCCCCCGTGGCTCCAGTGGCCTCCCCAGGCTCCTGCCGTGGGGCCTGGTCCCGCTCACCTGGGCCCAGGTTCTCCGCAGGTGAATGCCTTTTGCGGACACCAGGGACCACAGGCCGCGGATCCCTTCACGGGCAGGGGGGGTTCGAGCTCTGTGGGACCCAGGTCGCAGCGCACACAGTCCCTTCTCGCAAAGTTCAGCCCAGACTTTAGAGAGTAGAAGCGTCTCGATCCAAGTTTTCCGCCTCGGGGCAAGTGGGGCCGTTTGAGCCAAGAGAGACTCTTAGCCCCCCAGGCAGGTCTCAGGCCCGAGACCCCCAGGGAGACCCGGTCCCTGGGCGTGGTTCCCGCCCGCCCGGGCCCGCACCACGTGGCCCGGAACCGTGGCCGGCCCCTCTTCCCTGCCCCGGTCCCTAGCTCTTCCCTGGCACTCTGCCTCTGGCGGGGTGGGAGACGGGCTGGCAAGTGTGGTCCACGGGAAAACGCGCGGTCCTCTGGGTGGCAGGGAGGGCCTCCGTTAACTCTGACACCAGCCCAGGGACCCTGTGGACCTGGCCTGATATCTCAAGGGGGGGGCACGTTGCCCGGAGGGATGCTCTTGGGGTGGGGCCTGCTTGCGCCTGCGCGGCCCCGCCTCTTGGCCCGAAACCACCCAGCCGCGGCTCGGACAAAAGCCATCTCCTGGGCGCCTCCCCCCTGTTCTTCCATCCGTAAAGGGGGACCCCTTTACGGATGGAAGAACAGGGGGATCTTCGCAGTGGTGGGGACGGGACGGAGGGGTCTGCGGGTTTGCAGCCACGTAGGCCAGTTGCTCGCACCCCGGCCCCATGTGTCCCAGCTCCATGGACGAGGTGGGCCGCTTATGGCGGGATGCAGGCGTCCTGCGGGGGTCAGGGGACGGCGTGGGCACTCCCTGGGCGAGAGAGGGCGCCTGGGACCCGAGAGAGCCCCGGGGAGAGTCCGAGGCCTGGCCGCAGAGGCCTCCATTGCCTCCCCGGGCTCCTACCATGGGGCCTGACCGTGCTCGCCCGAGGCCCAGGTTCACCGCAGGTGAATGCTTTTTGCGGACGCCAAGGACAGGAGGTCGCCGATTCCCTCACAGAGGTGGGGGTTCGAGCTCTGGGGGACTGAGGTCGCAGCGGTCACACTCCATTTTTGGGTGGTTCCGCAGAGACTGGAGGGTTGAAGCGGCTGGGTCCAAGTGTGCCGCCTTGTGGCAGGGTGGGGGCTTTGCAGGCGAAGCAAGGCTCTTAGCCTCCCAGGCGGGGCACAGGCCAGATGCCCCAAGGGAGAACCGGTCCTTGGTCGAGGGTCCCGCCCGCCCGCCCGGAACCGCTCCACCTGGCGCGGAACCGTGGCCGGCCCCTCTTCCAGGCACCAGGTCCCTAGTTCTTTCCTGGCACTCTGCCTCTGCGGGGGTGGGAGAGCTGCTGGGAAGTGTGGTCCACGGGAAAACGCGCGGTCCTCTGGGTGGCAGGGAGGGCCTCCGTTAACTCTGACACCAGCCCAGGGACCATGTGGACCTGGCCTGATATCTCAAGGGGGGGGCACGTTGCCCGGAGGGATGCTCTTGGGGTGGGGCCTGCTTGCGCCTGCGCGGCCCGCCTCTTGGCCCGAAACCACCCAGCCGCGGCTCGGACAAAAGCCATCTCCTGGGGGCCTCCCCCCTGTTCTTCCATCCGTAAAGGGGGACCCCTTTACGGATGGAAGAACAGGGGGATCTTCGCAGTGGTGGGGACGGGACGGAGGGGTCTGCGGGTTTGCAGCCACGTAGGCCAGTTGCTCGCACCCCGGCCCCATGTGTCCCAGCTCCATGGACGAGGTGGGCCGCTTATGGCGGGATGCAGGCGTCCTGCGGGGGTCAGGGGACGGCGTGGGCACTCCCCGGGCGAGAGAGGGCGCCTGGGACCCGAGAGAGCCCCGGGGAGAGTCCGAGGCCTGGCCGCAGAGGCCTCCATTGCCTCCCCGGGCTCCTACCATGGGGCCTGACCGTGCTCGCCCGAGGCCCAGGTTCACCGCAGGTGAATGCCTTTTGCGGACGCCAAGGACAGGAGGTCGTCGATTCCCTCACAGAGGTGGGGGTTCGAGCTCTGGGGGACTGAGGTCGCAGCGGTCACACTCCATTTTTGGGTGGTTCCGCAGACACTGGAGGGTTGAAGCGGCTGGGTCCAAGTGTGCCGCCTTGTGGCAGGGTGGGGGCTTTGCAGGCGAAGCAAGGCTCTTAGCCTCCCAGGCGGGGCACAGGCCAGACGCCCCAAGGGAGAACCGGTCCTTGGTCGAGGGTCCCGCCCGCCCGCCCGGAACCGCTCCACCTGGCACGGAACCGTGGCCGGCCCCTCTTCCAGGCACCAGGTCCCTAGTTCTTTCCTGGCACTCTGCCTAAGCGGGGGTGGGAGAGCTGCTGGGAAGTGTGGTCCACGGGAAAACGCGCGGTCCTCTGGGTGGCAGGGAGGGCCTCCGTTAACTCTGACACCAGCCCAGGGACCCTGTGGACCTGGCCTGATATCTCAAGGGGGGGGCACGTTGCCCGGAGGGATGCTCTTGGGGTGGGGCCTGCTTGCGCCTGCGCGGCCCCGCCTCTTGGCCCGAAACCACCCAGCCGCGGCTCGGACAAAAGCCATCTCCTGGGGGCCTCCGCCCTGTTCTTCCATCCGTAAAGGGGGACCCCTTTACGGATGGAAGAACAGGGGGATCTTCGCAGTGGTGGGGACGGGACGGAGGGGTCTGCGGGTTTGCAGCCACGTAGGCCAGTTGCTCGCACCCCGGCCCCATGTGTCCCAGCTCCATGGACGAGGTGGGCCGCTTATGGCGGGATGCAGGCGTCCTGCGGGGGTCAGGGGAAGGCGTGGGCACTCCCCGGGCGAGAGAGGGCGCCTGGGACCCGAGAGAGCCCCGGGGAGAGTCCGAGGCCTGGCCGCAGAGGCCTCCATTGCCTCCCCGGGCTCCTACCATGGGGCCTGACCGTGCTCGCCCGAGGCCCAGGTTCACCTCAGGTGAATGCCTTTTGCGGACGCCAAGGACAGGAGGTCGCCGATTCCCTCACAGAGGTGGAGGTTCGAGCTCTGGGGGACTGAGGTCTCAGCGGTCACACTCCATTTTTGGGTGGTTCCGCAGAGACTGGAGCGTTGAAGCGGCTGGGTCCAAGTGTGCCGCCTTGTGGCAGGGTGGGGGCTTTGCAGGCGAAGCAAGGCTCTTAGCCTCCCAGGCGGGGCACAGGCCAGACGCCCCAAGGGAGAACCGGTCCTTGGTCGAGGGTCCCGCCCGCCCGCCCGGAACCGCTCCAAAGGCGCGGAACCTTGGCCGGCCCCTCTTCCAGGCACCAGGTCCCTAGTTCTTCCCTGGCACTCTGCCTCTGGCGGGGTGGGCGACGGGCTGGCAAGTGTGGTCCACGGGAAAACGCGCGGTCCTCTGGGTGGCAGGGAGGGCCTCCGTTAACTCTGACACCAGCCCAGGGACCCTGTGGACCTGGCCTGATATCTCAAGGGGGGGGCACGTTGCCCGGAGGGATGCTCTTGGGGTGGGGCCTGCTTGCGCCTGCGCGGCCCCGCCTCTTGGCCCGAAACCACCCAGCCGCGGCTCGGACAAAAGCCATCTCCTGGGGGCCTCCCCCCTGTTCTTCCATCCGTAAAGGGGGACCCCTTTACGGATGGAAGAACAGGGGGATCTTCGCAGTGGTGGGGACGGGACGGAGGGGTCTGCGGGTTTGCAGCCACGTAGGCCAGTTGCTCGCACCCCGGCCCCATGTGTCCCAGCTCCATGGACGAGGTGGGCCGCTTATGGCGGGATGCAGGCGTCCTGCGGGGGTCAGGGGACGGCGTGGGCACTCCCCGGGCGAGAGAGGGCGCCTGGGACCCGAGAGAGCCCCGGGGAGAGTCCGAGGCCTGGCCGCAGAGGCCTCCATTGCCTCCCCGGGCTCCTACCATGGGGCCTGACCGTGCTCGCCCGAGGCCCAGGTTCACCGCAGGTGAATGCCTTTTGCGGACGCCAAGGACAGGAGGTCGCCGATTCCCTCACAGAGGTGGGGGTTCGAGCTCTGGGGGACTGAGGTCGCAGCGGTCACACTCCATTTTTGGGTGGTTCCGCAGAGACTGGAGGGTTGAAGCGGCTGGGTCCAAGTGTGCCGCCTTGTGGCAGGGTGGGGGCTTTGCAGGCGAAGCAAGGCTCTTAGCCTCCCAGGCGGGGCACAGGCCAGACGCCCCAAGGGAGAACCGGTCCTTGGTCGAGGGTCCCGCCCGCCCGCCCGGAACCGCTCCACCTGGCGCGGAACCGTGGCCGGCCCCTCTTCCAGGCACCAGGTCCCTAGTTCTTTCCTGGCACTCTGCCTCTGCGGGGGTGGGAGAGCTGCTGGGAAGTGTGGTCCACGGGAAAACGCGCGGTCCTCTGGGTGGCAGGGAGGGCCTCCGTTAACTCTGACACCAGCCCAGGGACCCTGTGGACCTGGCCTGATATCTCAAGGGGGGGGCACGTTGCCCGGAGGGATGCTCTTGGGGTGGGGCCTGCTTGCGCCTGCGCGGCCCCGCCTCTTGGCCCGAAACCACCCAGCCGCGGCTCGGACAAAAGCCATCTCCTGGGGGCCTCCCCCCTGTTCTTCCATCCGTAAAGGGGGACCCCTTTACGGATGGAAGAACAGGGGGATCTTCGCAGTGGTGGGGACGGGACGGAGGGGTCTGCGGGTTTGCAGCCACGTAGGCCAGTTGCTCGCACCCCGGCCCCATGTGTCCCAGCTCCATGGACGAGGTGGGCCGCTTATGGCGGGATGCAGGCGTCCTGCGGGGGTCAGGGGACGGCGTGGGCACTCCCCGGGCGAGAGAGGGCGCCTGGGACCCGAGAGAGCACCCGGGAAAATGCCCAGCCCTGGCCCCCGTGGCTCCAGTGGCCTCCCCAGGCTCCTGCCGTGGGGCCTGGTCCCGCTCACCTGGGCCCAGGTTCTCCGCAGGTGAATGCCTTTTGCGGACACCAGGGACCACAGGCCGCGGATCCCTTCACGGGCAGGGGGGGTTCGAGCTCTGTGGGACCCAGGTCGCAGCGCACACAGTCCCTTCTCGCAAAGTTCAGCCCAGACTTTAGAGAGTAGAAGCGTCTCGATCCAAGTTTTCCGCCTCGGGGCAAGTGGGGCCGTTTGAGCCAAGAGAGACTCTTAGCACCCCAGGCAGGTCTCAGGCCCGAGACCCCCAGGGAGACCCGGTCCCTGGGCGTGGTTCCCGCCCGCCCGGGCCCGCACCACGTGGCCCGGAACCGTGGCCGGCCCCTCTTCCCGGCCCCGGTCCCTAGCTCTTCCCTGGCACTCTGCCTCTGAGGGGTGGGAGACGGGCTGGCAAGTGTGGTCCACGGGAAAACGCGCGGTCCTCTGGGTGGCAGGGAGGGCCTCCGTTAACTCTGACACCAGCCCAGGGACCCTGTGGACCTGGCCTGATATCTCAAGGGGGGGGCACGTTGCCCGGAGGGATGCTCTTGGGGTGGGGCCTGCTTGCGCCTGCGCGGCCCCGCCTCTTGGCCCGAAACCACCCAGCCGCGGCTCGGACAAAAGCCATCTCCTGGGCGCCTCCCCCCTGTTCTTCCATCCGTAAAGGGGGACCCCTTTACGGATGGAAGAACAGGGGGATCTTCGCAGTGGTGGGGACGGGACGGAGGGGTCTGCGGGTTTGCAGCCACGTAGGCCAGTTGCTCGCACCCCGGCCCCATGTGTCCCAGCGCCATGGACGAGGTGGGCCGCTTATGGCGGGATGCAGGCGTCCTGCGGGGGTCAGGGGACGGCGTGGGCACTCCCCGGGCGAGAGAGGGCGCCTGGGACCCGAGAGAGCCCCGGGGAGAGTCCGAGGCCTGGCCGCAGAGGCCTCCATTGCCTCCCCGGGCTCCTACCATGGGGCCTGACCGTGCTCGCCCGAGGCCCAGGTTCACCGCAGGTGAATGCCTTTTGCGGACGCCAAGGACAGGAGGTCGTCGATTCCCTCACAGAGGTGGGGGTTCGAGCTCTGGGGGACTGAGGTCGCAGCGGTCACACTCCATTTTTGGGTGGTTCCGCAGAGACTGGAGGGTTGAAGCGGCTGGGTCCAAGTGTGCCGCCTTGTGGCAGGGTGGGGGCTTTGCAGGCGAAGCAAGGCTCTTAGCCTCCCAGGCGGGGCACAGGCCAGACGCCCCAAGGGAGAACCGGTCCTTGGTCGAGGGTCCCGCCCGCCCGCCCGGAACCGCTCCACCTGGCGCGGAACCGTGGCCGGCCCCTCTTCCAGGCACCAGGTCCCTAGTTCTTTCCTGGCACTCTGCCTCTGCGGGGGTGGGAGAGCTGCTGGGCAGTGTGGTCCGCGGGAAAACGCGCGGTCCTCTGGGTGGCAGGGAGGGCCTCCGTTAACTCTGACACCAGCCCAGGGACCCTGTGGACCTGGCCTGATATCTCAAGGGGGGGGCACGTTGCCCGGAGGGATGCTCTTGGGGTGGGGCCTGCTTGCGCCTGCGCGGCCCCGCCTCTTGGCCCGAAACCACCCAGCCGCGGCTCGGACAAAAGCCATCTCCTGGGGGCCTCCCCCCTGTTCTTCCATCCGTAAAGGGGGACCCCTTTACGGATGGAAGAACAGGGGGATCTTCGCAGTGGTGGGGACGGGACGGAGGGGTCTGCGGGTTTGCAGCCACGTAGGCCAGTTGCTCGCACCCCGGCCCCATGTGTCCCAGCTCCATGGACGAGGTGGGCCGCTTATGGCGGGATGCAGGCGTCCTGCGGGGGTCAGGGGACGGCGTGGGCACTCCCCGGGCGAGAGAGGGCGCCTGGGACCCGAGAGAGCACCAGGGAAAATGCCCAGCCCTGGCCACCGTGGCTCCAGTGGCCTCCCCAGGCTCCTGCCGTGGGGCCTGGTCCCGCTCACCTGGGCCCAGGTTCTCCGCAGGTGAATGCCTTTTGCGGACACCAGGGACCACAGGCCGCGGATCCCTTCACGGGCAGGGGGGGTTCGAGCTCTGTGGGACCCAGGTCGCAGCGCACACAGTCCCTTCTCGCAAAGTTCAGCCCAGACTTTAGAGAGTAGAAGCGTCTCGATCCAAGTTTTCCGCCTCGGGGCAGGTGGGGCCGTTTGAGCCAAGAGAGACTCTTAGCCCCCCAGGCATGTCTCAGGCCCGAGACCCCCAGGGAGACCCGGTCCCTGGGCGTGGTTCCCGCCCGCCCGGGCCCGCACCACGTGGCCCGGAACCGTGGCCGGCCCCTCTTCCCGGCCCCGGTCCCTAGCTCTTCCCTGGCACTCTGCCTCTGGCGGGGTGGGAGACGGGCTGGCAAGTGTGGTCCACGGGAAAACGCGCGGTCCTCTGGGTGGCAGGGAGGGCCTCCGTTAACTCTGACACCAGCCCAGGGACCCTGTGGACCTGGCCTGATATCTCAAGGGGGGGGCACGTTGCCCGGAGGGATGCTCTTGGGGTGGGGCCTGCTTGCGCCTGCGCGGCCCCGCCTCTTGGCCCGAAACCACCCAGCCGCGGCTCGGACAAAAGCCATCTCCTGGGCGCCTCCCCCCTGTTCTTCCATCCGTAAAGGGGGACCCCTTTACGGATGGAAGAACAGGGGGATCTTCGCAGTGGTGGGGACGGGACGGAGGGGTCTGCGGGTTTGCAGCCACGTAGGCCAGTTGCTCGCACCCAGGCCCCATGTGTCCCAGCTCCATGGACGAGGTGGGCCGCTTATGGCGGGATGCAGGCGTCCTGCGGGGGTCAGGGGACGGCGTGGGCACTCCCCGGGCGAGAGAGGGCGCCTGGGACCCGAGAGAGCCCCGGGGAGAGTCCGAGGCCTGGCCGCAGAGGCCTCCATTGCCTCCCCGGGCTCCTACCATGGGGCCTGACCGTGCTCGCCCGAGGCCCAGGTTCACCGCAGGTGAATGCCTTTTGCGGACGCCAAGGACAGGAGGTCGCCGATTCCCTCACAGAGGTGGGGGTTCGAGCTCTGGGGGACTGAGGTCGCAGCGGTCACACTCCATTTTTGGGTGGTTCCGCAGAGACTGGAGGGTTGAAGCGGCTGGGTCCAAGTGTGCCGCCCTGTGGCAGGGTGGGGGCTTTGCAGGCGAAGCAAGGCTCTTAGCCTCCCAGGCGGGGCACAGGCCAGACGCCCCAAGGGAGAACCGGTCCTTGGTCGAGGGTCCCGCCCGCCCGCCCCGAACCGCTCCACCTGGCGCGGAACCGTGGCCGGCCCCTCTTCCAGGCACCAGGTCCCTAGTTCTTTCCTGGCACTCTGCCTCTGCGGGGGTGGGAGAGCTGCTGGGAAGTGTGGTCCACGGGAAAACGCGCGGTCCTCTGGGTGGCAGGGAGGGCCTCCGTTAACTCTGACACCAGCCCAGGGACCCTGTGGACCTGGCCTGATATCTCAAGGGGGGGGCACGTTGCCCGGAGGGATGCTCTTGGGGTGGGGCCTGCTTGCGCCTGCGCGGCCCCGCCTCTTGGCCCGAAACCACCCAGCCGCGGCTCGGACAAAAGCCATCTCCTGGGGGCCTCCCCCCTGTTCTTCCATCCGTAAAGGGGGACCCCTTTACGGATGGAAGAACAGGGGGATCTTCGCAGTGGTGGGGACGGGACGGAGGGGTCTGCGGGTTTGCAGCCACGTAGGCCAGTTGCTCGCACCCCGGCCCCATGTGTCCCAGCTCCATGGACGAGGTGGGCCGCTTATGGCGGGATGCAGGCGTCCTGCGGGGGTCAGGGGACGGCGTGGGCACTCCCCGGGCGAGAGAGGGCGCCTGGGACCCGAGAGAGCACCCGGGAAAATGCCCAGCCCTGGCCCCCGTGGCTCCAGTGGCCTCCCCAGGCTCCTGCCGTGGGGCCTGGTCCCGCTCACCTGGGCCCAGGTTCTCCGCAGGTGAATGCCTTTTGCGGACACCAGGGACCACAGGCCGCGGATCCCTTCACGGGCAGGGGGGGTTCGAGCTCTGTGGGACCCAGGTCGCAGCGCACACAGTCCCTTCTCGCAAAGTTCAGCCCAGACTTTAGAGAGTAGAAGCGTCTCGATCCAAGTTTTCCGCCTCGGGGCAAGTGGGGCCGTTTGAGCCAAGAGAGACTCTTAGCCCCCCAGGCAGGTCTCAGGCCCGAGACCCCCAGGGAGACCCGGTCCCTGGGCGTGGTTCCCGCCCGCCCGGGCCCGCACCACGTGGCCCGGAACCGTGGCCGGCCCCTCTTCCCGGCCCCGGTCCCTAGCTCTTCCCTGGCACTCTGCCTCTGGCGGGGTGGGAGACGGGCTGGCAAGTGTGGTCCACGGGAAAACGCGCGGTCCTCTGGGTGGCAGGGAGGGCCTCCGTTAACTCTGACACCAGCCCAGGGACCCTGTGGACCTGGCCTGATATCTCAAGGGGGGGGCACGTTGCCCGGAGGGATGCTCTTGGGGTGGGGCCTGCTTGCGCCTGCGCGGCCCCGCCTCTTGGCCCGAAACCACCCAACCGCGGCTCGGACAAAAGCCATCTCCTGGGCGCCTCCCCCCTGTTCTTCCATCCGTAAAGGGGGACCCCTTTACGGATGGAAGAACAGGGGGATCTTCGCAGTGGTGGGGACGGGACGGAGGGGTCTGCGGGTTTGCAGCCACGTAGGCCAGTTGCTCGCACCCCGGCCCCATGTGTCCCAGCTCCATGGACGAGGTGGGCCGCTTATGGCGGGATGCAGGCGTCCTGCGGGGGTCAGGGGACGGCGTGGGCACTCCCTGGGCGAGAGAGGGCGCCTGGGACCCGAGAGAGCCCCGGGGAGAGTCCGAGGCCTGGCCGCAGAGGCCTCCATTGCCTCCCCGGGCTCCTACCATGGGGCCTGACCGTGCTCGCCCGAGGCCCAGGTTCACCGCAGGTGAATGCCTTTTGCGGACGCCAAGGACAGGAGGTCGCCGATTCCCTCACAGAGGTGGGGGTTCGAGCTCTGGGGGACTGAGGTCGCAGCGGTCACACTCCATTTTTGGGTGGTTCCGCAGAGACTGGAGGGTTGAAGCGGCTGGGTCCAAGTGTGCCGCCTTGTGGCAGGGTGGGGGCTTTGCAGGCGAAGCAAGGCTCTTAGCCTCCCAGGCGGGGCACAGGCCAGATGCCCCAAGGGAGAACCGGTCCTTGGTCGAGGGTCCCGCCCGCCCGCCCGGAACCGCTCCACCTGGCGCGGAACCGTGGCCGGCCCCTCTTCCAGGCACCAGGTCCCTAGTTCTTTCCTGGCACTCTGCCTCTGCGGGGGTGGGAGAGCTGCTGGGAAGTGTGGTCCACGGGAAAACGCGCGGTCCTCTGGGTGGCAGGGAGGGCCTCCGTTAACTCTGACACCAGCCCAGGGACCCTGTGGACCTGGCCTGATATCTCAAGGGGGGGGCACGTTGCCCGGAGGGATGCTCTTGGGGTGGGGCCTGCTTGCGCCTGCGCGGCCCCGCCTCTTGGCCCGAAACCACCCAGCCGCGGCTCGGACAAAAGCCATCTCCTGGGGGCCTCCCCCCTGTTCTTCCATCCGTAAAGGGGGACCCCTTTACGGATGGAAGAACAGGGGGATCTTCGCAGTGGTGGGGACGGGACGGAGGGGTCTGCGGGTTTGCAGCCACGTAGGCCAGTTGCTCGCACCCCGGCCCCATGTGTCCCAGCTCCATGGACGAGGTGGGCCGCTTATGGCGGGATGCAGGCGTCCTGCGGGGGTCAGGGGACGGCGTGGGCACTCCCCGGGCGAGAGAGGGCGCCTGGGACCCGAGAGAGCCCCGGGGAGAGTCCGAGGCCTGGCCGCAGAGGCCTCCATTGCCTCCCCGGGCTCCTACCATGGGGCCTGACCGTGCTCGCCCGAGGCCCAGGTTCACCGCAGGTGAATGCCTTTTGCGGACGCCAAGGACAGGAGGTCGCCGATTCCCTCACAGAGGTGGGGGTTCGAGCTCTGGGGGACTGAGGTCGCAGCGGTCACACTCCATTTTTGGGTGGTTCCGCAGAGACTGGAGGGTTGAAGCGGCTGGGTCCAAGTGTGCCGCCTTGTGGCAGGGTGGGGGCTTTGCAGGCGAAGCAAGGCTCTTAGCCTCCCAGGCGGGGCACAGGCCAGACGCCCCAAGGGAGAACCGGTCCTTGGTCGAGGGTCCCGCCCGCCCGCCCGGAACCGCTCCACCTGGCGCGGAACCGTGGCCGGCCCCTCTTCCAGGCACCAGGTCCCTAGTTCTTTCCTGGCACTCTGCCTCTGCGGGGGTGGGAGAGCTGCTGGGAAGTGTGGTCCACGGGAAAACGCGCGGTCCTCTGGGTGGCAGGGAGGGCCTCCGTTAACTCTGACACCAGCCCAGGGACCCTGTGGACCTGGCCTGATATCTCAAGGGGGGGGCACGTTGCCCGGAGGGATGCTCTTGGGGTGGGGCCTGCTTGCGCCTGCGCGGCCCCGCCTCTTGGCCCGAAACCACCCAGCCGCGGCTCGGACAAAAGCCATCTCCTGGGGGCCTCCCCCCTGTTCTTCCATCCGTAAAGGGGGACCCCTTTACGGATGGAAGAACAGGGGGATCTTCGCAGTGGTGGGGACGGGACGGAGGGGTCTGCGGGTTTGCAGCCACGTAGGCCAGTTGCTCGCACCCCGGCCCCATGTGTCCCAGCTCCATGGACGAGGTGGGCCGCTTATGGCGGGATGCAGGCGTCCTGCGGGGGTCAGGGGACGGCGTGGGCACTCCCCGGGCGAGAGAGGGCGCCTGGGACCCGAGAGAGCACCCGGGAAAATGCCCAGCCCTGGCCCCCGTGGCTCCAGTGGCCTCCCCAGGCTCCTGCCGTGGGGCCTGGTCCCGCTCACCTGGGCCCAGGTTCTCCGCAGGTGAATGCCTTTTGCGGACACCAGGGACCACAGGCCGCGGATCCCTTCACGGGCAGGGGGGGTTCGAGCTCTGTGGGACCCAGGTCGCAGCGCACACAGTCCCTTCTCGCAAAGTTCAGCCCAGACTTTAGAGAGTAGAAGCGTCTCGATCCAAGTTTTCCGCCTCGGGGCAGGTGGGGCCGTTTGAGCCAAGAGAGACTCTTAGCCCCCCAGGCAGGTCTCAGGCCCGAGACCCCCAGGGAGACCCGGTCCCTGGGCGTGGTTCCCGCCCGCCCGGGCCCGCACCACGTGGCCCGGAACCGTGGCCGGCCCCTCTTCCCGGCCCCGGTCCCTAGCTCTTCCCTGGCACTCTGCCTCTGGCGGGGTGGGAGACGGGCTGGCAAGTGTGGTCCACGGGAAAACGCGCGGTCCTCTGGGTGGCAGGGAGGGCCTCCGTTAACTCTGACACCAGCCCAGGGACCCTGTGGACCTGGCCTGATATCTCAAGGGGGGGGCACGTTGCCCCGAGGGATGCTCTTGGGGTGGGGCCTGCTTGCGCCTGCGCGGCCCCGCCTCTTGGCCCGAAACCACCCAGCCGCGGCTCGGACAAAAGCCATCTCCTGGGGGCCTCCCCCCTGTTCTTCCATCCGTAAAGGGGGACCCCTTTACGGATGGAAGAACAGGGGGATCTTCGCAGTGGTGGGGACGGGACGGAGGGGTCTGCGGGTTTGCAGCCACGTAGGCCAGTTGCTCGCACCCCGGCCCCATGTGTCCCAGCTCCATGGACGAGGTGGGCCGCTTATGGCGGGATGCAGGCGTCCTGCGGGGGTCAGGGGACGGCGTGGGCACTCCCCGGGCGAGAGAGGGCGCCTGGGACCCGAGAGAGCCCCGGGGAGAGTCCGAGGCCTGGCCGCAGAGGCCTCCATTGCCTCCCCGGGCTCCTACCATGGGGCCTGACCGTGCTCGCCCGAGGCCCAGGTTCACCGCAGGTGAATGCCTTTTGCGGACGCCAAGGACAGGAGGTCGCCGATTCCCTCACAGAGGTGGGGGTTCGAGCTCTGGGGGACTGAGGTCGCAGCGGTCACACTCCATTTTTGGGTGGTTCCGCAGAGACTGGAGCGTTGAAGCGGCTGGGTCCAAGTGTGCCGCCTTGTGGCAGGGTGGGGGCTTTGCAGGCGAAGCAAGGCTCTTAGCCTCCCAGGCGGGGCACAGGCCAGACGCCCCAAGGGAGAACCGGTCCTTGGTCGAGGGTCCCGCCCGCCCGCCCGGAACCGCTCCACCTGGCGCGGAACCGTGGCCGGCCCCTCTTCCAGGCACCAGGTCCCTAGTTCTTTCCTGGCACTCTGCCTCTGCGGGGGTGGGAGAGCTGCTGGGAAGTGTGGTCCACGGGAAAACGCGCGGTCCTCTGGGTGGCAGGGAGGGCCTCCGTTAACTCTGACACCAGCCCAGGGACCCTGTGGACCTGGCCTGATATCTCAAGGGGGGGGCACGTTGCCCGGAGGGATGCTCTTGGGGTGGGGCCTGCTTGCGCCTGCGCGGCCCCGCCTCTTGGCCCGAAACCACCCAGCCGCGGCTCGGACAAAAGCCATCTCCTGGGGGCCTCCCCCCTGTTCTTCCATCCGTAAAGGGGGACCCCTTTACGGATGGAAGAACAGGGGGATCTTCGCAGTGGTGGGGACGGGACGGAGGGGTCTGCGGGTTTGCAGCCACGTAGGCCAGTTGCTCGCACCCCGGCCCCATGTGTCCCAGCTCCATGGACGAGGTGGGCCGCTTATGGCGGGATGCAGGCGTCCTGCGGGGGTCAGGGGACGGCGTGGGCACTCCCCGGGCGAGAGAGGGCGCCTGGGACCCGAGAGAGCACCCGGGAAAATGCCCAGCCCTGGCCCCCGTGGCTCCAGTGGCCTCCCCAGGCTCCTGCCGTGGGGCCTGGTCCCGCTCACCTGGGCCCAGGTTCTCCGCAGGTGAATGCCTTTTGCGGACACCAGGGACCACAGGCCGCGGATCCCTTCACGGGCAGGGGGGGTTCGAGCTCTGTGGGACCCAGGTCGCAGCGCACACAGTCCCTTCTCGCAAAGTTCAGCCCAGACTTTAGAGAGTAGAAGCGTCTCGATCCACGTTTTCCGCCTCGGGGCAGGTGGGGCCGTTTGAGCCAAGAGAGACTCTTAGCCCCCCAGGCAGGTCTCAGGCCCGAGACCCCCAGGGAGACCCGGTCCCTGGGCGTGGTTCCCGCCCGCCCGGGCCCGCACCACGTGGCCCGGAACCGTGGCCGGCCCCTCTTCCCGGCCCCGGTCCCTAGCTCTTCCCTGGCACTCTGCCTCTGGCGGGGTGGGAGACGGGCTGGCAAGTGTGGTCCACGGGAAAACGCGCGGTCCTCTGGGTGGCAGGGAGGGCCTCCGTTAACTCTGACACCTGCCCAGGGACCCTGTGGACCTGGCCTGATATCTCAAGGGGGGGGCACTTTGCCCGGAGGGATGCTCTTGGGGTGGGGCCTGCTTGCGCCTGCGCGGCCCCGCCTCTTGGCCCGAAACCACCCAGCCGCGGCTCGGACAAAAGCCATCTCCTGGGGGCCTCCCCCCTGTTCTTCCATCCGTAAAGGGGGACCCCTTTACGGATGGAAGAACAGGGGGATCTTCGCAGTGGTGGGGACGGGACGGAGGGGTCTGCGGGTTTGCAGCCACGTAGGCCAGTTGCTCGCACCCCGGCCCCATGTGTCCCAGCTCCATGGACGAGGTGGGCCGCTTATGGCGGGATGCAGGCGTCCTGCGGGGGTCAGGGGACGGCGTGGGCACTCCCCGGCGAGAGAGGGCGCCTGGGACCCGAGAGAGCACCGGGGAGAGTCCGAGGCCTGGCCGCAGAGGCCTCCATTGCCTCCCCGGGCTCCTACCATGGGGCCTGACCGTGCTCGCCCGAGGCCCAGGTTCACCGCAGGTGAATTCCTTTTGCGGACGCCAAGGACAGGAGGTCGCCGATTCCCTCACAGAGGTGGGGGTTCGAGCTCTGGGGGACTGAGGTCGCAGCGGTCACACTCCATTTTTGGGTGGTTCCGCAGAGACTGGAGGGTTGAAGCGGCTGGTTCCAAGTGTGCCGCCTTGTGGCAGGGTGGGGGCTTTGCAGGCGAAGCAAGGCTCTTAGCCTCCCAGGCGGGGCACAGGCCAGACGCCCCAAGGGAGAACCGGTCCTTGGTCGAGGGTCCCGCCCGCCCGCCCGGAACCGCTCCACCTGGCGCGGAACCGTGGCCGGCCCCTCTTCCAGGCACCAGGTCCCTAGTTCTTTCCTGGCACTCTGCCTCTGCGGGGGTGGGAGAGCTGCTGGGCAGTGTGGTCCACGGGAAAACGCGCGGTCCTCTGGGTGGCAGGGAGGGCCTCCGTTAACTCTGACACCAGCCCAGGGACCCTGTGGACCTGGCCTGATATCTCAAGGGGGGGGCACGTTGCCCGGAGGGATGCTCTTGGGGTGGGGCCTGCTTGCGCCTGCGCGGCCCCGCCTCTTGGCCCGAAACCACCCAGCCGCGGCTCGGACAAAAGCCATCTCCTGGGGGCCTCCCCCCTGTTCTTCCATCCGTAAAGGGGGACCCCTTTACGGATGGAAGAACAGGGGGATCTTCGCAGTGGTGGGGACGGGACGGAGGGGTCTGCGGGTTTGCAGCCACGTAGGCCAGTTGCTCGCACCCCGGCCCCATGTGTCCCAGCTCCATGGACGAGGTGGGCCGCTTATGGCGGGATGCAGGCGTCCTGCGGGGGTCAGGGGACGGCGTGGGCACTCCCCGGGCGAGAGAGGGCGCCTGGGACCCGAGAGAGCACCCGGGAAAATGCCCAGCCCTGGCCCCCGTGGCTCCAGTGGCCTCCCCAGGCTCCTGCCGTGGGGCCTGGTCCCGCTCACCTGGGCCCAGGTTCTCCGCAGGTGAATGCCTTTTGCGGACACCAGGGACCACAGGCCGCGGATCCCTTCACGGGCAGGGGGGGTTCGAGCTCTGTGGGACCCAGGTCGCAGCGCACACAGTCCCTTCTCGCAAAGTTCAGCCCAGACTTTAGAGAGTAGAAGCGTCTCGATCCAAGTTTTCCGCCTCGGGGCAGGTGGGGCCGTTTGAGCCAAGAGAGACTCTTAGCCCCCCAGGCATGTCTCAGGCCCGAGACCCCCAGGGAGACCCGGTCCCTGGGCGTGGTTCCCGCCCGCCCGGGCCCGCACCACGTGGCCCGGAACCGTGGCCGGCCCCTCTTCCCGGCCCCGGTCCCTAGCTCTTCCCTGGCACTCTGCCTCTGGCGGGGTGGGAGACGGGCTGGCAAGTGTGGTCCACGGGAAAACGCGCGGTCCTCTGGGTGGCAGGGAGGGCCTCCGTTAACTCTGACACCAGCCCAGGGACCCTGTGGACCTGGCCTGATATCTCAAGGGGGGGGCACGTTGCCCGGAGGGATGCTCTTGGGGTGGGGCCTGCTTGCGCCTGCGCGGCCCCGCCTCTTGGCCCGAAACCACCCAGCCGCGGCTCGGACAAAAGCCATCTCCTGGGGGCCTCCCCCCTGTTCTTCCATCCGTAAAGGGGGACCCCTTTACGGATGGAAGAACAGGGGGATCTTCGCAGTGGTGGGGACGGGACGGAGGGGTCTGCGGGTTTGCAGCCACGTAGGCCAGTTGCTCGCACCCCGGCCCCATGTGTCCCAGCTCCATGGACGAGGTGGGCCGCTTATGGCGGGATGCAGGCGTCCTGCGGGGGTCAGGGGACGGCGTGGGCACTCCCCGGGCGAGAGAGGGCGCCTGGGACCCGAGAGAGCCCCGGGGAGAGTCCGAGGCCTGGCCGCAGAGGCCTCCATTGCCTCCCCGGGCTCCTACCATGGGGCCTGACCGTGCTCGCCCGAGGCCCAGGTTCACCGCAGGTGAATGCCTTTTGCGGACGCCAAGGACAGGAGGTCGCCGATTCCCTCACAGAGGTGGGGGTTCGAGCTCTGGGGGACTGAGGTCGCAGCGGTCACACTCCATTTTTGGGTGGTTCCGCAGAGACTGGAGGGTTGAAGCGGCTGGGTCCAAGTGTGCCGCCCTGTGGCAGGGTGGGGGCTTTGCAGGCGAAGCAAGGCTCTTAGCCTCCCAGGCGGGGCACAGGCCAGACGCCCCAAGGGAGAACCGGTCCTTGGTCGAGGGTCCCGCCCGCCCGCCCGGAACCGCTCCACCTGGCGCGGAACCGTGGCCGGCCCCTCTTCCAGGCACCAGGTCCCTAGTTCTTTCCTGGCACTCTGCCTCTGCGGGGGTGGGAGAGCTGCTGGGCAGTGTGGTCCACGGGAAAACGCGCGGTCCTCTGGGTGGCAGGGAGGGCCTCCGTTAACTCTGACACCAGCCCAGGGACCCTGTGGACCTGGCCTGATATCTCAAGGGGGGGGCACGTTGCCCGGAGGGATGCTCTTGGGGTGGGGCCTGCTTGCGCCTGCGCGGCCCCGCCTCTTGGCCCGAAACCACCCAGCCGCGGCTCGGACAAAAGCCATCTCCTGGGGGCCTCCCCCCTGTTCTTCCATCCGTAAAGGGGGACCCCTTTACGGATGGAAGAACAGGGGGATCTTCGCAGTGGTGGGGACGGGACGGAGGGGTCTGCGGGTTTGCAGCCACGTAGGCCAGTTGCTCGCACCCCGGCCCCATGTGTCCCAGCTCCATGGACGAGGTGGGCCGCTTATGGCGGGATGCAGGCGTCCTGCGGGGGTCAGGGGACGGCGTGGGCACTCCCCGGGCGAGAGAGGGCGCCTGGGACCCGAGAGAGCACCCGGGAAAATGCCCAGCCCTGGCCCCCGTGGCTCCAGTGGCCTCCCCAGGCTCCTACCGTGGGGCCTGGTCCCGCTCACCTGGGCCCAGGTTCTCCGCAGGTGAATGCCTTTTGCGGACACCAGGGACCACAGGCCGCGGATCCCTTCACGGGCAGGGGGGGTTCGAGCTCTGTGGGACCCAGGTCGCAGCGCACACAGTCCCTTCTCGCAAAGTTCAGCCCAGACTTTAGAGAGTAGAAGCGTCTCGATCCAAGTTTTCCGCCTCGGGGCAGGTGGGGCCGTTTGAGCCAAGAGAGACTCTTAGCCCCCCAGGCAGGTCTCAGGCCCGAGACCCCCAGGGAGACCCGGTCCCTGGGCGTGGTTCCCGCCCGCCCGGGCCCGCACCACGTGGCCCGGAACCGTGGCCGGCCCCTCTTCCCGGCCCCGGTCCCTAGCTCTTCCCTGGCACTCTGCCTCTGGCGGGGTGGGAGACGGGCTGGCAAGTGTGGTCCACGGGAAAACGCGCGGTCCTCTGGGTGGCAGGGAGGGCCTCCGTTAACTCTGACACCAGCACAGGGACCCTGTGGACCTGGCCTGATATCTCAAGGGGGGGGCACGTTGCCCGGAGGGATGCTCTTGGGGTGGGGCCTGCTTGCGCCTGCGCGGCCCCGCCTCTTGGCCCGAAACCACCCAGCCGCGGCTCGGACAAAAGCCATCTCCTGGGGGCCTCCCCCCTGTTCTTCCATCCGTAAAGGGGGACCCCTTTACGGATGGAAGAACAGGGGGATCTTCGCAGTGGTGGGGACGGGACGGAGGGGTCTGCGGGTTTGCAGCCACGTAGGCCAGTTGCTCGCACCCCGGCCCCATGTGTCCCAGCTCCATGGACGAGGTGGGCCGCTTATGGCGGGATGCAGGCGTCCTGCGGGGGTCAGGGGACGGCGTGGGCACTCCCCGGGCGAGAGAGGGCGCCTGGGACCCGAGAGAGCCCCGGGGAGAGTCCGAGGCCTGGCCGCAGAGGCCTCCATTGCCTCCCCGGGCTCCTACCATGGGGCCTGACCGTGCTCGCCCGAGGCCCAGGTTCACCGCAGGTGAATGCCTTTTGCGGACGCCAAGGACAGGAGGTCGCCGATTCCCTCACAGAGGTGGGGGTTCGAGCTCTGGGGGACTGAGGTCGCAGCGGTCACACTCCATTTTTGGGTGGTTCCGCAGAGACTGGAGGGTTGAAGCGGCTGGGTCCAAGTGTGCCGCCCTGTGGCAGGGTGGGGGCTTTGCAGGCGAAGCAAGGCTCTTAGCCTCCCAGGCGGGGCACAGGCCAGACGCCCCAAGGGAGAACCGGTCCTTGGTCGAGGGTCCCGCCCGCCCGCCCGGAACCGCTCCACCTGGCGCGGAACCGTGGCCGGCCCCTCTTCCAGGCACCAGGTCCCTAGTTCTTTCCTGGCACTCTGCCTCTGCGGGGGTGGGAGAGCTGCTGGGAAGTGTGGTCCACGGGAAAACGCGCGGTCCTCTGGGTGGCAGGGAGGGCCTCCGTTAACTCTGACACCAGCCCAGGGACCCTGTGGACCTGGCCTGATATCTCAAGGGGGGGGCACGTTGCCCGGAGGGATGCTCTTGGGGTGGGGCCTGCTTGCGCCTGCGCGGCCCCGCCTCTTGGCCCGAAACCACCCAGCCGCGGCTCGGACAAAAGCCATCTCCTGGGGGCCTCCCCCCTGTTCTTCCATCCGTAAAGGGGGACCCCTTTACGGATGGAAGAACAGGGGGATCTTCGCAGTGGTGGGGACGGGACGGAGGGGTCTGCGGGTTTGCAGCCACGTAGGCCAGTTGCTCGCACCCCGGCCCCATGTGTCCCAGCTCCATGGACGAGGTGGGCCGCTTATGGCGGGATGCAGGCGTCCTGCGGGGGTCAGGGGACGGCGTGGGCACTCCCCGGGCGAGAGAGGGCGCCTGGGACCCGAGAGAGCACCCGGGAAAATGCCCAGCCCTGGCCCCCGTGGCTCCAGTGGCCTCCCCAGGCTCCTGCCGTGGGGCCTGGTCCCGCTCACCTGGGCCCAGGTTCTCCGCAGGTGAATGCCTTTTGCGGACACCAGGGACCACAGGCCGCGGATCCCTTCACGGGCAGGGGGGGTTCGAGCTCTGTGGGACCCAGGTCGCAGCGCACACAGTCCCTTCTCGCAAAGTTCAGCCCAGACTTTAGAGAGTAGAAGCGTCTCGATCCAAGTTTTCCGCCTCGGGGCAAGTGGGGCCGTTTGAGCCAAGAGAGACTCTTAGCCCCCCAGGCAGGTCTCAGGCCCGAGACCCCCAGGGAGACCCGGTCCCTGGGCGTGGTTCCCGCCCGCCCGGGCCCGCACCACGTGGCCCGGAACCGTGGCCGGCCCCTCTTCCCGGCCCCGGTCCCTAGCTCTTCCCTGGCACTCTGCCTCTGGCGGGGTGGGAGACGGGCTGGCAAGTGTGGTCCACGGGAAAACGCGCGGTCCTCTGGGTGGCAGGGAGGGCCTCCGTTAACTCTGACACCAGCCCAGGGACCCTGTGGACCTGGCCTGATATCTCAAGGGGGGGGCACGTTGCCCGGAGGGATGCTCTTGGGGTGGGGCCTGCTTGCGCCTGCGCGGCCCCGCCTCTTGGCCCGAAACCACCCAGCCGCGGCTCGGACAAAAGCCATCTCCTGGGCGCCTCCCCCCTGTTCTTCCATCCGTAAAGGGGGACCCCTTTACGGATGGAAGAACAGGGGGATCTTCGCAGTGGTGGGGACGGGACGGAGGGGTCTGCGGGTTTGCAGCCACGTAGGCCAGTTGCTCGCACCCCGGCCCCATGTGTCCCAGCTCCATGGACGAGGTGGGCCGCTTATGGCGGGATGCAGGCGTCCTGCGGGGGTCAGGGGACGGCGTGGGCACTCCCCGGGCGAGAGAGGGCGCCTGGGACCCGAGAGAGCCCCGGGGAGAGTCCGAGGCCTGGCCGCAGAGGCCTCCATTGCCTCCCCGGGCTCCTACCATGGGGCCTGACCGTGCTCGCCCGAGGCCCAGGTTCACCGCAGGTGAATGCCTTTTGCGGACGCCAAGGACAGGAGGTCGCCGATTCCCTCACAGAGGTGGGGGTTCGAGCTCTGGGGGACTGAGGTCGCAGCGGTCACACTCCATTTTTGGGTGGTTCCGCAGAGACTGGAGCGTTGAAGCGGCTGGGTCCAAGTGTGCCGCCTTGTGGCAGGGTGGGGGCTTTGCAGGCGAAGCAAGGCTCTTAGCCTCCCAGGCGGGGCACAGGCCAGACGCCCCAAGGGAGAACCGGTCCTTGGTCGAGGGTCCCGCCCGCCCGCCCGGAACCGCTCCACCTGGCGCGGAACCGTGGCCGGCCCCTCTTCCAGGCACCAGGTCCCTAGTTCTTTCCTGGCACTCTGCCTCTGCGGGGGTGGGAGAGCTGCTGGGAAGTGTGGTCCACGGGAAAACGCGCGGTCCTCTGGGTGGCAGGGAGGGCCTCCGTTAACTCTGACACCAGCCCAGGGACCCTGTGGACCTGGCCTGATATCTCAAGGGGGGGGCACGTTGCCCGGAGGGATGCTCTTGGGGTGGGGCCTGCTTGCGCCTGCGCGGCCCCGCCTCTTGGCCCGAAACCACCCAGCCGCGGCTCGGACAAAAGCCATCTCCTGGGGGCCTCCCCCCTGTTCTTCCATCCGTAAAGGGGGACCCCTTTACGGATGGAAGAACAGGGGGATCTTCGCAGTGGTGGGGACGGGACGGAGGGGTCTGCGGGTTTGCAGCCACGTAGGCCAGTTGCTCGCACCCCGGCCCCATGTGTCCCAGCTCCATGGACGAGGTGGGCCGCTTATGGCGGGATGCAGGCGTCCTGCGGGGGTCAGGGGACGGCGTGGGCACTCCCCGGGCGAGAGAGGGCGCCTGGGACCCGAGAGAGCACCCGGGAAAATGCCCAGCCCTGGCCCCCGTGGCTCCAGTGGCCTCCCCAGGCTCCTGCCGTGGGGCCTGGTCCCGCTCACCTGGGCCCAGGTTCTCCGCAGGTGAATGCCTTTTGCGGACACCAGGGACCACAGGCCGCGGATCCCTTCACGGGCAGGGGGGGTTCGAGCTCTGTGGGACCCAGGTCGCAGCGCACACAGTCCCTTCTCGCAAAGTTCAGCCCAGACTTTAGAGAGTAGAAGCGTCTCGATCCACGTTTTCCGCCTCGGGGCAGGTGGGGCCGTTTGAGCCAAGAGAGACTCTTAGCCCCCCAGGCAGGTCTCAGGCCCGAGACCCCCAGGGAGACCCGGTCCCTGGGCGTGGTTCCCGCCCGCCCGGGCCCGCACCACGTGGCCCGGAACCGTGGCCGGCCCCTCTTCCCGGCCCCGGTCCCTAGCTCTTCCCTGGCACTCTGCCTCTGGCGGGGTGGGAGACGGGCTGGCAAGTGTGGTCCACGGGAAAACGCGCGGTCCTCTGGGTGGCAGGGAGGGCCTCCGTTAACTCTGACACCTGCCCAGGGACCCTGTGGACCTGGCCTGATATCTCAAGGGGGGGGCACTTTGCCCGGAGGGATGCTCTTGGGGTGGGGCCTGCTTGCGCCTGCGCGGCCCCGCCTCTTGGCCCGAAACCACCCAGCCGCGGCTCGGACAAAAGCCATCTCCTGGGGGCCTCCCCCCTGTTCTTCCATCCGTAAAGGGGGACCCCTTTACGGATGGAAGAACAGGGGGATCTTCGCAGTGGTGGGGACGGGACGGAGGGGTCTGCGGGTTTGCAGCCACGTAGGCCAGTTGCTCGCACCCCGGCCCCATGTGTCCCAGCTCCATGGACGAGGTGGGCCGCTTATGGCGGGATGCAGGCGTCCTGCGGGGGTCAGGGGACGGCGTGGGCACTCCCCGGCGAGAGAGGGCGCCTGGGACCCGAGAGAGCACCGGGGAGAGTCCGAGGCCTGGCCGCAGAGGCCTCCATTGCCTCCCCGGGCTCCTACCATGGGGCCTGACCGTGCTCGCCCGAGGCCCAGGTTCACCGCAGGTGAATTCCTTTTGCGGACGCCAAGGACAGGAGGTCGCCGATTCCCTCACAGAGGTGGGGGTTCGAGCTCTGGGGGACTGAGGTCGCAGCGGTCACACTCCATTTTTGGGTGGTTCCGCAGAGACTGGAGGGTTGAAGCGGCTGGTTCCAAGTGTGCCGCCTTGTGGCAGGGTGGGGGCTTTGCAGGCGAAGCAAGGCTCTTAGCCTCCCAGGCGGGGCACAGGCCAGACGCCCCAAGGGAGAACCGGTCCTTGGTCGAGGGTCCCGCCCGCCCGCCCGGAACCGCTCCACCTGGCGCGGAACCGTGGCCGGCCCCTCTTCCAGGCACCAGGTCCCTAGTTCTTTCCTGGCACTCTGCCTCTGCGGGGGTGGGAGAGCTGCTGGGCAGTGTGGTCCACGGGAAAACGCGCGGTCCTCTGGGTGGCAGGGAGGGCCTCCGTTAACTCTGACACCAGCCCAGGGACCCTGTGGACCTGGCCTGATATCTCAAGGGGGGGGCACGTTGCCCGGAGGGATGCTCTTGGGGTGGGGCCTGCTTGCGCCTGCGCGGCCCCGCCTCTTGGCCCGAAACCACCCAGCCGCGGCTCGGACAAAAGCCATCTCCTGGGGGCCTCCCCCCTGTTCTTCCATCCGTAAAGGGGGACCCCTTTACGGATGGAAGAACAGGGGGATCTTCGCAGTGGTGGGGACGGGACGGAGGGGTCTGCGGGTTTGCAGCCACGTAGGCCAGTTGCTCGCACCCCGGCCCCATGTGTCCCAGCTCCATGGACGAGGTGGGCCGCTTATGGCGGGATGCAGGCGTCCTGCGGGGGTCAGGGGACGGCGTGGGCACTCCCCGGGCGAGAGAGGGCGCCTGGGACCCGAGAGAGCACCCGGGAAAATGCCCAGCCCTGGCCCCCGTGGCTCCAGTGGCCTCCCCAGGCTCCTGCCGTGGGGCCTGGTCCCGCTCACCTGGGCCCAGGTTCTCCGCAGGTGAATGCCTTTTGCGGACACCAGGGACCACAGGCCGCGGATCCCTTCACGGGCAGGGGGGGTTCGAGCTCTGTGGGACCCAGGTCGCAGCGCACACAGTCCCTTCTCGCAAAGTTCAGCCCAGACTTTAGAGAGTAGAAGCGTCTCGATCCAAGTTTTCCGCCTCGGGGCAGGTGGGGCCGTTTGAGCCAAGAGAGACTCTTAGCCCCCCAGGCATGTCTCAGGCCCGAGACCCCCAGGGAGACCCGGTCCCTGGGCGTGGTTCCCGCCCGCCCGGGCCCGCACCACGTGGCCCGGAACCGTGGCCGGCCCCTCTTCCCGGCCCCGGTCCCTAGCTCTTCCCTGGCACTCTGCCTCTGGCGGGGTGGGAGACGGGCTGGCAAGTGTGGTCCACGGGAAAACGCGCGGTCCTCTGGGTGGCAGGGAGGGCCTCCGTTAACTCTGACACCAGCCCAGGGACCCTGTGGACCTGGCCTGATATCTCAAGGGGGGGGCACGTTGCCCGGAGGGATGCTCTTGGGGTGGGGCCTGCTTGCGCCTGCGCGGCCCCGCCTCTTGGCCCGAAACCACCCAGCCGCGGCTCGGACAAAAGCCATCTCCTGGGGGCCTCCCCCCTGTTCTTCCATCCGTAAAGGGGGACCCCTTTACGGATGGAAGAACAGGGGGATCTTCGCAGTGGTGGGGACGGGACGGAGGGGTCTGCGGGTTTGCAGCCACGTAGGCCAGTTGCTCGCACCCCGGCCCCATGTGTCCCAGCTCCATGGACGAGGTGGGCCGCTTATGGCGGGATGCAGGCGTCCTGCGGGGGTCAGGGGACGGCGTGGGCACTCCCCGGGCGAGAGAGGGCGCCTGGGACCCGAGAGAGCCCCGGGGAGAGTCCGAGGCCTGGCCGCAGAGGCCTCCATTGCCTCCCCGGGCTCCTACCATGGGGCCTGACCGTGCTCGCCCGAGGCCCAGGTTCACCGCAGGTGAATGCCTTTTGCGGACGCCAAGGACAGGAGGTCGCCGATTCCCTCACAGAGGTGGGGGTTCGAGCTCTGGGGGACTGAGGTCGCAGCGGTCACACTCCATTTTTGGGTGGTTCCGCAGAGACTGGAGGGTTGAAGCGGCTGGGTCCAAGTGTGCCGCCCTGTGGCAGGGTGGGGGCTTTGCAGGCGAAGCAAGGCTCTTAGCCTCCCAGGCGGGGCACAGGCCAGACGCCCCAAGGGAGAACCGGTCCTTGGTCGAGGGTCCCGCCCGCCCGCCCGGAACCGCTCCACCTGGCGCGGAACCGTGGCCGGCCCCTCTTCCAGGCACCAGGTCCCTAGTTCTTTCCTGGCACTCTGCCTCTGCGGGGGTGGGAGAGCTGCTGGGCAGTGTGGTCCACGGGAAAACGCGCGGTCCTCTGGGTGGCAGGGAGGGCCTCCGTTAACTCTGACACCAGCCCAGGGACCCTGTGGACCTGGCCTGATATCTCAAGGGGGGGGCACGTTGCCCGGAGGGATGCTCTTGGGGTGGGGCCTGCTTGCGCCTGCGCGGCCCCGCCTCTTGGCCCGAAACCACCCAGCCGCGGCTCGGACAAAAGCCATCTCCTGGGGGCCTCCCCCCTGTTCTTCCATCCGTAAAGGGGGACCCCTTTACGGATGGAAGAACAGGGGGATCTTCGCAGTGGTGGGGACGGGACGGAGGGGTCTGCGGGTTTGCAGCCACGTAGGCCAGTTGCTCGCACCCCGGCCCCATGTGTCCCAGCTCCATGGACGAGGTGGGCCGCTTATGGCGGGATGCAGGCGTCCTGCGGGGGTCAGGGGACGGCGTGGGCACTCCCCGGGCGAGAGAGGGCGCCTGGGACCCGAGAGAGCACCCGGGAAAATGCCCAGCCCTGGCCCCCGTGGCTCCAGTGGCCTCCCCAGGCTCCTACCGTGGGGCCTGGTCCCGCTCACCTGGGCCCAGGTTCTCCGCAGGTGAATGCCTTTTGCGGACACCAGGGACCACAGGCCGCGGATCCCTTCACGGGCAGGGGGGGTTCGAGCTCTGTGGGACCCAGGTCGCAGCGCACACAGTCCCTTCTCGCAAAGTTCAGCCCAGACTTTAGAGAGTAGAAGCGTCTCGATCCAAGTTTTCCGCCTCGGGGCAGGTGGGGCCGTTTGAGCCAAGAGAGACTCTTAGCCCCCCAGGCAGGTCTCAGGCCCGAGACCCCCAGGGAGACCCGGTCCCTGGGCGTGGTTCCCGCCCGCCCGGGCCCGCACCACGTGGCCCGGAACCGTGGCCGGCCCCTCTTCCCGGCCCCGGTCCCTAGCTCTTCCCTGGCACTCTGCCTCTGGCGGGGTGGGAGACGGGCTGGCAAGTGTGGTCCACGGGAAAACGCGCGGTCCTCTGGGTGGCAGGGAGGGCCTCCGTTAACTCTGACACCAGCACAGGGACCCTGTGGACCTGGCCTGATATCTCAAGGGGGGGGCACGTTGCCCGGAGGGATGCTCTTGGGGTGGGGCCTGCTTGCGCCTGCGCGGCCCCGCCTCTTGGCCCGAAACCACCCAGCCGCGGCTCGGACAAAAGCCATCTCCTGGGGGCCTCCCCCCTGTTCTTCCATCCGTAAAGGGGGACCCCTTTACGGATGGAAGAACAGGGGGATCTTCGCAGTGGTGGGGACGGGACGGAGGGGTCTGCGGGTTTGCAGCCACGTAGGCCAGTTGCTCGCACCCCGGCCCCATGTGTCCCAGCTCCATGGACGAGGTGGGCCGCTTATGGCGGGATGCAGGCGTCCTGCGGGGGTCAGGGGACGGCGTGGGCACTCCCCGGGCGAGAGAGGGCGCCTGGGACCCGAGAGAGCCCCGGGGAGAGTCCGAGGCCTGGCCGCAGAGGCCTCCATTGCCTCCCCGGGCTCCTACCATGGGGCCTGACCGTGCTCGCCCGAGGCCCAGGTTCACCGCAGGTGAATGCCTTTTGCGGACGCCAAGGACAGGAGGTCGCCGATTCCCTCACAGAGGTGGGGGTTCGAGCTCTGGGGGACTGAGGTCGCAGCGGTCACACTCCATTTTTGGGTGGTTCCGCAGAGACTGGAGGGTTGAAGCGGCTGGGTCCAAGTGTGCCGCCCTGTGGCAGGGTGGGGGCTTTGCAGGCGAAGCAAGGCTCTTAGCCTCCCAGGCGGGGCACAGGCCAGACGCCCCAAGGGAGAACCGGTCCTTGGTCGAGGGTCCCGCCCGCCCGCCCGGAACCGCTCCACCTGGCGCGGAACCGTGGCCGGCCCCTCTTCCAGGCACCAGGTCCCTAGTTCTTTCCTGGCACTCTGCCTCTGCGGGGGTGGGAGAGCTGCTGGGAAGTGTGGTCCACGGGAAAACGCGCGGTCCTCTGGGTGGCAGGGAGGGCCTCCGTTAACTCTGACACCAGCCCAGGGACCCTGTGGACCTGGCCTGATATCTCAAGGGGGGGGCACGTTGCCCGGAGGGATGCTCTTGGGGTGGGGCCTGCTTGCGCCTGCGCGGCCCCGCCTCTTGGCCCGAAACCACCCAGCCGCGGCTCGGACAAAAGCCATCTCCTGGGGGCCTCCCCCCTGTTCTTCCATCCGTAAAGGGGGACCCCTTTACGGATGGAAGAACAGGGGGATCTTCGCAGTGGTGGGGACGGGACGGAGGGGTCTGCGGGTTTGCAGCCACGTAGGCCAGTTGCTCGCACCCCGGCCCCATGTGTCCCAGCTCCATGGACGAGGTGGGCCGCTTATGGCGGGATGCAGGCGTCCTGCGGGGGTCAGGGGACGGCGTGGGCACTCCCCGGGCGAGAGAGGGCGCCTGGGACCCGAGAGAGCACCCGGGAAAATGCCCAGCCCTGGCCCCCGTGGCTCCAGTGGCCTCCCCAGGCTCCTGCCGTGGGGCCTGGTCCCGCTCACCTGGGCCCAGGTTCTCCGCAGGTGAATGCCTTTTGCGGACACCAGGGACCACAGGCCGCGGATCCCTTCACGGGCAGGGGGGGTTCGAGCTCTGTGGGACCCAGGTCGCAGCGCACACAGTCCCTTCTCGCAAAGTTCAGCCCAGACTTTAGAGAGTAGAAGCGTCTCGATCCAAGTTTTCCGCCTCGGGGCAAGTGGGGCCGTTTGAGCCAAGAGAGACTCTTAGCCCCCCAGGCAGGTCTCAGGCCCGAGACCCCCAGGGAGACCCGGTCCCTGGGCGTGGTTCCCGCCCGCCCGGGCCCGCACCACGTGGCCCGGAACCGTGGCCGGCCCCTCTTCCCGGCCCCGGTCCCTAGCTCTTCCCTGGCACTCTGCCTCTGGCGGGGTGGGAGACGGGCTGGCAAGTGTGGTCCACGGGAAAACGCGCGGTCCTCTGGGTGGCAGGGAGGGCCTCCGTTAACTCTGACACCAGCCCAGGGACCCTGTGGACCTGGCCTGATATCTCAAGGGGGGGGCACGTTGCCCGGAGGGATGCTCTTGGGGTGGGGCCTGCTTGCGCCTGCGCGGCCCCGCCTCTTGGCCCGAAACCACCCAGCCGCGGCTCGGACAAAAGCCATCTCCTGGGCGCCTCCCCCCTGTTCTTCCATCCGTAAAGGGGGACCCCTTTACGGATGGAAGAACAGGGGGATCTTCGCAGTGGTGGGGACGGGACGGAGGGGTCTGCGGGTTTGCAGCCACGTAGGCCAGTTGCTCGCACCCCGGCCCCATGTGTCCCAGCTCCATGGACGAGGTGGGCCGCTTATGGCGGGATGCAGGCGTCCTGCGGGGGTCAGGGGACGGCGTGGGCACTCCCCGGGCGAGAGAGGGCGCCTGGGACCCGAGAGAGCCCCGGGGAGAGTCCGAGGCCTGGCCGCAGAGGCCTCCATTGCCTCCCCGGGCTCCTACCATGGGGCCTGACCGTGCTCGCCCGAGGCCCAGGTTCACCGCAGGTGAATGCCTTTTGCGGACGCCAAGGACAGGAGGTCGCCGATTCCCTCACAGAGGTGGGGGTTCGAGCTCTGGGGGACTGAGGTCGCAGCGGTCACACTCCATTTTTGGGTGGTTCCGCAGAGACTGGAGCGTTGAAGCGGCTGGGTCCAAGTGTGCCGCCTTGTGGCAGGGTGGGGGCTTTGCAGGCGAAGCAAGGCTCTTAGCCTCCCAGGCGGGGCACAGGCCAGACGCCCCAAGGGAGAACCGGTCCTTGGTCGAGGGTCCCGCCCGCCCGCCCGGAACCGCTCCACCTGGCGCGGAACCGTGGCCGGCCCCTCTTCCAGGCACCAGGTCCCTAGTTCTTTCCTGGCACTCTGCCTCTGCGGGGGTGGGAGAGCTGCTGGGAAGTGTGGTCCACGGGAAAACGCGCGGTCCTCTGGGTGGCAGGGAGGGCCTCCGTTAACTCTGACACCAGCCCAGGGACCCTGTGGACCTGGCCTGATATCTCAAGGGGGGGGCACGTTGCCCGGAGGGATGCTCTTGGGGTGGGGCCTGCTTGCGCCTGCGCGGCCCCGCCTCTTGGCCCGAAACCACCCAGCCGCGGCTCGGACAAAAGCCATCTCCTGGGGGCCTCCCCCCTGTTCTTCCATCCGTAAAGGGGGACCCCTTTACGGATGGAAGAACAGGGGGATCTTCGCAGTGGTGGGGACGGGACGGAGGGGTCTGCGGGTTTGCAGCCACGTAGGCCAGTTGCTCGCACCCCGGCCCCATGTGTCCCAGCTCCATGGACGAGGTGGGCCGCTTATGGCGGGATGCAGGCGTCCTGCGGGGGTCAGGGGACGGCGTGGGCACTCCCCGGGCGAGAGAGGGCGCCTGGGACCCGAGAGAGCCCCGGGGAGAGTCCGAGGCCTGGCCGCAGAGGCCTCCATTGCCTCCCCGGGCTCCTACCATGGGGCCTGACCGTGCTCGCCCGAGGCCCAGGTTCACCGCAGGTGAATGCCTTTTGCGGACGCCAAGGACAGGAGGTCGCCGATTCCCTCACAGAGGTGGGGGTTCGAGCTCTGGGGGACTGAGGTCGCAGCGGTCACACTCCATTTTTGGGTGGTTCCGCAGAGACTGGAGGGTTGAAGCGGCTGGGTCCAAGTGTGCCGCCCTGTGGCAGGGTGGGGGCTTTGCAGGCGAAGCAAGGCTCTTAGCCTCCCAGGCGGGGCACAGGCCAGACGCCCCAAGGGAGAACCGGTCCTTGGTCGAGGGTCCCGCCCGCCCGCCCGGAACCGCTCCAAAGGCGCGGAACCTTGGCCGGACCCTCTTCCAGGCACCAGGTCCCTAGTTCTTCCCTGGCACTCTGCCTCTGGCGGGGTGGGAGACGGGCTGGCAAGTGTGGTCCACGGGAAAACGCGCGGTCCTCTGGGTGGCAGGGAGGGCCTCCGTTAACTCTGACACCAGCCCAGGGACCCTGTGGACCTGGCCTGATATCTCAAGGGGGGGGCACGTTGCCCGGAGGGATGCTCTTGGGGTGGGGCCTGCTTGCGCCTGCGCGGCCCCGCCTCTTGGCCCGAAACCACCCAGCCGCGGCTCGGACAAAAGCCATCTCCTGGGGGCCTCCCCCCTGTTCTTCCATCCGTAAAGGGGGACCCCTTTACGGATGGAAGAACAGGGGGATCTTCGCAGTGGTGGGGACGGGACGGAGGGGTCTGCGGGTTTGCAGCCACGTAGGCCAGTTGCTCGCACCCCGGCCCCATGTGTCCCAGCTCCATGGACGAGGTGGGCCGCTTATGGCGGGATGCAGGCGTCCTGCGGGGGTCAGGGGACGGCGTGGGCACTCCCCGGGCGAGAGAGGGCGCCTGGGACCCGAGAGAGCCCCGGGGAGAGTCCGAGGCCTGGCCGCAGAGGCCTCCATTGCCTCCCCGGGCTCCTACCATGGGGCCTGACCGTGCTCGCCCGAGGCCCAGGTTCACCGCAGGTGAATGCCTTTTGCGGACGCCAAGGACAGGAGGTCGCCGATTCCCTCACAGAGGTGGGGGTTCGAGCTCTGGGGGACTGAGGTCGCAGCGGTCACACTCCATTTTTGGGTGGTTCCGCAGAGACTGGAGGGTTGAAGCGGCTGGGTCCAAGTGTGCCGCCTTGTGGCAGGGTGGGGGCTTTGCAGGCGAAGCAAGGCTCTTAGCCTCCCAGGCGGGGCACAGGCCAGACGCCCCAAGGGAGAACCGGTCCTTGGTCGAGGGTCCCGCCCGCCCGCCCGGAACCGCTCCACCTGGCGCGGAACCGTGGCCGGCCCCTCTTCCAGGCACCAGGTCCCTAGTTCTTTCCTGGCACTCTGCCTCTGCGGGGGTGGGAGAGCTGCTGGGAAGTGTGGTCCGCGGGAAAACGCGCGGTCCTCTGGGTGGCAGGGAGGGCCTCCGTTAACTCTGACACCAGCCCAGGGACCCTGTGGACCTGGCCTGATATCTCAAGGGGGGGGCACGTTGCCCGGAGGGATGCTCTTGGGGTGGGGCCTGCTTGCGCCTGCGCGGCCCCGCCTCTTGGCCCGAAACAACCCAGCCGCGGCTCGGACAAAAGCCATCTCCTGGGGGCCTCCCCCCTGTTCTTCCATCCGTAAAGGGGGACCCCTTTACGGATGGAAGAACAGGGGGATCTTCGCAGTGGTGGGGACGGGACGGAGGGGTCTGCGGGTTTGCAGCCACGTAGGCCACTTGCTCGCACCCCGGCCCCATGTGTCCCAGCTCCATGGACGAGGTGGGCCGCTTATGGCGGGATGCAGGCGTCCTGCGGGGGTCAGGGGACGGCGTGGGCACTCCCCGGGCGAGAGAGGGCGCCTGGGACCCGAGAGAGCACCCGGGAAAATGCCCAGCCCTGGCCCCCGTGGCTCCAGTGGCCTCCCCAGGCTCCTGCCGTGGGGCCTGGTCCCGCTCACCTGGGCCCAGGTTCTCCGCAGGTGAATGCCTTTTGCGGACACCAGGGACCACAGGCCGCGGATCCCTTCACGGGCAGGGGGGGTTCGAGCTCTGTGGGACACAGGTCGCAGCGCACACTGTCCCTTCTCGCAAAGTTCAGCCCAGACTTTAGAGAGTAGAAGCGTCTCGATCCAAGTTTTCCGCCTCGGGGCAAGTGGGGCCGTTTGAGCCAAGAGAGACTCTTAGCACCCCAGGCAGGTCTCAGGCCCGAGACCCCCAGGGAGACCCGGTCCCTGGGCGTGGTTCCCGCCCGCCCGGGCCCGCACCACGTGGCCCGGAACCGTGGCCGGCCCCTCTTCCCGGCCCCGGTCCCTAGCTCTTCCCTGGCACTCTGCCTCTGAGGGGTGGGAGACGGGCTGGCAAGTGTGGTCCACGGGAAAACGCGCGGTCCTCTGGGTGGCAGGGAGGGCCTCCGTTAACTCTGACACCAGCCCAGGGACCCTGTGGACCTGGCCTGATATCTCAAGGGGGGGGCACGTTGCCCGGAGGGATGCTCTTGGGGTGGGGCCTGCTTGCGCCTGCGCGGCCCCGCCTCTTGGCCCGAAACCACCCAGCCGCGGCTCGGACAAAAGCCATCTCCTGGGCGCCTCCCCCCTGTTCTTCCATCCGTAAAGGGGGACCCCTTTACGGATGGAAGAACAGGGGGATCTTCGCAGTGGTGGGGACGGGACGGAGGGGTCTGCGGGTTTGCAGCCACGTAGGCCAGTTGCTCGCACCCCGGCCCCATGTGTCCCAGCTCCATGGACGAGGTGGGCCGCTTATGGCGGGATGCAGGCGTCCTGCGGGGGTCAGGGGACGGCGTGGGCACTCCCCGGGCGAGAGAGGGCGCCTGGGACCCGAGAGAGCCCCGGGGAGAGTCCGAGGCCTGGCCGCAGAGGCCTCCATTGCCTCCCCGGGCTCCTACCATTGGGCCTGACCGTGCTCGCCCGAGGCCCAGGTTCACCGCAGGTGAATGCCTTTTGCGGACGCCAAGGACAGGAGGTCGCCGATTCCCTCACAGAGGTGGGGGTTCGAGCTCTGGGGGACTGAGGTCGCAGCGGTCACACTCCATTTTTGGGTGGTTCCGCAGAGACTGGAGGGTTGAAGCGGCTGGGTCCAAGTGTGCCGCCCTGTGGCAGGGTGGGGGCTTTGCAGGCGAAGCAAGGCTCTTACCTCCCAGGCGGGGCACAGGCCAGACGACCCAAGGGAGAACCGGTCCTTGGTCGAGGGTCCCGCCCGCCCGCCCGGAACCGCTCCACCTGGCGCGGAACCGTGGCCGGCCCCTCTTCCAGGCACCAGGTCCCTAGTTCTTTCCTGGCACTCTGCCTCTGCGGGGGTGGGAGAGCTGCTGGGAAGTGTGGTCCACGGGAAAACGCGCGGTCCTCTGGGTGGCAGGGAGGGCCTCCGTTAACTCTGACACCAGCCCAGGGACCCTGTGGACCTGGCCTGATATCTCAAGGGGGGGGCACGTTGCCCGGAGGGATGCTCTTGGGGTGGGGCCTGCTTGCGCCTGCGCGGCCCCGCCTCTTGGCCCGAAACCACCCAGCCGCGGCTCGGACAAAAGCCATCTCCTGGGGGCCTCCCCCCTGTTCTTCCATCCGTAAAGGGGGACCCCTTTACGGATGGAAGAACAGGGGGATCTTCGCAGTGGTGGGGACGGGACGGAGGGGTCTGCGGGTTTGCAGCCACGTAGGCCAGTTGCTCGCACCCCGGCCCCATGTGTCCCAGCTCCATGGACGAGGTGGGCCGCTTATGGCGGGATGCAGGCGTCCTGCGGGGGTCAGGGGACGGCGTGGGCACTCCCCGGGCGAGAGAGGGCGCCTGGGACCCGAGAGAGCACCCGGGAAAATGCCCAGCCCTGGCCCCCGTGGCTCCAGTGGCCTCCCCAGGCTCCTGCCGTGGGGCCTGGTCCCGCTCACCTGGGCCCAGGTTCTCCGCAGGTGAATGCCTTTTGCGGACACCAGGGACCACAGGCCGCGGATCCCTTCACGGGCAGGGGGGGTTCGAGCTCTGTGGGACCCAGGTCGCAGCGCACACAGTCCCTTCTCGCAAAGTTCAGCCCAGACTTTAGAGAGTAGAAGCGTCTCGATCCAAGTTTTCCGCCTCGGGGCAGTGGGGCCGTTTGAGCCAAGAGAGACTCTTAGCCCCCCAGGCAGGTCTCAGGCCCGAGACCCCCAGGGAGACCCGGTCCCTGGGCGTGGTTCCCGCCCGCCCGGGCCCGCACCACGTGGCCCGGAACCGTGGCCGGCCCCTCTTCCCGGCCCCGGTCCCTAGCTCTTCCCTGGCACTCTGCCTCTGGCGGGGTGGGAGACGGGCTGGCAAGTGTGGTCCACGGGAAAACGCGCGGTCCTCTGGGTGGCAGGGAGGGCCTCCGTTAACTCTGACACCAGCCCAGGGACCCTGTGGACCTGGCCTGATATCTCAAGGGGGGGGCACGTTGCCCGGAGGGATGCTCTTGGGGTGGGGCCTGCTTGCGCCTGCGCGGCCCCGCCTCTTGGCCCGAAACCACCCAGCCGCGGCTCGGACAAAAGCCATCTCCTGGGCGCCTCCCCCCTGTTCTTCCATCCGTAAAGGGGGACCCCTTTACGGATGGAAGAACAGGGGGATCTTCGCAGTGGTGGGGACGGGACGGAGGGGTCTGCGGGTTTGCAGCCACGTAGGCCAGTTGCTCGCACCCCGGCCCCATGTGTCCCAGCTCCATGGACGAGGTGGGCCGCTTATGGCGGGATGCAGGCGTCCTGCGGGGGTCAGGGGACGGCGTGGGCACTCCCTGGGCGAGAGAGGGCGCCTGGGACCCGAGAGAGCCCCGGGGAGAGTCCGAGGCCTGGCCGCAGAGGCCTCCATTGCCTCCCCGGGCTCCTACCATGGGGCCTGACCGTGCTCGCCCGAGGCCCAGGTTCACCGCAGGTGAATGCCTTTTGCGGACGCCAAGGACAGGAGGTCGCCGATTCCCTCACAGAGGTGGAGGTTCGAGCTCTGGGGGACTGAGGTCGCAGCGGTCACACTCCATTTTTGGGTGGTTCCGCAGAGACTGGAGGGTTGAAGCGGCTGGGTCCAAGTGTGCCGCCCTGTGGCAGGGTGGGGGCTTTGCAGGCGAAGCAAGGCTCTTAGCCTCCCAGGCGGGGCACAGGCCAGACGCCCCAAGGGAGAACCGGTCCTTGGTCGAGGGTCCCGCCCGCCCGCCCGGAACCGCTCCACCTGGCGCGGAACCGTGGCCGGCCCCTCTTCCAGGCACCAGGTCCCTAGTTCTTTCCTGGCACTCTGCCTCTGCGGGGGTGGGAGAGCTGCTGGGCAGTGTGGTCCACGGGAAAACGCGCGGTCCTCTGGGTGGCAGGGAGGGCCTCCGTTAACTCTGACACCAGCCCAGGGACCCTGTGGACCTGGCCTGATATCTCAAGGGGGGGGCACGTTGCCCGGAGGGATGCTCTTGGGGTGGGGCCTGCTTGCGCCTGCGCGGCCCCGCCTCTTGGCCCGAAACCACCCAGCCGCGGCTCGGACAAAAGCCATCTCCTGGGGGCCTCCCCCCTGTTCTTCGCAGTGGTGGGGACGGGACGGAGGGGTCTGCGGGTTTGCAGCCACGTAGGCCAGTTGCTCGCACCCCGGCCCCATGTATCCCAGCTCCATGGACGAGGTGGGCCGCTTATGGCGGGATGCAGGCGTCCTGCGGGGGTCAGGGGACGGCGTGGGCACTCCCCGGGCGAGAGAGGGCGCCTGGGACCCGAGAGAGCACCCGGGAAAATGCCCAGCCCTGGCCCCCGTGGCTCCAGTGGCCTCCCCAGGCTCCTGCCGTGGGGCCTGGTCCCGCTCACCTGGGCCCAGGTTCTCCGCAGGTGAATGCCTTTTGCGGACACCAGGGACCACAGGCCGCGGATCCCTTCACGGGCAGGGGGGGTTCGAGCTCTGTGGGACCCAGGTCGCAGCGCACACAGTCCCTTCTCGCAAAGTTCAGCCCAGACTTTAGAGAGTAGAAGCGTCTCGATCCAAGTTTTCCGCCTCGGGGCAGGTGGGGCCGTTTGAGCCAAGAGAGACTCTTAGCACCCCAGGCAGGTCTCAGGCC